>NC_136734.1:13620000-14075000 GCF_936440315.1 Barbus barbus | reverse complement strand
ATAGATAGATAGATAGATAGTAGATAGATAGATAGATAGATAGATAGATAGATAGATAGATAGATAGATAGATAGATAGATAGATAGATAGACAAATATAGTGCTGCTGTCATCCACCCCACAGGGACTACAGCAACACCTAGACCTGCTGGAGAACTACTGCCAGAACTGGGCCCTGGCAGTAAACCTCAAAAAGACCAACATTATGGTCTTTCAGAAAAAGCCCAGATGTCAGGAACACAGATACCAGTTCAGTCTAGGCAGCACCGCCCTAGAACACACGATGCAGTACACTTACCTCGGCCTGATCATCACTGCATCGGGGAGTTTCAGTATGGCAGTGTTCACTCTCAAAGATAAAGCTCGAAGAGCCCTATATGCAATCAAGAAAAAATTCCAAAATATTGAAATACCGCTTCCAATTTGGTGTAAAATCTTTGATAGTGTAATTCAGCCCATAGCGCTGTATGGAAGTGAGGTTTGGGGTCCACTCAGTGATCAGAGCTACACTAGATGGGACAGGCATCCAACAGAAGCCCTACACACAGAATTCTGCAAAATGATCCTAAAATTACAAAGGAGAACACCCAATAATGCATGTAGGGCAGAATTAGGCCGTTTCCCATTGATTATAAATATACAAAAAAGATCGCTCAAATTCTGGATGCATCTAAAATCAAGTCCCAGAGAATCGCTACATTTTAAAGCACTACAAACCCAAGAACTGAACCCTGAAAAGAGTCCACTCAGTCAGCTGGTTCTGAGACTTACTAACCTGACTAACTACTAACCAGTCTCAGACCAGCACTGCTTCTCACCCAAACATCAAAATAAATCAAATTATCAAACAATCTAAACATATATATCTGGAACATTGGGATCAAGAAACCAAAACACAAAGTAAATTACAACTCTATCGAACTATAAAATTAAATTATGAATTAGAAGAATATCTCCAGAGTGTCAAAGACACAAAGCAGAGACAGATCCTGACCAAGTACAGGCTCAGTGAGCATAGACTAGCCATCGAGACCGGCAGACACAGAAAGAGCTGGTTACCCAGAGAGCAAAGAGTGTGTGTTCACTGTGAGACAGGAGAGATCGAGACAGAGACACACTTCCTACTTCACTGTTACCAATTTAAATCAATCAGAGACATATACATCAACAAATTCACAAACATCATAAAGAACTTTACAGCCATGACTGAAGAGGAACAAATAAAGATAATACTAGGAGAGGGACAGACAGCAGCACTGGCTGCGAGATACGTGTGGACGTGCCACAGCCTGAGAGACAGCAGGTGAACATGTGTGTGTGTGCGTGTGTGTGTGTGTGTGTGTGCTACAGTCTGAGATACAGCAGGTGAACGTGTGTAATGTATGTATTATGTCTGACCTCAGTGTGTTTCCCTATTGTCTACCACAGTGACCCTCAGCCTGTGTGTGTTTATATGTTAAACACTGTGGTATGAAATGTTCACACAAGTTCTTATTTGTTAAAATGTTTATTTAAGTTTATATTGTTATAATGTTTTAATTCTGTTATTTTGATATTTTCATTGTTATTATATTTCAAGCTTTGGCAATATTGTATTTTTTACAGTCATGCCAATAAAGCAATATTGAATTGAATTGAATTGAATAGATAGATAGATAGATAGATAGATAGATAGATAGATAGATAGATAGATAGATAGATAGATAGATAGATAGATAGATAGATAGATAGATAGATAGATAGATAGATAGATGGATGGATACATAGATAGACAGACATAGATAGATAGATAGATAGATAGATAGATAGATAGATAGATAGATAGATAGATAGATAGATAGATAGATAGATAGATAGATAGATCGATAGACAGACATAGATAGATAGATAGATAGATAGATAGATAGATAGATAGATAGATAGATAGATAGATAGATAGATAGATAGATAGATAGATAGATAGATCGATAGACAGACATAGATAGATAGATAGATAGATAGATAGATAGATAGATAGATAGATAGATAGATAGATAGATAGATAGATAGATAGATAGATAGACATAGATAGATAGATAGATAGATAGACAGACAAATAGAGATAGATAGATAGATAGATAGATAGATAGATAGATAGATAGATAGATAGATAGATAGATAGATAGATAGATAGATAGATAGACAGACATAGATAGATAGATAGATAGATAGATAGATAGATAGATAGATAGATAGACATAGATAGATAGATAGATAGATAGATAGATAGATAGATAGATAGATAGATAGATAGATAGATAGATAGATAGATAGATAGATAGATGAATTGACTGATTGAATGCTAAAGAAAAAAGGTACCCAAACATGAATGATAGACACAGTAAGGCATTACGTCCGTATTAATTAATTTTTCTAACCTGGAGATTTGTATTTAGGGCTTCAGCATAAATCAGCTTTAGGTTTGGTTAATTTTGCATACTTAAGATTTAAAATACCCAAAAGTAAATCAACAGGATTGAAAAAAGTCCAGAGTGTCCACGAGTGTATATCGTCAATGGAAATAACGCCATATCATGGACAGACGGGTATTTGGTGTCAAGAGACAGACATTTAATCTCAGCCCACTGCGTATGAGGGAGTGACTGGTTCTCTCTTAAAGTAAAGTATTTCAAAAGAATATAAAACTAATCTATTCAATCTCTTCAGTAGTTGAGTATATTAGGTCAAGAGCGGTTCTGCAGCAGCCCTCGTGTCAGTGACCATAAATTGAACACCTCTCTATCTTCTAACTTACTTAGAAATAATGACATTTCAGGTAGGTCTACACAGCACTGATCCCCGACACACACACACACACACACACACACAGCGCTGGAGCTGAGCGGAAGCCCCTCCCGAGTCCCAACTCAACTCCTCCAACCCCAGTCAAAGAAAAGAGGAATATCGAGGAATCAGGAAACACGGACAAATACCACAATACAGCTTTACAGTAAGTCAGTTTACTATTCTGTCACATATGCAATTTTGTTGGCTCGCAGGCGGTGTTTGGTGTGGCGCGAGGCTCGTTTTTGCGCGTTTGTATTCAATTGTTTTGCTGTTTTTCCAAAGGAAAAGGCCAGGCAGCAGCATTAGCAGGGCAGCGCTAGCAGCGGCTAACGTCCCACCAGCACAGGAAAGCCAATGAACATGTTCAGTAAGCCTATAAAATATGTTCTGCAGTCTGTCAACTATCCGTGAATGTTATTTATGGCGTTTGTGGATGCGTGAGTTTGTGTTATATCTAAAAACTAAAAAAATACTCGCCCGTCACTCCTTTTAAACTTTTGACAACAGCGGTATAAAGGGACTGTTCAGATAAAATTGCTGTTTACTCACCTTGACCAGCTCAACCAATAGCATAATATGATTATGTACTGTTATTCTGTCAGATTGTGTCATTCTGTGCATTGAAGAGGAATGCTGAGAAGGGCTTTTTGTGCGAAAGGAAATTGGTAATTCCATTGAATTGTGTTGGGGGAAAATCTTCAGTTTCCTCTTTAATATGATAATCATAAACTCTTTGAATTACCTTTATCAAGCATTACTGTGGTTCAGTTTTGGCATCAGAGGATGCTTTGATGTATAGTACGATGATAGACATCAACGTTTAAAAACAAGATGACGCTGAGTACAATTTGAATATAATCTGAATTTAATTAAGTATGCTTGTTCTGGCATTATTTAAAAAAAAAATGCCACTTTCTCTCATATTTTGTTATATTGCAGTGACTTCCAGTTTTGTATGTCACAATCCAAATGTGCAAATACATTTTATGGCTACTATATACCTATGCATGTGTTTTAATGGAGTAAATCACAATAATTTTACTGATTCTCAGTCTATTGTGGTCTGTTTGTACCATTGACAGCTGGGAGTCTATGCTAGTGTTTTGGATTTGAACAGTGTTTTGGACTTGGAGTAACATGCTGCTCATTTCCTGTGGGAAAGCTGTCACAACCACTGGGCGAGTTTTTTTTTTTGGTCATAAAACAGGTAGTAAGAATCATACAGAATATATTTACCTAATTGCAATGGAAGATCACACACTGTAAGTCTTTGATCCGCCATTATGCTAACATGAAGAGATGGCGTTTAGGCAGCTGACTTTGTTTATATGTTGTGCTGGTGTCTCGTTCTTGAGACGCTCATATAGAGGACACACATTCCTCCGCTGGTGTGCTCAGAAGTGCTATTCAAGCAGCTGTGCCCCCACAGAGCTGTTCTGTAGCACACAGCAAATCCTTGTTGAGCTAAACTCCCACTGATGTGCATTAATCAGCCTAATTGTGTTATGGGTGAGAGAGGATTATACAGCACACTGGTTATTTTACAGCTCTATGATGTGTTTCCATAGATGGTTCAGGCTTTTGCTTTTGAGCCATCATTGAAATGATTGGTTTCCAAAGTAACAAATTATTAACTGCACTGTTGGTTAGTGTTCACTTCCTATCTATTCATGATTTTTACAATTTCTTTGAAAAAAATACTATAGTGCAACAAAAGGCTTCTATATCAAGTATACATCTTATATGTAATCTGTTTAACAGTATATTTTACATGATGAATTATTTATTTATTTAGTAAATATTATGTAAAATACATAAAAATATTGTAATATCACACATAACCACTTTATATCCCTAATATATCAGCATAGGCCATCACAATTTTGCTCAGATATTAGAAATATGCATTATTACTTTCTCCTATTGACTATGTGAAATGATTTACAATGTGAAACGAGACCTGCAGAGACTGAGGGAGGGTTGGAATCGACTTGTGTTTGGACCAAGCAAGTGTCAAAACATCATCATGTAATGAAATCATATTTTCTCAAATAAAGACCATGTAACACAGATTTTAGATAGGGTACACTGTGAAGTGAATATGGCATAGCGGCCAACTGGATATAAGGTACCATAGTTTTGATAAAATAAATAAAAAATGTATTGCTTATGATGTCTCCAGTGACAGCAGAACTCTTCTGTCCGAATCCCTGAATATGAGAAAGTATTATAGTGGTTGCCTTTCTTTGACTAATAATGTAAAACTTTCATATACCATTTGCTTTATTTAATGTTTCTGTCAAATATTTTTGTTAAACAAAGACAGCAAACTTATAGTAAATTCAATAATTGAAAAAATCCAATCAATTGCTGGTGTACAACTTTTTTCTGAACAAAAAATTATCATGTGAAGGTAATTTTGTGTTTTATAAAGATATGGCTTTATGCAGAATGTAGTCTTTACTGTAACACTTTAAAGTAAGGTTTTAACTATTGCTAACAAAGATGAATAAATACTGTAACAAATGTATTGCTCATTGTTAATGTTAACTGACGATACTTTTTGGGAACTTATTGTAAAGTGTTACTTTTTTCTGTCAGAAAAAATCACCGTCTTATCACCTTCTATCAGCAAGATATTTAACTTGCTTGTAATATCTATTTATTGACATGCTAAAATTTTGAGTGAATAAAAGAATATTTTAAGTCAACATTCTTAGCATATTTAAACAAACTTCCTAAATAATATATATGTCAAGAGCTGTCACTTTTGACAGTGTTAGTCTGAATAGTTACTTTCACAGGAAACCAACAATAGCTGTTACTGTCAAATTGACATCAGCTTTTGTAGTATCTATTTGTCTGGCCGCTTTGGGTTCTTCTTGTGGCTTACTGACACAGCTTACCCACCCCTTGTAGTCTGCTTGTTAGCTAACTTTAAACAAACTGAATGGTTGCTGTGAACTTTGGTAGTTAGCTGAATAAAAATATCTCATGCAAGAAAGACCTTTAACTTGTTGACTTTTTATTATGCCATTAATGTAATATTGCATTGCCAGAGCACTACCTTTAACTTATTCATAATTTATTCTATTCTAATAAGCTATTCATAGTTTTTTCTACCTCATATTGCTGCTATTTAAATACCCTGTACAACTTTTTGCACATTCCTCTTATTACTATTTAAGTCAACAACATACCGACCTGCACATTCATATTTATATTTTTTATCTTTTTATTTTATTCTTTTATTTTTTCTACTTTTCTTTTTCTTAATATTTGTATACTTTATAATTGCACTGTCCTTGGAGCGGACCTGAGCTACATTTCACTGCTGGTTATACTCTGTATAATTGTGTATGTGACAAATAAAATCTCTTGAATCTTAACCCTCACGAACAAAAATATCCTATGATTAAAAAGTTTGCCTCAGCTAATAAAAATAGTTGTTTGAATTCTGCAAGTTCTTCGGTACAACACAATAGCCTTAATCGCTTTTAGTGGCATACATCCTCAAAAGAGCTGCCTTTCTGTAAGCTTTTTAATGAATCGGTGGTCTATAAGCTAAATGTGAGCCGTGTGGATCAAGGGGAGCAGAAGGCATGTGCTCTCATATAAGAAGGTTATTAAGGGCTTTGTGAACTATTAAACTACTAATCTCAGTAATTAGGCTAAGCAACCTCCTGCTTTACTACAAACTGTAAACCAGTTCATCATTTCTGATGTTAAAAGCATTTATATTTAACTGTAGCTGTTGTATAATAGTATTGTCTCGGTGTCATTTCAGTCGTGGCATGTTGTCACATATTAACCTAAAGGCACAAATACCTGAAGTTGTTTACATACTTTTTTTTTTTTTTAGTTACTAAATGTAGTGTTGTGTTACAGTCCTTGCTTTCAGTTTTAGATCTGACTGTTTTCTTAACAGGCTCGAGTTTATAACTCGCATGGGTATCAGCCGATCGTCACACAGGAAGTCTGTTTTCCCGTGATTTGCACTTGATAAACTGCATTCTCTTTCAAGTAACCTGTATTAGGAAACCTGGCATAAATGTTCACCGGTTTAAGCATATTCCTCTGTTTCACTTGCACGCACTGGTCAGGCGAGATTACTTAGCAGAGCGTAGACGTGTTGATAACAAGGTAAGAATGCTTTGATGCTTGTGTTATGTGGTTAATTAAGACTGATCAGGGCTTTGAGCTGTACAACACAGATCATGTTGTTTGTGTGATGCTTGGATGGACACTTCTTGAGTGTGGCATGTCAGTTGTCCAGTTTGGGTTGTCTGCTGATATATACTTGTATGGTAAAATGCATTTTACTGGGAGGTAATAGAAGTAGACTATTATGTGAAATAGAAATTTCTTTTAAAAAATAGATTTTGCTCAACAGCTTTTTTAATTGAAAGAAACAACCCATTACATCATATTTATCACATGTATTGTTATATGTATTGTTGTCATTTGTTTGGTTGCTTCTATAGAGTGTAAAATCAGTGTTGTGAAGTTTATATACACCTACATTTATATATATTCATTCATACATACTGTGTGATACATGATGAAGATAAGAAGAAAAAAGCCTTAAAGGGTTAGTTCACTCAAAAATTAAAAGTCTGTCATGAATTACTTACCCTCATGTTGTTCTAAACTAGCAAGACCTTAGTTAATCTTCGGAACACGAATTAAGATATTTTTGATAAACTCTGAGAGCTTTCTGATCCAAAATAGACGGCAACGCAACTACCATGTTCAAGACTCAGAAGTAAGGGCATTGATAAAATCGCCCAGTGGTTCAACCTTACATTTATGATGTTATGAGAATACTTTTTGTGTGCAAAGAAAACAAAAATACGTTTTCTTCTCTTCTGGGTCAGTCTCAGCCGCCATTCGCAAGAGTACTATGACACACTTGTGTGCATTCGTCTGCTTGTAAACAAGATGTAGTGCATGCGTTGTGGTAGTCTCGTGAATGTGCAGTGGAGATTGACAGGGAAGAGAAGAATTGTTGTTGTAATTGTAAGTCATTATTTTTCTTTTCGCTATGCACACAAAGTATTCTCATAGCTTCATAAAACTACGGTTGAACCACTGATGTCACATGCACTATTTTAACGATGTCCTTCCTTACTGCCTTTGGGCCTTGAATGTGGTAGTAACCTTGCTGTCTACGGGAGGGTCAGAGAGATCTCGGATTTCATCAAAAATCTCTTAATTTGTGTTCCGAAGATTAACAGAGCATTTACAGGTTTGGAATGACATGAAGGCGAGTAATTAATGACGAATTTTAATTTTTGGATGAACTAACCCAATAATTGATAAGAAAACCTTATAAAGCTGTTTGGCATTGTCATTTATTTATTTAGAAAAAATATTTTTATGGATGTAGTTATTTTATTTTTTATGATATTTATTTATGTATTCATTAGATTAGATGTATTCATTTTGAAATATTATATTTATTTTAAAAAATCTCTCATTTCAAAGTCATGTGGTGTGACCAAAATGCAGAATAAAAACAGGAAATGATGTCATAGAGAGTACCCCTCCAGAATGTCAATTAGTCTCTTAAAATATCAAATAATTTGACCCTTTTACGAAAGCACCGTGGTAGTTCAGGTTGTATGGTTGTATGGTGTAACTCTCCAAAATGCGGCATTTAATACACAGAGCCGTAGTTCACTGACAAGCTACGCAATATCACGTTCAGTATCGCAGGCGATTCATCTGCGATTCTGAGCGCGAATTGCGTAGCTTGTCGGTGAACTATGGCTCTGTGTATTAAATGCCGCTCCATTTGAAAACAGGTGATGGAGATTTACTGCTAATCACAGAACCGTCTTTACTGACAAGATGTGCATGACCATCGCATGCAAAATATCGGTGCAGCCCTAATTTAAATTCGAATATGTACACTCACATGTTGTCATCATGTAAGAAAAATTGACCATTATTTTATGTGTAATGGTTACATGCCATATGATATTTTAGAATCATTACATTTAAACTTCTATAGATGATAATATAGATGATAAACCATATGAAACCAACTAAAGAAAACAACTTGGTACATATGTTCATGCACTTCAACTAACCAGTTATTATCTCTACCCACATCTTCTCTCAGCAGCAGTAACAATGCAGACCTGAGCAGCACACTCCATTGAACGAGAGAGAGAGCGTGCGTGCCTTGTGAGCAAGATGGGGTTTGGCCGGGACCTGCGCAACTCCCACGAGGGTCTGGTGAAGCTGCAGGACTGGGAGCTGAAGCTGCTGGAGACAGTGAAGCGCTTCATGACCCTGCGGGTGAAGAGTGATAAGGAATATGCATCGCTCCTGCTCAACATCAGTCAGCAGGTGGATAAGCATGACAACTCCTCTCAGATCCACTACGTCAGTACGGTCTCCAAGGTAATGGCCCACAGCTGCATTATGGGCCGGCAGGTGGAGCTGATGTTTAATGTTTTTTAAATGTTCAGAACTAGTCATTCTGCAACCTGCTCTCTCTGAATTTGTCGCCTTCTCAATCTCTGTTTATCTCTTTGGTTCTCACACTCACTCACCCACATTTCTTATCCTATCTTTTTATACCTTGGTATGTGGTTTTTGTTATCAGTCGTGGACTCACATGGTTCAGCAGACGGAGCAGTTGAGCAAGATCATGAAGTGCCATGCTGAGGAGCTCAACTCAGGGCCTCTCCACCGCCTCACAATGATGATCAAAGACAAGCAGCAGGTGAAGAAGAGTTACCAAAGCCTCCACCAGCAGATCGAGTCTGAGATGCACAAGGTGAGCCTTTATATAGATTCAAAGGACATCAGTGGCCCTGTTTACACCTGGTATTAAGACACATTTTCATTAATCCAATCACAATTCGATAACGTTAAATACAGGTCTAAATGGAGTATAAACCATTTTGAGCTTGTCCACTTTTAACCACTTCCAGAGGTAATGAAAAAGGCATTCAAGCGATTGCTTTTGCTTTTGTAGGGTAGACACTCATGTGATTGAATGTATTCGAAAAATCGCAAAAGGCTGCCTATGCTTGCCACCCTCTGATCTAATGTGATCGTTATGGGACGTGTTTTGACGAAGCGTACCAAAACAATCGATTCCTACTTGGTTATGTTGTACAAAAACACAGAATATGGTTGAAATCGCCATTATTATTCATGTTCTTTCCATTTGCTTCTGTTCTCATTCACTCATAAGCAGAGTAATGACTATTTATTCAATCGTATTTGTGCGTTGCACACAGTGATATTGTGAAAATGATGTAGAGTGTGACGAATATGTGGTCACATTTAAAACTCATGTTAAGAACAGGTGTAAATGGTAATTTGTCTCAGCTGACCACTTGCGATTGGATCACTGAAAATGCATGTTTAAACGGGACCAGTGTGATGGATCAGTTTTGACTTGGCTTCTGTCCTTCACAGGTAACTAAAAACGATCTTGAGAAGTTGAAATGCACCTACAGGCAGTTATCTAAGGATGCTGTCTTAGCAAGAGACAAATACAAAGAGGCTGTTGTAAAAGGTGAGCTCTTAATTTATTCTCTGCTCATTCTTTCAAATAATAAATATACAATTTTTTCGTGATGACTGATTCACAACAAAATGACTGTTACAAATCAATTGTTTTTCTTGAGTCAAATATATGAAAAAGTTTTATGCTTAAAAGTTTAAATCAAGTTCGTTCCAGTATCCACATTCAGTGACAAGAAGTAAGTGTGCTGAGGTCTGATAAACGGCAAAGCTCAGTGTCTGTCTGTAGTACCGCATTGGACTAGTATTCAAAGCTTAAGCACATTCCATCATTTATCAAATTTTGGAAATCACATGGCCCAAAATTGTGAAATGTTGAGAAACTTACCAGTGTAAATGAAATGAATTAAATTGGTTGGTAGATTTGGTAGGAAAACAAAGTGTTGCACATTTTGTTGGTGCAGAGATGAGTATGTGTATTTTGCAACTGCTTTTTATCACTTATTTAGAAACATCACAATTATTCATTTGTGTTGTCTGTTATATAGGGACTACTGAACAGACATTTCAAAGTTTGTTTTAAAGTGCAAAGTATTGAAAATTGAAATGTAGAAATAAAGCTTTACACCCACTTTTCACCCAAACTTTTGGGAAAAGTACAGGAAACACATCATTTAAGTAGAGAAGTGCCCCAAGTGAAAAGACCACAAGTGTTGGCCATCACTGAACTCACAAATGACTCCCTTATTGAACCATGAATAATTTCTTGAATTTGTTTGGTTCAAAATTAACAGAGAACCGTTACAGTACTCTGCACTTTAGGTTTATAATGTGCACTCTAGGTGTTTAATTTTGGTTGCCATTTACTTGCCTTCATGTCAGTCCAAACCTTTATGACTTTCATTTGCAGAGCACAAAAGAAGATATTTTTAAGAAGGTAATAGCAATAATATAATTTTTTTAAATTAGCGCTTGACTTGACTTTTTTTCAGTCCTAGAAATCCAGCTTTTGTAATTCTCTCATATATCTAGGTTTTGCAAGTGCATTTTTGTTTTATTTTAGCTTATTTTAATGCTTGTTTTGTCTTATTTTACATCTTTTTAAATCGTCTTGGCAGTTTGCTAAAGTCTCCTAGTGCCCCCTCTGGCTCAGAGATTCAAATTGGTATTGAGCATTAAAAACAAATATCAGTTGATCATTATTTACAACTACTTGCATAACAAAGCTGCATTTCTCAAAGGCTTGCACAACACAAGCAGGTGTTCAGAGGACTTCGCCTTTTATCTCACCAGCACAACCGATTTTCTTTCTCCTGTAGGCAAAGAGACTGAGAAAGCCCGTGAGCGTTACGACAAAGCCACCATGAAGCTGCATAACCTGCACAACCAGTATGTGCTAGCGGTGAAAAGCGCACAGCTGCATCAAGAGCACTATCATGAGACTGCACTGCCTCTGCTGCTGGACTCCCTGCAGAAGATGCAGGAGGAGATGATCAATGCACTGTGAGTGGACCAGACTGCACTTCTGGGGTTTTTCCACGAGGCATTCCTGTAGCTCAAACAGTAGCACATGGCACATGTGTTTGATTCCCAGGGAATGAATGAACTGATAAAATGTATATGTTGAATGTAAAGTATGTTGCTTTGGGTTAAAAAGTGGCTAGCAAATGGATAAATGTACATGTAAATTTTGATGTCCACAGTACATATCAATTAACACATATTTTCAATTTCATTTCAATCTGTCCATCAGTTTTTAAAATCAAATGAAACATAATGCACCTTAAAACTGAATCCTATACCTAAGTACCAGAGGGTTCAAAAGTAAAACTATAAAGAACATACATTGTTACTGAATTGAGAAGTTATCTAAATGGTCATTTTGAGGTAGATCTACTTTTCTAGATGTAGGAACTTAACGGTTTAACTGAACTGAAGAGAAGAGAATTATGTCTAGTTAAGATTTGTGAAACTTGAATCAGTGTAATTACTGATCAGCTGTGTAGTTTAGGTTGCACATTTTTGTAATAAATTGTATTTAGACAAAAAAACGTACAGGTATAATGTTAAAAACGAATCTAGAATTTTCATTTCAGGGTCCCAACAAAATGTAAGCAAAATATTAGCGAAACTATATAACTTACCCCACCGTTCAAAAGTTTATGGTTGGTTAGACTTGTGCTCATCAAGAATTGATCAGACATACAGTAATATTGCGAAATATTATTCTATAATTCTAATTTTCTATCATATGTTTTAAAATGCCGTTCATTTCTGTGAAGGTAAAGCTGAATTTTCAGCACCCATTACTCCAGTCTTCAGTGTCACATGATACTTTATTAATCATTCTAATATGTGGCCCTGGACCACAAAAACAGTCATAAGGGTCAATTTTTCGAAATTGAGATATATACATCATCTGAAAGCTGAATAAATTTGGCTGAGATACAACTATTTGAAAATCTGGAATCTGAGGGTGCAAAACAATCTAAATATTGAGAAAATCGCCTTTTAAAGTTGTCCAAATGAAGTTCTTAGCAATGCATATTACTAATCAAAAATTAAGTTTTGATATGTTTACAGCAGAAAATTTACAAAATATCTTCATGGAACATGATCTTTACGTAATATCCTAATGATTTTTGGCATAAAAGAAAAATCAATAATTTTGACCCATACAGTTTATTTTAAAACCAGCGACTGGTTTTGTGCTCCAGGGTCACATGCTGATTTGGTGCTCAAGAAATATTGCTTCTCATCAATGTTGAAAACAGTTGTGTTGTGTAATATTTTTACATTTCTTTTAGGATTAAAAAAATTAGAAAGTAAAAAAAAAAAAGAAAAGAAGGGTTAGAAAGTAAAAAAACAAAAAACAAACAAAACATCTATTTTAAATGATTTTTTAAATATCATGTATGTTTTTACTGTCACTTTTGATCAATTGAATGTGTCCTTACTGAATAAAAGTTAATAAAAAAAATAAATACTGACCCCAAATTATGAACAGTAGTTCATATATGTTAGCATTGTACAATGTAATAACAATATGCAATTTAAGCATATAATAGTTAGATATGTATTTAAATGAGTTTTGTCTATAATATGTACGAATAAGCTTTTCAGCCCTGACATGGAAATACAGCTTCCTCTTGAGCTGTGGAGGGCAGTGTAGTCCTCGCATTGCACTGTGTGGGTGTTGTGAATGCTTTGGACCGCTGCGTGTATTAAAACCTTTTCTTGTAGACCTTGCCCAACCAGTGCAGCTACACTGAAAACCTAACTGCATGATGTAGCCCCAATCCAATATCTCATAGCTGTCAGAGGATTAGCGGAGAACAGAAGTCTCTTTGGGGTTTTTCTTTTCTTAAGCTGTTTTTTAATCACAGAGTTTGCGGTAATCTGAAGTGGAGGTTAATCCACACAAAGGAAACATTTGCAAAAGCCTTCTGGGATTGATTTAGAAAGCACCACTGAATTATATATGACCATACATTGTGGGTCAAACAACCATGTAGAAGTCTCTTCAATGACGATGGCATAAAGTCAGGGAAAAGTTATGTATTCATAACCACTGATTAGCTGAACTGTCAGTTCATTTAAAATATTATCGATCATATATTTTTAGTTTACGTAATCAGAAAAATAATAGGTTTGTTCAAAACCATTCCATTAAGTAGATTAACTCATATCAATAGTACATTCATAAATGGATACAACAATGATTTTAATTTTTCTTTTTAATTTAATTCTAGTAAGGGGATTCTGGAGGAGTACAGTGAAATCACCAGCCTGTTAACAGATGAAATAGTGAAGGTCCACAAAGAAATACACACTTCCATCGACCAAATCGATCCACTGTCAGAGTATGACAACTTCATCGAAGTTCATAAGTAAGACACTTCTGAATAAAAAATGCTAATTGCTTATGTTATAGGTGTGATTAATACTATTAAAAATACATTTTTTATTTTTAAATAATCTAAATGGTATATTTTTATTATGAAAAAAATTAATTAAAAAAATATATTTTTAATTTTTTAAAAATTAAATTTTTCAGAAATGTTAAATATCTCTGAGATCTTTTCAATTTATTTTTCAACAGATCACCAGAAGCCAAAGAACCAAATGTAGAATTTGATGCAACGCTATTAGAAGAAACCGAGAATCTTCAAGTAAATGAGATTCTGTGGAATAATTTGACTGCAGACAGTTTACAAGCAATGTGAGTTGTTCATTTCTCAGTCAGTGTCACTTAAGAGCTGGATATTAGATGCAAGATTTGAAAGAATGCTTCAATCCTTATGTTTGGTAATGATGCTTGATAGCGTATTTAATTAGTTTTAGCCTTTAGTCTCCATATTCAGTAAGCAGAGTTAATTTTTATGCTACCAGTCATAAGTAGTAGACCTGATATGGTAGATAACGTAGTAAAGATGTGTGTTTGACTGATCTCAGGCTGAAGTCCACCTCAGAGGAGCTGCTCCTAACCCAGCAGAGTCTGCGCAGCAAAGAGGACCTCATGCTGGACCTGGAGAACAAAATAGAGGAATCTACCAAAACCTATGAGAAGAAATCAGAGTGAGAGAATGAACCTCCTTTAACCACTACACCGAATATATAAAATCAGGGTGTTGTCTCTAAACCAGTGGGTCTCAGCTAAGGAAGCCACAAGATAACAAATTAACAAATTAAAATTAAAATGCAGAAATGGATTAAAAAGCAGGAAAAAAACTTTAAAAATGAACTGAAATCATGTTTCTTTTTTTTCATGCAGTGACTTTTATTGCAAAAACATAGAGAATCAAAATCTTAAATTGTGTTTAGTGTTGATTACAGGAGAAATACCAGCCACTATGTCCGTAATGCTGGTTTACTAATGTTAGTTTACACTAGTTGTCTTTTTAATTCAGGAGTTCTACAATGTCAAGCAGCAAGGCCTTTTTTTCACTGAAACCATTATTTGACTGAATTCCCATTCATGGTCATTCCTGCTTCAGCGTTTCCTCTGTGTTAGCTATAACAATGAATGCAGTAGTGAAGTGAGGAGAACTCAAGTGTTTCCATAGAGATTCATTAGGTTGAGCAGACCGATCCGTGTTGACCTCAGCACCTCTGTGAAGATGAAAGGGTTCGGACTGATGGAGCTCAGTGAACTGTGCTGTTGTGCTGGCATGTTGAGGATTTGTCCAGCTTCAGCACATTCTTTAAGGTCTGCTGGATAATCCAGTACAAGAGATGCTCATATAATCATGGGCGGCAGTGATGCTCAGCTCCACATCTGAACTTCCCCATGCCAATTTAGCCAACTAAACTTTATGCTGATATATGTAGTAAATTATATTTCTCCATACTTTATGGATGTAATCTTTCATATGCCGTTTTTTATATTCACGTTTGTACAAATGTGTCTTGGTCGTGGATGATATTTCATATTTCTTCTAGGATACTTTTAGAAATCAGAATAAAATGGTTTATTACTGAGCCAATTTTCGCTATGCAAAGCAAATTGAAGTCAGGTTGAAAATGTAAATTCAAAGTCATGACATTCTGTTGTAATTCTCTGTGCAGTGTGAAAAGGGCTTTGTCAAAATAAATGGTTAAAAAATGAACTTTGCTAATTAATGCATGCATTTATAAAGACATTTTTGGTATATTTTGTAGTTTCATTGGTTGTTTTTCAGTTTAGAGTAAAATTGATTAAAGAAATAACCTTGCCAGTGCTTCTGCCTCTGACGTAATATTCAGAAAAAAATCCTTAAAAAGAGATTAAAAGGAAGCTTTCATTGTGGATTGAACTGCATGATCTCTCTCTCATTTCAGTATGGTGTTGTTACTCAGTCAGAAGCAGTCTCTGGAGGAGTTGAGACAGACGGTCCAGCTGCTGCGCTGTTCGGAGGCCAAACTAATGGCACAGAGAGAACTACTAGAACAGAAGATGCAAGAGAACGAGGGCAAAGAACCACCGCCTGTCGTCAATTATGAAGAGGATGCCCGCTCAGTCAACTCAATGGTAAGACACTTCTTGGAGCTGCATCCCAAATCGCAAACTATCATTTTTAAAGAGTACCGAGGATTAGAGATTGTGTGTCCCAGATCACAGAATGTTGAAAATAGTATAACCAAAGGTGACCAGATGGTATACCATTTCCGGCGGGTTTTTGACTTAAATGTATACAGTGGCATGCGAACGTTTGGGAACCCCTTGCAGAATCTGTGAAAATGTGGATAATTTTACCAAAATAAGAGAGATCATACAAAATGCATGTTATTTTTTATTTAGTACTGTCCTGAGTAAGATATTTTCCATAAAAGATGTTTACATATAGTCCACAAGACAAAAAAATTGCTGAAATGATTAAAATAACCACATTCAAAAGTTTGGGAACCCTTGGTTCTTAATACTGTGTGTGGTTACCTGGATGAACTACGGCTGTTTTTTTGTTTTGTGATGGTTGTTCATGAGTCCCTTGTTTGTTCTGAACAGTTCAACTGAGCACTGTTCTTCAGAAAAATCCTCCAGGTCCTGCAGAATCTTCAGTTTTCCAGCATCTTTTGCATATTTGAACCCTTTCCAGCAGTAACTGTATGATTTTGAGATCCACCTTTTCACACTGAGGATGATTGAGGGACTCAAACACAACAATTAAAAAAGGTTCAAACATTCACTGATGCTCCTGAAGGAAACACGATGCATTAAGAGCCGGGGGGTGAAAACTTTTGAACAGGATGAAGATGTCCAAATTTTTCTTATTTTGTTGAAATATCATATTTTTCCATTTAGTACTGCCCTTCTGACGCGACAGAAGATACTTGCATGTTTCCTGGAAGACAAATGAAGTACAATTTACCTTGATCTTCAAATTCAAAAAGTTTTCACCCCCGGCTCTTAATGCATCGTGTTTCCTTCAGGAACATCAGTGAATGTTTGAACCTTTTTTAATTGTTGTGTTTGAGTCCCTCAATCATCCTCAGTGTGAAAAGGTGGATCTCAAAATCATACAGTTACTGCTGGAAAGGGTTCAAATATGCAAATGATGCTGGAAAACTGAAGATTCTGCAGGACCTGGAGGATTTTTCTGAAGAACAGTGCTCAGTTTAACTGTTCAGAACAAACAAGTGAAGTGAAGTGAAGTGACATTCAGCCAAGTATGGTGACCCATACTCGGAATTCGTGCTCTGCATTTATCCCATCCAACGTGCACACACACAGCAGTGAACACACACACACCGTGAACATACACCTGGAGCAGTGGACAGCCATTTATGCTGCAGCGCCCGGGGAGCAGTTGGGGTTAGGTGCCTTGCTCAAGGGCACCTCAGTCGTGGTATTGAGGGTGGAGAGGGCGCTGGACATTCACTCCAGTATAAATAATAATAAATAATAAACAAGGGACTCATGAACAACCATCACAAAACAAAAAAACAGTCGTAGATCATCCAGGTAACCACACACAGTAGTAAGAACCAAGGGTTCCCAAACTTCTGAATGTGGTTATTTTAATAATTTCAGCTATTTTTTTGTCTTGTGGACTATATGTAAACATATTTTATGGAAAATATCTTACTCAGGACAGTACTAAATAAAAAATAACATGCATTTTGTATGATCTCTCTTATTTTGGTAAAATGATCCACATTTTCACAGATTCTGCAAGGGGTTCCCAAACTTTCGATCCCCACTGTAAATCTACAATTTAAAGGGGTCATATCATTAGTTGCAGTATAATGACTGGTAATCTTTTTGCTTCTGGCTTTCATAAAGTACTGAGGTCAAAAGTGGGTGTTGCAAAAATGAGAAATATCAGTTGTCAGGCCCGATACTGTGCTTGTGTCTTTGTAGTCATTAAAATGCCCTGGTAGTGAAAACTGCTACCACACACCATATGTACAGTGTTTATGTCCAGACAGAGAAATACTGACAACAGAACAAGCAGAGAACAGAATGAGATAAGTATGTATATGGAGTACATGTACGGAATTAAAAGAATATTTAATAGGGCTGCACAATTGATCACATGCAATTATCATGCGCATCTCATCAGTAAAGCCAGTTCTGTGATTAGTAGTTAATCTCCATCACATGCTTTCAGATGGAGCAGCACAGAGCTGTAGATCGCTGACAAGCTACGCGAAATCGCGTCCCAGAACCGGCTTTACTGATGAGATACGCATGACAATCACATATTTAACATAAATCCAATATTCTGTTGCATGCTCTTGATTTCTAATCGCTTACTCAGCACGTGTCATTTTGATTAAAACTAAATTACATAAAAACATTAGCTGTTATATGATTATGTATATGGTTGTGTGTAATGACTGGTTTCCTACATTATCACAGCAAAATGTCACTTGATTACTGTGCCAACAGAATTAACAGAAGCTTGTACATAATTGTGTAAAAAAACTGAAAGAAACATCTATTTGCTAAACGAATAATGCCAACTAATATTATTCTTTTTCTAATATTTGAATATTTTTCATATTCTACACTGTAGCAAATTTACTCGGAAAGGAAATGTATATAAATAATTACAATTAGAATTATTTATATCAACTGTTAGTAACTGTAGCAGAGTTAATATTATAAAGGGATCTACCACTTGTACTAAACCCCTGTTTCATTTAGTGAAATGAACGATACTTGCATTGCCTTGGCCGTTGAATCAGTCTCAGATGAAAGTCTTGATGGTTCAACGGTTCGGTTGGAGTTGCAAGGAGTTGTTCCAGGTTGAACAGCAGTTTTGAGGAAAAGTTTACGACTCTTTGTCTTCAAGCATGGTGTTTTGCATATGTAACTGGATTGGGTGTTGATCTAAAAACTAGTGAAGATTCTAATACTAGTATTAGATGTCAACATATAATACACAGTATCATTTAGATCATCAGAATATGAATTCATAGGTACCAACAATGGTATAGGTGAGTTACATTAACTTGTGGGTCTATTATAAAGCAGTATTCAATGCAAAAGACATATACAAAACCAGTAATAATACACACAATGTCCCAGAGATAAGCATGTTTATTCATAGAAAGGTTTGCTATGAATTAATGAAAGAAGTCATTTTATCTGGCTAAGGTGTCCTTGCTGCAATGCTGTGTGCATGTGGTTAGTAGTCTGTAAAAAACATAATACTTAATAATTGCCACTCGTACAAGTGAATAATATGCTCTTAAATGTATGTGAAACCAGTGCAGAGAAAATCATTTAGATAAAAGCAAAATGTTCTACTAACAGTAATTTTGATTTATTAAACTGCATCACAGCACAATATTAATATTTGTTGTGTAATATGAAGGTGTAGTTTTATTTGACATGCTGCTGGTGTTGAAGTTTGCTGAAGAGGGCAGTGTGTTCCCAGTTTTTTTGCTGCCTTTTTTGTTTTGTTTTACTAGTACATTGATGCACAGAATAATGCATTATGACTGTTTTAAATGAGTATTTTCACTGCAGGGATTTGTAAATGAGATTGATATTTTTTTGTCTTCTAAAATGTGTCTGCTAAATTCTATTCAAATGTATGCGTCCGAATATACTTGAACACTAAGTGTATGATTTTTCTCTTACAAAACAGTCCTTTGGCACTACCATATTGCACTGATAGAAAATCTGTCGTATTACAATGTCCAAAAATGTTTTGTCACTGTGATGTATGTCTAAAAGATAGGGTAGTATCATTGTACCATGTCCAAAAAACTTTTTCGGATATTTACATTTACCTATTTTATTTCAGGATAAAAGCAAAGACAAGGTATCGAAGTTTGACACCCTTAGACACTCCATCGCTGGAATCATCCGCTCGCCCAAGTCTGTCCTGGGCTCTTCATCAGTAAGTTTTTTCCTGCTTTTTCTATTATCACCTCCTCATTTCTGTCTGTCCTGTCATGTTCTCTGCCTTGACCTCCTTGTGTTTGTTGTTCTTCAGTTTTTTGATGTGATACCCACCAGTGAGAAACCGCTGGGCGAGCAAGAGTGGTATCACGGTGCCATTCCCAGGACAGAGGCCCAGGAGCTGCTAAAGCAGCAGGGAGACTTCCTGGTGCGTGAGAGCCACGGCAAACCTGGAGAATATGTGCTGTCTGTGTTCTCGGATGGACAGCGCAGACATTTCATCATTCAGTTTGCTGATGTGAGTACATGATCAGGAAAGCTGTGCAGCACACTAACTCAAAACAATGTCATTATTCATCCAAATAATATTTTTAGATTCAACAATGACTGAAGAAGGAATCATTAAAAATTATGGCTTATATATATTTGTGTAAAATATTTATACCATGGTCTGTCTAAACACTCGATTCTGATTGGCTGGCAGGTATACATTAAAACAGTTTAATACACAGGTAGTTTCAAGTCAGTTTAATCACTGTTGTGTATTAATGTGTTGATTTAATTGAGACACACACACATATCAGTTGCACACAGAGATCGGTGATTGTGCGGTGCACACAGAAACATTCAGGAGCACAGAAACTTCTTGTCAGTGCTGCCCATGACTTTTGTTAATAAAATAGCTTTGATGCTGAATCGCTACTTTATATATTTTTCAGCAGGGAGAGGGAAGTTACTAAACTCACAGCTTCATTGTTTGTAGAGACAGACGTGCAGACACATGGAATTAGTACACACAACTTTAATCTCTCTTACTCTCAATAATTAATTAAAATAAATGATATAATTAATTCAAATAAATGTGATATTAAGTGAAAGTGACATACGGGCAAGTATGGTGACCCATACTCGGAATTTGTGCTCTGCATTTATCCCATCCAAAGTGCACACACACAGCAGTGAACACACACACACCCGGAGCAGTGGGCAGCCATTGCCTTGCTCAAGGGCACCTCAGTCGTGGTATTGAGGGTGGAGAGAGCGTTGGACATTCACTCCCCCCACCTACAATCCCTGCCGGCCTGAGACTTGAACCCGCAACCTTTGGATATGAGTCTGAATCTCTAACCATTAGGCCACGACTTCCCCAGGTTTACCGCACTACTTCATCTCTGGGCCTGATTTGAATTGGGCAGAATGCTAGACTTAACGAGGCGTAACTGATGACATATAACCGTGCATTATCCCTTATGCACACACATGTATGTAATTTGTTTTATTGCCAAAAAACAATAGCAAAGTATAAATAAAAATGTATACAACAATCCCCAAAATACTGCAAAATTTCTATTTGAACTTTAGAGATTCTTTTTTATTTGTAAGTAATTACTAAGTGTATTTATTTTATTATTTTGTTTTATAAGCTCACTATACTGTCTGATTGAATTTGCCTCTTTTTGTTTGCAGAATCAGTACAGATTTGAAGGCACTGGCTTTCCCACGATCCCACAGCTCATAGAGCATCATTACACAACTAAGCAAGTCATCACCAAGAAATCTGGGGTCGTGCTCCTGAACCCTGTCATAAAGGTGAAGCATTGTCTCTCTTTTCATTTTAACAAGCTGTTCTGCTCTCAGTATAGTCATTTGATATGTCTTCACTTCTAAAGCTATAACTATATTTCCAATATGCGGCCATAAAATTTCTTATTGCAGAAATTTGGACAGTACATTGCTCATTTTCCCTAACGTGTGCAGCTACATTGAACATTAGATTGATGCTGTGCAGTGCAGTTCTAAAATCAACCTGTCTTGCTGATGTAAAGTCCTGTGATTTGATGTGTGTGTGTGTGTGTGTGTTTATTTCTGCTTGGCTACGGAAAACGATTGTAATGGTTTAGAAAATATCAGTTTGAACTCCTTTCTTGATGGTGGTCTACACTGGCTGGATTCCCCCGGGAAGTGTGTGTCTATGTGTGCATCCGTCAGGTCGGATGATTACCTGCCATGCTGTTCCTCTGATGGGTTTTTGATGACAGGGGTAAAGCACCTCATCCGAGCATGTTGACTGAAATCATAATAGTGGTGATGTTTCTGCTGCAGCATGCAGAAAACACTATCAGACAATACAATGTGAATCCGAAGAGAAGTGGGTTCATTTTTAAGACACTGAAAAGGTCTGACTTTGACTTGAAAAAAAAAGAAAACGAGTGTAAAGACCCTTAAAAGTGCAACTGGTAGCAGAGAATGGACAAAATATGATTTGGTTTGGAGCTATTTGTGTTTGGGGTTTTTTGCCTTTGTATCTTTGCAGCAGCATGATAAATGTTTATTTTATAGCCATTAATATGTTTGTTTTGGTCAATTTGGACTGCTTTAGTAGACAGACAAAGTCTGAAATGACAGCATTAGAACTAATGTAAGCTGTCTAAAACTCAGAAAATACAGCAGATACTGCTGCTTGTTTTGTTGTGTTCGGTTTTGGATTACATTGAGTGAAGTGCATTATTGTCCAGGTTAATGTTGACACTGCAGGTCACTCATCTTCAAGATGTTTAGAATAATGGCTCTTTAATTGATGCCATTATCAGTGTTGTAATAAATGTCTATATAGTGCTGCTGTAAATGCATTGAGATTTTCGAAAGGGATTTTTCATCTATATGTGTGTTTTTGTGTGTTTTAATTGTATAAACTTCTTTGAACCCTCAAACTTAGACTACAGTGACATTGATTCGCTATTTGTGCAAGTAAAAGCAGCTAGGGTCAATGTTCAATTTAAACACTATGAAAGAAAATCACTGAAAAGTGCATGCATTTAAAATCTTCCTGCTGCACCTTTAGAAATGAAATTGTGATGGTTTTATTTGCAAAACTGTGTACATATACCTCTTTGTGTATTGCTGTTATCATTATAGTGTACTTGTTTCCAAATACAATTGTGCATAACGTAAATAAAATACAAGAAGATTTTTCACACATACAAAAAAAATATTTTTAGAGCTATTCCAAAAGATCCCAGAATGGCTTTTGGAGAATGAGGTGATAATTGCATCATTATCATTCATCAGAGCAGTAGCACAGTGACTGACCCACAGGATGCTCAGCATCTCTCTTCTGTTTGTCTCTGCACGAGTCATTAGTTCATTAATGAACAAGTGTCAGAAAGATAATTTGCTATTTTTGTTTGTTTGCTCAGGATAAGAAATGGATTCTCAATCACGAGGACGTCATTCTTGGAGAACTCCTTGGGAAAGTAAGTCCATATCAATTGTGCTCGTGTTTAGGAATGTTTAGAATATCCCCTTGTTTTTTGTTGTTGCTGTATTTAAAAATAAAATAAAATAATACTTTTATTCAGCAAGGATGCTTAAAATTAATCAAAAATATCAAAAGTGACACTAAAGACATTTAAAATGTTACAAAAGTTTTCTATTTTAAATAAATGTTGTACTTTTGAACATTATATTCATCGAAAGAATCCTGAAAAAAAAGTATCATGTTTCAACACAAATATTAAAAAACACAACAGTTATCAGCATGGATTAAAACAAGAAATGTTTCTTCAGCAGCAAATCACAATATTAGCATAATTTCTGAATTTCAAAATGCATTTTTGTATTTAAATAGAAAACAGTTTTATTAGTTGTAATATTTCACTATATTACTGTTTTTGCTTTGATGAAATAAATGCAGCCTTAGTGAGTGTAAGAGACTTAATTTAAAAACATAAAACCAAACATTTCAGCACTATGTATACTCTGAATAAATAGCATATTAACTTATCATGGGTCATAATTTGCATGGTAAATGAAAAAAAACCCCTCTGTTGTAGGATCTTGTGCAAAACTACATATTTTCACAAGTGACTAGTGTTTAAATGAGACAACAAAGCACAACAAATAGTTGACTTCTAACTAGTTTTTTGAACAATTAGTTCCTGACCCATTCCCAGTACTACTACTATGGTGTATGTCCAGAAAGCCATGT
Source organism: Barbus barbus (assembly GCF_936440315.1). Taxonomy (NCBI): domain Eukaryota; kingdom Metazoa; phylum Chordata; class Actinopteri; order Cypriniformes; family Cyprinidae; genus Barbus; species Barbus barbus. Next base: position 14,050,863 of record NC_136734.1, on the reverse strand, counting down.
TAAAGTGTTTCTTTTTGGTGTTTTTGTTATTTAAAATAATAATTAAATGTTGGACAAAAAACATTTTGGACAAATGTTGTTTTAGGGAAATTTTGGTGAGGTTTTTAGAGGAACACTGCGAGATAAAACCCTGGTGGCCGTGAAAACTTGTAAGGAAGATCTACCACAAGACCTCAAGATAAAGTTCCTCTCAGAAGCCAGGTGAACCCACATTCACCGTTTTCTGCTTTACGTCACACTTGCTCTTTATCTCGTTCCTCAAACATCAAGAAATAATGTTCGCCTCATTCATATTCTCCTTAAAATGAGTGATGAAATAATGTGGTCATGTCCATATTCATTTATGCTTAACTCCACCTCTAGGATCCTGAAGCAGTATGATCACCCCAACATTGTGAAGTTAATAGGCGTCTGTACCCAACGGCAGCCCATTTACATAGTAATGGAGCTCGTACCAGGTCAGTAAACTGGATCTTTGCTTCAGCCATTAGCCGCTGAAACCTTTCCTCGTTAAACGTGTCATAAATTTGTTGGGGTATGTTGGTGTCTCTTGTAATTTATTGCATATCTGTAGCTCATTTATTTTTCCATTTTTCAACAGGCGGGGACTTTTTATCATTCTTAAGAAAGAAAAAAGAGGACCTCAAGACAAAACAACTGGTAAAGTTTGCATTAGACGCTGCTGCCGGAATGGCATACCTGGAGCTAAAGAACTGTATACACAGGTGAGAAAAACTTAAATGTTTCAGACGTTGCTTATCATAGCAAAAACGTGTCAGATTAAAGTCAGAAGAAAAACTAAAGTAATATTATATATACAATATTTATCAAAAAAACAGCCTGTTATAGGACACTTTTGGGACATTATTGTTTGTGATATTATTTGTCATGACCATTAGCCACAATTTCCTCCTGTTTCTCTTTACCGTAATCTTGATGTAGTATTTTACATGTTTTTGTAGTCTAAATGTAAATAGACTACCCAATATATACTTTATTGTTTTACTTATATCCGCATAAATTAAATGCTGTACAACAATTGCTACCATGATGTATAAAAAATGTTAAATTGTATATCATTCTTTTTTTGGTCATATTTTATTTATCAGAATGCCCAGAATCTATTACATTAATCTTAAGAAAAGGTGAACGATGTGGAAAAAATGGACTTTAATTATTGATAAAAATAGTCAAAAATAGTAAAATCTAAATTTAAATGGACTATTTTACGCAATATTTGTGAACAATTCACTGCATTACAGTGAAAAATTACTATAATACAATTAGGGATCCACCAATGTATCGGCCAATAATCTGTATTGGCCGATAAAAGCAATTATCGGCCATCGACTGATCGGGGCTGTTCATATCCTGTCAATCAAAAGGCAGCGGAAAAGCATGTCAGACAGCAACTTGTGTGAAGAAAATGTATCTTGTGTTGAATTTAGGGCTGTCCAGGTTAAAGCAACAATAATGCATTACAGCACCATTAACACAGGTTCTATATGACCCTATGAAACACCCGTAGTTTAAGCCCGGGTTGCCAGATCCTCAATTTTCCTTTCACTAAACATTATTTGTAAAGCGCCTCTAATCGTATTATCACAACGAGCTTTGTGCTTTTTGTATGTTACTTCTTATAAGAAACAAAGTCTCAGCTTTCAAATCCTGTACATTTTATCACAAAAATGGCATTTTGCTGCTCTTAAATATGGCGTGACAGACCGCTGTAGCGCTCCTGTGGAGCGTGAGTCTCTTACACCAGGGGTTTTCAACCTTTTAGGACATGCGCCCCCCCTAAGTTTGTCTAATTTCACTCGCGCCCCCCCCCAACCATCATTTTATACCATCATTCACTCAAAAGTTGTTTTAAACCTGAATGAGTTTATTTCTTCTGCTGAACATAAATGCTATTTTGAAGAAGGTGGAAAACCAAACAGTTGCTGGTCCCCATTGACTTCCATAGGATTTTTCTTTCCTACTATCAAATTCAATGTGGACCAGCAATTGTTTGGTTACCCTCATTCTTCAAAATATCTTATTTTGGGTTCAGCACAAGAAATTAATAGAGGTTTGGGAGAACACGTGAGTGAGTAAATAATGACAGAAATTAAAATTTAGGGTGAATTATCCCTTTAATGACAGTCGACAGCACGTTTAGTGTCCTGTCCCTTTAAGAGCTGCACGCATCTAATATACAGGCACGCATCCATTTCTCTCTTAACTATTTACTTTCATTTTAGAGATAACCAACTGAGTCTGTATGTAAACCTTGTGTGTTTTGACAGTATTAGCGCAAAAGATAAGTTAGTTGAGTAATCTGGCGCTCGCGCTGTTAGACAGGCTTTTTAGTGCGCGCGCTTCAGGTGTATGCGCTCAGAAAAAGGGCACCTCAGACCAGCGTGCGAATTAAACATTTAACCAGCAAGGCTTGTGTGCAAATAATGTACTTTTGCGATCGCGAATAAGTGCAGTGTCCTGTCAGAGTAACTCTACTGCTGTATGTCGTGTTGTACAGTATATAGAGACGGAGGCGCCAGAACTGTATTTGACAGAATGTGTGCTGTAGCACGATACTACGATATTTCTTCAAAAGCAGATCGTGGAGACATTTTTATCGTCCACGATCAAAAATCGTCATATCGCACACCCCTATTTTACACCATTCTCACTGTCGCCGAACAGCGGGAGTCAGATTGCCCCCTAGCGGATGGCTGAAGAATTGAAAGCTCGTATTCATAAATCTTCAAGGCAATGGCCGTTTCTCAATATGCGTACTTGTCTGTACTTGTGTTCTTGTGGACTTGTGAAACGTCATCAGTCGCTGCCGAAGTACTGTTCCAATTCAAAGTTCACATCTAGCCAAGTCCAGTTCAAATCCCCGGATGTGTTCTTGATCCGCCCCTTTTACCGAGGATGCATCGAGAGGTGACTTGTGCGGACTTGATACGGGCCATAACCCAGAATTCAGTTCGTCCTCCCGTCCTCGAGAGTTCGTTCTTCCGAGTCGAACTTGGCAAGTCCAAACTCGAAAGGACGGAAGTCCAGACTCTGCGAACTTGGTATTGAGAAACGGCCAATGTCTCTGAATTAATTGATGCTCGCGCCCCCCTTGACAGGTGCTGGCGCCCCCCTGGGGGGGCGCGCCCCACAGGTTGAAAACCCCTGTCTTACACTATAATACAAGAGGATGAAATCAGATCATAGCGAGAAAGATACATCTGTGATAAAGCATTGAACATTTTAAACAACAAGATATCTAGACTTAAAAAAACAAAAAAACAATAACAAAATACAAAGATAGTGTCTCAAAATATATATCCAAATACAGCAGCTAAAAAACACATAATTATGTCTGAAAACACAGTTCTTAATAAGCAGGAATTGCACAACCTTTTTAAATATTTATTAATCAATGGTATTACATTTCATATTTATTCCTTTTCATCCAGTAGCATAATTGTCAACATGTTAGAATAGACAACATATTAGAAAAAGTAAATAAATCCTAAATATTGGGCTGCGGGTGTTTTGAGTTGGTTTGAGGTTATATGAGATTGTGCCGTCTGTATGATTTAGTTCTTCATAGAAACATTTGACAAAACATTATCCTAAAACACACACAAAATTGTGTTTTCATTTTCAGTGAACAGCAACAGATTTAATTATGTCTGGCAACTTGACAAATACGTTTTTAAAATTAATAGGCTATTTTAAACTTAAATTAACATTTAATGATATTTAAGAAGTTGTGAAATAATTATATTTCTATAACTGAAACAAGCTTAATTTTTCTTGCTTCTTTCTGGTGGTGATTTTTAAACTGTGAAATATGCTTTGGTGCATTGTGCTGTTTGAGGCCGGAGCCAGCCGGCTGAATACATGTCGCTCACAATCGAGTCTCAGCTTAGAAATAAGCTCTGGGCGCTTACACTGCCACGGCTCTATCAGCACCCTGCTAAAATCCATTTACTATCAGACGTGATCATGTTAGGGGGCGGCAGCGGTTTGAGCACCTTTCTGTCAGCTCTCCCCTCTCTTCTCCGTTCCCCCCTACTGTCTTTCCCTATCTCATGTCAGCAAAGCAATTTTTGGGATGTGAAAACCTAATATGGTTGTATGGCTGAGGATGTCTGCTCAACATAAATGCCAGCGAGAGGCACAGCGGTGGCTGTAGACTAGAATCTTAAATCACTGGTTGGGGATGGAAGAGGTTAGATAGAATCATCTTCCTTATATGAAAGAGACATTAAGAATATGACGATCGACTTTTGTAGACTTAAAAAAAAATAGTTATGGGACTACTCTTTTAAGATTTGAATTCTGAACCTTGTGATATGAAAACTTTTTTTTATTATTGATGTTCCCAGTCTGCTGCATTTATTTGATCTAATATATAGAAAAAACGGTTATTTTGAAATATTACAATTTAAAATGACTGTACTCCCAGCTAACAGTAACTAGTTACACTACTAGTTTAATTCCTTTTCCATTACACCCTAAAAACCTGGTAATTGCATCATTTTTGCAGCCTCTGAATGCGTGAATGTTAAAGATAAATAAAGAGTACATTTGGCTCAAACTGATTACAAGCCACAATATTTTAAACAACTTCTGTTATTTAATAAAGAGGCAACATTGCAAAATCTGCAACAGGGCTCAAGCAGGTAGAACCAACCAAACATGTTGGGATTCGCAGTAGACAAAGTCTTAGTACCACTACACAATTTACATGTGATATTGATGTTTTTGTCATCCTTTCTCTCTACAAATTTAAAATAATGGCTGTATTTCCAGCTGCTATATGATGTGGCTTTCTCCTCCTTCCAACCAAGCTTGCTTGCTGCATTGGTGATGTCACATGCATACGCGCACAACAACAATTATGAAAATTGATAGAGATGACTGAATTTTTATTTAAATTCAGTTTGCGATTGTGACAAAAAAAAAAGTAACTAGAAACTAGCCATTATTTTGTATGGTAACTAATAGTATTACTTAAAGCTGCAGTCCTTAAGTTTTGCCTCTTTGTCGCCATCTCTGTTTGAAAACCTGGAATTGCAGTTACTTGTGGAATTATCTTGCTTGTGTGGGGTTGTGAGTCCTCATGTTTTGAGGAGTATGTGTGGCAGTCACCGCACAGGTGTGGATGTTTACTGTACTTGGCAATCACAAATTCTAACCTACATCTTGGAATATATGACCCAAATAAGAATTTTCACCGTATTGTGCCATCTGAACAAGTAACGAGTCTGCCACGTTTGTTCTGACCAACTGAGGAAAAAAGCATTAGCATAAATCGCACTACCAATGGTGATTAAATCTAAAGATCGGTTAGCACATATCACATCAAACCGTGCAAATTATTATTCTAAAAATGATTAATGCTAACAACATCAGCATTGCGTGACAATGAGTAGTGTTTATTAGCGTGTAGATTTCAATTTCTGTATAGTCTAATATCTAATTGTCATACCATTTGAATTTCATATTAATAATTTTTTTTAACCCAAAAAGCAAACTATGCTCCCTTCAAACTGGTTTTCTTTAAAATACAAATCTAGTATAATCCCAGGCTATCTGTAATCAGAAGCACATTTAAAACTGGAATATAATTTAATTTCATTCACATGTGTTTCATAAACACATAATCCTTTCTGGATTACAATGCACCATCAAAATTATACATTTAATTATTCCAGCTGCTGTGAGAAAAGGCTAAACGATCTGCAGGATCCTCACATGCAATAGCCCAGTAGCCGGGACGACTTCTTTATGTTTACAGACGTGACGTAATGATGCAGTGCCATGCTCGAATTTCCTGCGAAAACCTACCCGTACCACTCAAATTAGAAAACATTATTATAAGATAACCACTGCGAATCGGGCTAAAGTTAGGTGAGAGTTTTGAACACTGGCTGGTTATGTACTTTCAAATATTGATTTCGGATCATTTTTAACCCAAAAAAGTTACGAACTGGTGCTTTAAATTTTATTAGTAATTAGTTACATTACTAGGTACCAGGGAAAGTAATATTATTACTGTAATGCGTTATAAGTAACTAGTTACTGCCCAACACTGCTTATAACATGCCAATAAATGAAACGAGCGTGAAACTATTGTGCGCTATAGATGTAGATTTTTAGGGGAAAAAAAATAATAATAAAAAAAGAGTCGATATAATGCATGTAGATTGTAACCCAAAAGTAAATCCACTGTGCTGTGGTTTATACTGAAAAAGACATTTTAAAATATTAGTGTTTTTCTTGCATGTACCCACATACCTATCGTTTTTCTTAAGGAAACATTCAGTCATCCATTCGGGTCATATGGAATGCAGTCATGAACTGTTCATCTGAAGAAAGAAGATCATATATTGGGATGACGTGAGAGAAGAATAAATGATTATAACAAATTCCGTTTGGGAGGCATAATTCTTTAAATGAGCTTTTACACTTGGCCAGAAACATCATGGCTTGTCCAAAATCTCATTTGTGATGTAACAATATGTCAACAGGTTCCAAACTGATCCAGTCCCAGAAAGCACATTTTATACTGAGGTTTTGTAGAACAGTTAGACAGGAGAATACTTGGATATTTTTGACAGCAGAAGACAGATGATCCTGTCTTGGCTGCTGCAGGTCTCATTGGGCACTTTTTCCAGAATGGGGGTGTTTATAAGTGTAATCATAGGATAATTGTGGGTCTAGACTGCTTGCTTCAGCCCCTCACAATCATTTTGTTGGCAGAAGTTCATTTTTCTCGCCTTCTGATTGGAAACCAGTTTAGATTTTGTTGGCAGGTGTGAATTGTCGAGATTGTGAGCTGAGAGTGCATGTGTTGCATTGTTTATAAAGTGGTATTATTGTTTCTCAAAATCTTGCAGAGATCTGGCTGCTCGCAACTGCCTTGTGGGAGAGAACAATGTGCTGAAGATCAGTGATTTTGGGATGTCCCGCCAGGAGGACAATGGCATCTACTCCTCATCAGGACTGAAACAGATCCCAATCAAGTGGACTGCACCGGAGGCACTGAACTATGGTAAGGCACTCATGGTGTCTGTGCTGCTCTTAGATCAGTGTTGCCCAGCCTTTTTTGATATTGAAAAAATCTGAATTAGAACGGCTGCTGATTAATCGCATTACATTTTCATCAATTTACAGGTTATAAAATTTGTTGTAGCTATATGGGCGCTCAATTTTTCTTGTTTAATACATTTGGCAAAAATATTATGACATAAAAGATCAACTGCTATGCACAGGATATTTAAAACGTAAACAACTACAATTTACCTAGCCTTATCTCCAAATGACTATGTAGGCAAAGAAAGAAAAGTGTGTTGGTTATTCAGTTGAATGTAGGACCTCTGAGTTGTATTTGTTTGGTTTATGATGGTCAAAGTAAGTAGGCGGTGAAGTAGTGGAATAGTTAGATGTTTTGGAAGGTTTTTTCACTTAGTGCGGAAGAGTTTTAACAAAGCTTGAGAATGTTTGTTTTTATTGTTGTGATTATTAAATTTTTTAATAACTATTTTACTTCCTTTTATGTAAAGCACTTTGAATTACCACTGTGTATGAAATGTGCTATATATATATATATATATATATATATATATATATATATATATATATATATATATATATATATATATATATATATATATATAAACTTGCCTTGCCTTGCTTTACAACTAGACGGCAAATGATAAGACTCTTCTCCACTATTCAAACACAAAAAATTAAGACTGTGTTTCTTGAGTAAAGAAAACGCTGTACTTATTCAAACCAATGGATCCAATGGCATCACAAGCTCTTTTGAATGCTTTTCATTGGTTAAATATTTGTAGAACCCACAAACAGACATAACGATGACCAATAACACTGATTTATAATAATAACAACGAAATATAATAGAGAGAGGAGGTTTTTGATCATTTAAAGCTACTTCAACCACTTAATTAAATGATCCTGTTTACAAATATAATAGGTGTGAACTGATTAAGTTTTTCTAAACCTGCAAAATTTTCTTTCTTGTAATGAACACAAAAGAAGATATTTTAAATAATGTTGGTAACCAAACAGTTTCTGGTCCCCATTCTACAGTATATATATGCACACACACACGGTGGGGGAAAAAATTATCCCCTGCTGATTTTGTACGTTTGCCCACTGACAAAGAAATTATCAGACTATAATTTTAATGGTAGGTTAATCTGAACAGTGAGAGACAGAATAACAACAAAAAAAATCCAGAAAAACGCATTTCAAAAAAGTTATAAATTGATTTGCATTTTAATGAGTCAAATAAGTAAAGATTTCTGGCTCCCAGGTGTCTTTTAATCAGGTAAGGAGCTGAGATTAGGAGCACTCTCTTAAAGGGAGTGCTCCTAATCTCAGTTTGTTACCTGTATAAAAGGCATCTGTCCACAGAAGCACTCAATCAATCAGATTCCAAACTCTCCACCATGGCCAAGACCAAAGAGCTGTCCAAGGATGTCAGGGACAAGATTGTAGACCTACACAAGGCTGGAATGGGCTACGAGACCATCGCCAAGCAGCTTGGTTAGAAGGTGACAACAGTTGGCTGGATTATTCGCAAATGGAAGAAGCACAAAATAACTGTCAATCTCCCTTGGACTGGGGCTCCATGCAAGATCTTGTTTCAGTGATTATGAGAACGGTGAGGAATCATCCCAGGATCTTGTCAATGATCTCAAGGCAGCTGGGACCATAGTCACCAAGAAAACAATTGGTAACACACTACGCCGTGAAGAACTGAAATCCTGCAGCTCCTGCAAGGTCCCCCTGCTCAAGAAAGCACATGTACTGGCCCGTCTGAAGTTTGCCAATGATTGAGAGGAGAACTGGGTGAAAGTGATCAGATGAGACCAAAATCAAGCTCTTTGGCATCAACTCAACTCGCCATGTTTGGAGGAGGAGGAATGCTGCCTATGACCCCCAAGAACACCATCCCCACCGTCAAACATGGAGGTGGAAACCTTATGCTTTGGGGGTGTTTTTCTGCTAAGGGGGACAGGACAACTGTGTATTAGCATTGAAAATGGGTTGTGGATGGGTAATCCAGCACGACAGTGACCCAAAACACATGGCCAAGGCAACAAAGGAGTGGCTCAAGAAGAAGCACATCAAGGTCATGAAGTGGCCTAGCCAGTCTCCAGACCTTAATCCCACAGAAAATCTGTGGAGGGAGCTGAAGGTTCGAGTTGCCAAACGTCAGCCGCGAAACCTTCATGATTTGGAGAGGATCTGCAAAGAGGAGTGGAACAAAATCCCTCCTGAGATGTGTGCTAACCTGGTGGCCAACTACAAGAAACGTCTGACCAAGGTTATTTTCCTAAACGAAAACTGAAACTAAGACTAAAACTATTGGTCAAAAATTTTTTCCGTAAACTGAAATAAAATAAAAATGTCTAAATAAATGAAAAACTAAAACTAAACAAAACTAACAACAGTAACTGAAAAACTAACTAAAATAAAATAATTAGCAAAAATAAATAATCGTGTTCGTGATTTAATAAGCTCTCATTCCGTGTCAGAAAATCGGACCTGTGTGGTTGTTTAGGGAAATAGAGCGCTTCATGCACGTGAGCTGCGTCCTAATTCACAGAGAATGCGTTTTTGTATTTAAAAAAAGAAGGAAAAAAAAAAAAAAAAGACACGGGCTATGAAATGGGAAATAACTATAAAATATGACATGAGAAATAATAATAATGCACATCTTACAGCGCACGAACGTTTAAAAGTGTGCTTGACGTGCGAGAACAACATGAGAGTGAGTTAACGGACACCGAATTAACATTTTTGGATGAGCTGACTTTAATGAATAGTTATTTTGTCCCGCTTTGCGATTGCAATGGTAACGTCTGCCTCGAGTCCATGACACGAGCACCGCCTTGACTGTATAAAACTCATCCAAAATGAGAGAAAGCGATAGCCGTGTTGTGTAAAAGGGGCTTTAGAACGGGGATTGATTGCGTTGCTCATCTGAAGCTCGTGCGCGCTGGAGCGGCTCGTCGAAGTAAAGTGCAAACATCATTTAAAAAAACATATTTTGAGTAGTATGAGGTTTCAACGCATTTTAGATTGTTTCTTCTTATTGTGTACGTTCATAGAGGGAGAGACGGGACATACAGTAGCGTGCACCGGTGGCGCTGTGCAAAAGATCCAACAAATGAATGCATTGAAAACACCGATGGACAAAAATAAAGTTTACATAGTTTCAATGACGATTGCAAAGAACATGCCTGCATCCCAGTGTGCACACTGTCCATGCTAAATTCTATGTGATACTAGTCATTTTTAATACTATTAAGGGCAGATAGGGTGGATAGTATGCACATTGGGATGCAGGGCATGCTTCCTCAAATCCTGCACTGGCCATTGTCCTGAAGAATTTAGCTCCAACCCCGATTAAAAAAAACTCAACTGCCTGATACTGTCTAGTAACTCTGAAAACCTTGATTAGCTTGTTGTTTGTAAAATATTGGCATATTAAACAAGATTACAATATGAATGAATATGAACATGAATATGAATTAATAAATTGTATACATATAAGTTGCATATTTTTGGTTTTTGTTGAATTGTAAAGAATGAATTTATTTTTTATTATTAAGAGGTTTGCACAAGAGTTAACTGTAAACTGCAAACATTCAACTTTACTAAAATTAAATGTCTTGGTTTGGTCTACACTGGAAGTGTGCCATTAACTCTGTTAAACTATAATTACTAAAACTGAAACTAAAATATATAAAAACTAAATAGAAATGTTCACAAAATAAAACTAAACTAACAAAACCATTAATGAAACTAAAACTAAACTAAAATTATAGGAAACTTGAAAACTATATTAAAATAAAAACTCTAATATCCTTGCGTCTGACCTTGCCGACAAGGGTTTTCCACCAAGTCCTAAGTCATATTTTTGTGAAGGGGTCAAATACTTATTTGACTCATTAAAATGCAAGTCAATTTATAACTTTTTTGAAATGCGTTTTTCTGTATTTTTTTGTTGTTATTCTGTCTCTCACTGTTCAGATTAACCTACCATTAAAATTATAGACTGATCATTTCTTTGTCAGTGGGCAAACGTACAAAATCAGCAGGGGATCAAATAATTTTTCCCCCCACTGTATATATACACACTATGGAAGTCAATGGGGACCAGAAACTGTCTTCAAAAACTCACTGAATCAATGATCCGGTCAGAACGAGATTTCATGTCTGACTCAAAATATGCTAAGAACCGGGAGATCCTGGGAGCTTGAGAGTATGTGAACGATGGCATTAAAAGTAGGCTACTAATTCTGACTATTTAATTTGATTGTTGTAACTGATTATCATATTTAGATCATTACTCTTATTGAATGTGGATAGCATTAAAATAACACCAATTAATGGTCATGTATCTTCCCCGTTTCAAATGATAGAAAACTAATAACACATTTTAGCCCATATGATGTCTCTTTTTATATTGTATGTTTATACTATTTGTCACCATACAATTTACACACATTTTCTTTTGTCTTAATTTTTGGTGGTGTATTTTATTTTTTTTTACACTTAAATGATCAGTGACCTAAAAGTTATTTTTACTTTTAACACATAAGTACATTCAAAATAAGTACTTTTGTACTTTTACTCAAGTACTTGATTTGTGCTCGTCATCCATATATTTTCGAGCAGTCAAGTTCTTAAGTTGGATCCAGGCTGATGTTTGACATGTTGTTTAAATCCCAGGGAGATACAGCTCAGAGAGTGATGTGTGGAGTTATGGGATCCTCCTGTGGGAAACCTTCAGTCTAGGAGTGTGTCCTTACCCAGGCATGACCAACCAGCAGGCTCGAGAACAGGTCGAAAAAGGTACAAAACTATGGAAGCAGAATAATGACAATAGTTTTTGAAACGTAAAAAAGATGCATTGCAATTAACAGTGCTTGCATTTTAATGCCTTGTATTTCCAGGACTTGCATTTTTAGGTCCTGCAATTTAACCTAGTTGTTTATTTAAGGTGTGAATATTTCAATTCAAAATATTTCACACACATTTTCATAATTAAAAATTAAATAATTCATATTCACCTTTCAGAATTCACTTCCAAAATATTAAATCTGTTTAAAAATACGATGTATCACATTCTACAGGCAAATTTCTGTAAATTTAATTTTCCAAATTCGCTGCCACAAATTCAGTGGTTAAAATTTAGCAGAAAATTCAGTGTTGAACATCCGGGAACGGTGCTGTAATACTGGGGTTCCCCTCATACGTCACACTCCAGGATTCCCCAACGACGTACCTCAGTGAACTAATACAGTGATATAAGACCTCAGATCTCAGAATACACTTTACTGATGATTATTCGAACTTTATCGACAGTTAAGCAGATGTAGAATATGAACGAACATGCAAGGTTTCACGCTGTTTCCCTCAGAAATCGGTTAAAGAAAACACATTACGCGGCTCAATAGTGCACTAACGCAATGAGAGCTATTAGGCTTGTTTGAGATGCTCCTCGCCTGAAGTGTAGGTGAGAGTAGGCGGCTGCAGTGAGGAGAGGAGTGAAATAAGCGCAGTCAAGACAGACGGCGGATATCGCGTTATTCTCACTCGTGCTGTGCTGCTGATAAGTGTGATAATTTCAGTTCTGTTGCTTTTATATGAATATAAATATGACGAACAAGACACTCAAAGTGCTTGCTATTTAATCCCAGACGAAATGCGTATTTATCATCCATTTCTACTTTAATACAAACATGTATTTTAGATTTTTATAGAAATATGACAACAATCACATATCTCACACAGAGATCACACTCACACACTGTCATAGTGTTTGGGAATATTCAAGCATAATTTAAACACACAATCACATGAAATCAAAAAAAAAAAAAAAAAAAAAAAAAACTTGAGCAGAGAACACAGTTGTCTGAACCAATGAGCATGAAGCTGTGTTTCCCATCATGCTTTTGATCAGCGCAGTCAGTGGAGAGCAACTGAGCGCGACTGCTGAATCCGACACAGCCACCTTGCCGTCGCGAGAGTTTTCTGGCACAGGTCAGCATGACATCAGAACAAGGCGGACATAACTCGGACACTTTTTATTTCTTTATTTCAAAAGATGTTTATGGTAACTATTTATTTGTTTTTCTCTTTATATTTCTTTCGTTATTACTATTATTGAGGTATTTACTGTTTTGTATTCTGGTTGTGTATGTATTTTATTGCTTTGACTGTATCCCCTGTGAATGTTATGTTTAATAAAAATTATAATAATAATAAAAAAAGAAAAATCTCGGACACTTTTCTAACCGGCATGCATCTCATGGTGATCACCAGTGATCGGTTCTGCACAGATTTTGCTCATCTCAAACAAGCCAATTAAAAGGCCAAACTCAGATCTTACTGATGATGCAAACAGATGATGATATGAACGCAACGTTACGGAACTGCTCAAAACTGCACGTTGAACATTTCCCACAAAGAAAACGCTTATCGTGGTTTGTTGCCTCAGTGATAATAAATGATTCAATACAGCATCTAATTAATAAAATATATTACTGTATGTTATGTACATTTTAAGCAGATGAGCCCACAACCAACAAGTTTCACCAAACCATTTTTGTTTCTCCCATGGAAAACCGAGCGCGGTAGTTTTAGGTTTGATATTCCCTGCATATTCGCCTAGGCTGCTTTAGGGACCGTTTGCAAATTTACCTCACAGTACAAAATGAAGTAATAATTTACTAAATTATTAAAATTTAATTAATAAATTCCAAAAAAAAATTCAAATGAATGCTTACAGTAAATGAATAATTTACTCAAACTGACTAAATATATATTGCCAATAACTCGCCCTGACAATAATTTCCCTAAGTATGTACACTACACAAACATTTTTGAGAAGAAAAATTCTTAAACGATTCAAAAAATCCAACCTGTAGTAAGTCAGTTTTGTATCTAGCAACGTACTACAACTGTTGGAACATGAAAAAAACCCTTTCCAGGGATCTCTTATATGTAAATAACTGTGTACCGTATATATATATATATATATATATATATATATATATAAAGGGAGGTATTGGCAAAATCTCATCTGTAGTAAATCACTATGAGCAATACAAATTTTACAATTTGACTCTGTTATATTAAATGTCAAAAGTCATTTTAATTTAAATACATTGGGTTTTAACCCAGTCGGTGGAATTGTCAGACGGTCCCTTGTGTGCGATAGCGCGTCAATGCTTTCTCTGATTTACATTTGCAGCAACAATACACCTAGGAGTTAACCTAGTTTTGAACTCCTTTTTTATGCCAGTATAAAGTAGTTGCTTATGGTTAAAACTAATCGTGGTATTGATATCTTTGTAGGACTGTCGACTCTATAGATCAGTGGTAAGGAAAAGCAATGTAAATGCAATGTAAATGCAGTGTGTTGCGTTCTTCTAACCTCATTTGCTTGCCTGTATATAGTTCGCATAATCATCAGTAAAGTGTATTCTGAGATCTGAGGTCTTCTATCACTGTATTAGTTCACTGAGGTACGTCGTTGGGGAATCCTGGAGTGTGACGTATGAGGGGAACCCCAGTATTACAGCACAGCGTCACACAAGCCATGATACAAAGTTACAGAAACTAAGCAACGAAAGCAATATATGTCTTCCTCAGATGTAATGTTAGTTCTGTACTTCAGAGTTGGGTAAAAGAGCATTATAATCTCCTTTGTGGTAGAGAAAGCTGCTTACATGCAGGCTACGGGAAACAGCAAAGATGTTGAATTAAACATACACACAATCAGCATTTCCATGTTTATACTGGCCCCGATAATCAAAACTTCTACTTAGCGCTTGCTCCATTTCTGCAAATCAGTTTTTGTGAATGAATGACTTGATCCACATATGGCCTTCATCAACAGCCGTTTGCGCCACCTACTGGTGAGCAGCTGACATCAGCTGGAGATCATGCATCGGTGCTCTACTGCTATTCCTGCCATTCCCAGATGTTCAACGCTGTAATTTCTGCCGAATTTTAACCACTGAATTTGTGGCAGCAAATTTGGAAAGTGAAATATAATTACCGAAATGTGCCTGTCGAATATGATACATCGTATTTTTAAACAGATTGAATATTTTGGAAGTGAATTCTGGAAGGTGAATATGAACGATTGAATTTTTAATCATGAAAATGTGTGTGAAATATTTTGAATTGAAATATTCACAGCTAAAATAAACAACTAGGTTAAATTGCAGGACCTAAAAATGCAAGTCCTGGAAATACAAGGCATTAAAATGCAAGCACTGTTAATTGCAATGCATCTTTTTTTCGATTTGTGGAATTCAGCATGCTTTACGTTTCAAAAACTATTGTCATTATTCTGCTTCCATACAAAACCACTCCATTTTTAGTAAATGATCCAGAGACAGATTGATGTGATATTTAATTGAATTAATTGATTTCATTTCATTTTTTATTAGTTATTACATTTATTTAATTAAATTATATTTTAATTAATGAATGGTATAATAAATACATAATTATTAATGAAATTAAATGATATAAAATGGACTGTTTTTATATCTGTAACTGGACATTATTTCACATGTTTTTTCCTTTAAAGTAGGTACTGCACAGTATGTACGACACAGTGTGCAGTGCCCTAGTACTATGTTCTGAACATAACCTGCAATCTCTGTTAGCCTTTTAATAATTCTGTCAACATATATCCACTTGATTTAAAATCAACCCTGACAGAAAGTTTTGTGTTGTGTGTAATGTAGGTTACAGAATGTCCTGCCCGCAGAAGTGTCCAGAGGAGGTGTACGGGATCATGCAGAGATGTTGGGAGTACAAGCCTGAGAATCGACCCACATTTGTCGACATTCAGAAAGAGCTGGCCTCTATCAAGAAAAAATAGCCTTTGAGGAAATGGCTGGAAGGCCAAACTCATACTTCACATTCAGGTGATCCCTAATCTGCAGAGAGAAACACAACGAATGTTTCGCCCTCGAAATTACGTGCTATTATTGTACTAAAGAGTACTCCGTCACATAATCACTGTGTGAACTGCCTATGCACCAGCTGTTTTGAGCCATTAGCATGGAGAGAGGTCTCAGCTTTGCTGATTTCAAAATTATGCAGATTTTCCCCTTTTTTTTTGGTAAGTGAGCAACAGTTAAGCTACGACAGACAGCATGTAAGATGTATTAGGTGTATTCAGAATGCCGTTGAGTACTCCTGTGTACTCACCAGTGATAAAGGGGGGGTTGTTAACCCAAAAATGAAATTCTGTCATCATTTGCTCACTCTTATGTTGTTCCAAATCTGCAGAACTTTTCTTTCTTCTTTGGAACACACAAAGGTTTTAAGTGTTTCTGGTCCAATCAGTTGGGTCTAATGTTGATTTATACTCGATTCACTTTCAGTATATAGACAAAACAGTTGAAACATTCTTCAAAAATATCTTTTGTGTTTTACAGAGGAAAGAAAAGTCATGCTGGTTTGGAAGGAAATGTGGGTGAATAAATGTTCATTTTTGGGGAACTATCCCTTTACAATAAGGAGATGAATGTGTGAAGATGGACTGTTTGTCCACCCAATAACAATATTGCTTTTTCTTTTTTAAGTCCTAAAACCTAATGGTTTGGGGAGTTTTATAGTCAAGCCATTTTATGCCATTGGAGTAATTGGACCTTTTGTGGGGTGTAAACAATTACAGATGTTTGTCAGTCACACAAAATAACGTCACATCCTTAAGACTTTGATTGAGTGACATTCCAGCGTTTCAGTACTCAAGCAATGAGACCAAAGTGCAATTTATAATAACAAAAATGGTATACTACAGTCAAGTGGCCTTAATGTAAAACCCAGCGATTCTGCCAGGCTGCTTGCATGGACACTGCATCAATCTACAGATTACAAGCCTTGAGATTTCTTCAGAAGTCTCCAAATACTTCAACCTCACACCTCTTCATGGTTCATGCCATTTGATGTTTAAAGTGATAGTTCAGAATTAAAAAAAAAAAGAAAAGTCAACTGTCATTATTTGCTCACCTCCATGCCTTTCCGATTGCATTATGATTTGACAGTCCTAGTAACTTTCAATGTATGGAAAAGAGCAGCTTGCCTTTGAAACAAAGAAAATCATACTAGTTTTGACAGATGAAAATGAGTAGATAATGACAGGATTTTCATTTCTTTAGGTTTACTGTGTTACCATGTAGCATATTAGCCGTCACCAAAAGCTCTGTCCAAAACTGTGTTTTGTTATGTTGGGGGATCTGTTTTATTTTCTCCGTAACCAGCAACCAAAGCCAGTCACAAGCATGTTTATTTGTATCTATGCCATTGTCTTGGATTGTGATGTTCTTATTCTTGTGCTATTTTACGATCAGGTTTTCTCAAGCAAACAACCCCTAATAGATGCATTTACCTGAATGAGTATTACAGGTTTGGTTAGACAATGATGTGTTTTGTATTAAGAATATCCCAGGTTGTTTCCTACCATTTTTGTCAAGTGCCATTTTCTTTCCATGCTTATGTACCCAAGCTCCACAGGAGCGTCTTGTGTGGGCCGCCCAGACCAGCAACTTCTTGTTCCCGAGTCACATAAATTTTTCATTCCATTTCCAAAAAAATGGAATAGTGGTTTCTTCAAGGTTTACTCTATCAAATCATTCCTTTTGTATTTTGTAAATACTTCTTTGTAGAATCAGTAATGTAATTTTGTAGGTGTTTGTTTTTTCTGCAAAACTAATGATGTTAGAATGTGGATGTCTGTCAGGAATATGCGTCAACTTTCAGCTATAATAATAGCGATGAAGACCCAGCATCAATACTGCTCTAATATTTGCACATTTGGAATATGTAAAGAGGGTCCCAGAGCATTGACTGTGCTTCTTTCTAGTCTGCAATTTTTTTTTTTCTTCATGTTGTTGCTATCACTATAATGCAGCCAAAAGTCAATGGAGTTTGATATGCAATAAAATGCATGTGCCAATCATGCAGAACTGGTGCCAATTTACACACAAAGCTACTGTATAATACAGTTTGGATTTGTATCCTTGCATGATTCGCCAGTGGGTTCAGATCAAAATGATTATTTGAATTTTTTTGGGTGAAGTTGAGCTTGCATCAATTAAACTACTGGTGAGTGAGCTCTTCTGGTTTTTTTAAACATCAAAGCAATTATCCCTATAGTGTGTTGTTTGAAATACTGTAATATTATTCTAGCATTTTAATCTTTTGCTTTTTTTTGTACCATTCACTATAATACCTACTGTCAGTGTATTAAAGCAAACGCCAGTATTGTGTCTCACATTATATTGAAATGTGTTACTCCGAGACGTTCGATTCTCTTTCCCATGTCTGACTTGCACAGAGTGTTCATCGGAAAAATGGCTTGTTTTATTAGAGCAGCGATTACTCTAATAAAACATTCAGAACTTAAGCTCATTTTCAAAGTACTTTAAGCAAAAGTTTCTGTTGTCATTCAGATCGGCAATTCTTCCTTCCCTGTGCTGGACTATTTATTTTGTGATGGAAACACTTATGTATTGATTGCACTTTTGGCCTTTTTATGCTTTAAAATGATCTCCTATTATAAAACGGCATAAGATTGCTGTTTCAGGAAATGATCAACTCAAAACTGTCTTGAATTGATCCATGAACAAAAGTAGAAAAGCAACACTGGACGTTTAATTTTCAAACTAATGCTTTTAGAGATTTTCACCCCTGCCACCTGAAAGAGGAAATATGAAAAGTGAAATGGTTGACATTTAGGCGGCTTGATTCCTTGTTTTCCATGTAGTTTTCTTTTGTCTGTTTGTCTGTTCTGTTTGCTCATAACACCTCTCTGATGGACATTCAACTATAACAATGTCTGCTCATTGTTTATATTGTACACTTGCAATAAAGTTAGGAGTCTTTGAATTTGCCGCTTGAAATGAATTAAAAGTGAGGGTTTTCGTATGCGTTTTTTCGTATTCATCCTCATTTCCTATCAAAATGCTTGCTACAGATGAGAAAATCGAATCTGATCCAAATTGTTTTTTAGTTTCGGAGGCAGTGTGTAAATGTGATTGACACAACGTGAGGTCGTATTTATTTTGCGAAATAACGTGCGAAAATTGCGGACACTGTGTGCAATGACCTTCACAGTTTAAGTTCAATTCTCGCCATCAACAAACCATTAACTACAACTTTTGCCTCAAACTCCTAATTTGTTGCTTAAGGTAGTTGTTAGGTTTAGGTATTGGGTAGGATTAGGGATGTAGAATATGTTCATGTTCAACAGCTAATATGTTAATAATAGACATGCTAATAAGCAACTAGTTACCGGTGAGAATTGGTCCCAAGCATCGAAAAGCTCAACTGAATGAAGAGGTGTATACAACAGGGGCTTTCAATCAAAAGAATACTGTGTTTAAAGGGAAGCGCTTCACCTTCAGGAGGTCAAACTAAATATTACATAACCTGTCTGTTTAATATAGTTCGCACTTTTTTTTTTAAACCGGTTACTGATATTTGGGGAAATATCTGGAAAATGTTTCTTAAGAAATGTCTTATTTTCTAGCGATAACAACAAACAAAAATATTAAAAGAAATACAAACTTGAAGCTAGTTTGGTTGTATGCTAGAGAGTTGGTTTATAGATGAATTCAAATTAAATGAAAGAAAATACTTTTTCTAGATAAATCCCACAAATTAAAGAAAATTGTACAATTCTTTTTCTTGTGATAAATTTGAGAGAGTTGAATGGTTGAGCTTGGTGAATGCAGACGAAAAAAAGAAAAAATTAAATTAGCTTACTGACATCACCTTAAATGTGACTTAACTATCAAATTCGGCATTATTTATACATACATTTGTGTGTAAAATTGAGTGTTTATGGTGGTAAATATAAATAACTATACAGATTAATGGTCAAACGATTTATCGCTAATCGCATCCCAAAATAAAAGTTGTTCGTTCACATAATGTGTACTGTGTATATTTATTATGTATATATACAGTATATATTTTGAAAATATTTACATTTATATAAACCATAACATTTAATATATAAACGTAACATTTTCTATACATACATATTTATATATACACACAATAAATATACACACATTATGTAAACAAAAACTTTTATTTTGGATGCGATTAATCGCGATGAATCGTTTGCCAGCACTGATACAGATAATATAGATATAGCTTATCCAGTAGTTTCCTCTCTGTAGTACACTGGGTCTCATTCACACAATTTTGAGCATAAAATTTGCGTAAGAATGTTCTCAAATTCACCGATAACTTTTGCATTTACATCTCTTCTAAATGTCTGAAAAATCATTTGAATCTACACATAAACAAACACACACCAAAAATCCCTGAAGCAGACAAATATAAAGCTGTAAAGGAAAGGTTGTTGTGCAGGAAACCCTTATATGGAGAAGGGTTGGCCATGCTTTATACAAATTACTGCACATTACTGTTCATTTCAAATACTCACAAATTGTGAATTATAAAATACATGAATTGGGCAGAATTTTTTCATGAGAAGTTCTCCTGTGCATATAGATATGAATAATCCACATAATTATTTGTGAATAAGACCAATTGTGTTTTGTTAAACTGGGACACCAATTTACACCCTATTTGTGGAAAGTGCCTACAGCTGTTCATCTCACTGATCATTTAGCCAGTGAAATCTATATATAATAAGAGTTAGTCATGTTAACAGTGTCTTTCAAAAATACATAAATAATATGTCTGGTTTCCAAGATTCCAGTAAATAGAGTCCACAATAATGTGTGATTTGGGTGGCCGCACACCTGCGCCTTTCATTGAGTATTATTCTGCGGCGATGCTTTTCTCCACAGATACGAGCTGCCGTCTCTAAATAACACGACGTTGAATACATGCCAATTGCCTTAGCAATAAACAGCACAAATCCATTTCATATTTATAGTCCCCCCACAATCAGATTTTTCAGTTCAGACTGTCAGCCTCTCGCACACAGACGTCTGGAAATGATATTGCTCCCAAAAGTGCTTTTGTGAAAACGACCTATTCGGCGGCCATCATTTGGATGATTTATACAAATGTTTATGAACCAGAGTGAAATATATCGCACAGCTATTATCATTCATATCCAGTTACACGCACTTAAATCTGGAATTACAATGCAACTGAATTAACTCAATGGATATCTGGGGAGAGTTCAGGCTGGAATGCACCTGGAAGCCACTCTGAATTGAGCAAAGAAATGATCACTTGAACCAAATGTGAGCTTTTATTGAGGGATTGCATTGGAGTTTTACTTGACATGACGTGGAAAGTTATAGACATGTAATTACTTTTAGCCTGGATGTACAAAAACATTTTAATTGAAACATGAATAAATATGCTTCCTATGAATATATACGCATTCATATTTTCTTAGAAAATAAGGTTTAGATTGCCACGTTTGGACCATGAATTGCAGCACAAGTCACTAGGTTAAATGGAATCTGAATGCTAGTTCTGTTCGCTGCTTGCCATTTCTTTGCGAGACTGATTATTTATTATTGAAGTGTTTCTTTGTGGGATGTGAGATGAAGGGTGTATGACTGACGTTCAACACGTTCCCCCAGACGCGCTGTGACCGGATGGCGGCGTTTCTTGTTCAGTATTTGAAGATGCAGGTTCGCTCACCGCCGGAGTCAGAACGTGGCGACACACTGGACATGTGCCAGACTGAAAATCATGAAAAAACAGTATTCGGTACATATAATTCTGTCATTATAAAATTCTGGTCTTAAAGGAACAGTTCGCAAAAAAATGCTGTCATTTACTGACACTCCAATGGGTTGTTCCAAAGACTGTCAAAAACACAAATTAAGATTATTGAAATTGTAAAATACACTGAACAAAATTATAAAGGCAATACTTTTGTTTTTGCCCTTATTTTTCATGAGCTGAACTCAAAGATCTAAGACTTTTTCTATGTACACAAAAGGCCTATTTCTCTCAAATATTGTTCACAAATCTGTCTAAAGCCCGATTCGGACAGTAATTGTTTCTCAGGGGGATGCAAGTGATTTTCACCATTACAGGGGGTAGTTGCTGATTTAATTCCCGTCTGAATCCAGGACATCTGTGTTTTTCTCTCACCATCCCAGTGAAAATCCTTGGCCAAATTACCTACTGTTTTTTGAAAAATGGCAGACAGCGTGTATGGCATCGTGTGGGTAAGCTGTTTGCTGATGTCAACGTTGTAGATCGAGTGGCCCATGGTGGCGGTGGGGCTATGGTATGGGCAGGCGTATGTTATGGACAACAAACACAGGTGCATTTTATTGATGGCATTTTGAATGCACAGAGATACCGTGACGAGATCCTGAAGGCCCATTGTTGTGCCATTCATCCACGACCATCACCTCATGTTGCAGCATGATAATGCACGGCTCCATGTTGCAAGGATCTGTACACAATTCCTGGAAGCTGAAAACATCCCAGTTCTTGCATGGCCAGCATACTCACCGGACATGTCACCCATTGAGCATGTTTGGTATGCTCTGGATCGGCATGTACGACAACGTGTTCCAGTTCCTGCCAACTTCGCACAGCCATTGAAGAGGAGTGGAAAACCTGATCAGCTCTATGCAAAGGAGATGTGTTGCACTGCGTGAGGCAAATGGTGGTCACACCAGATACTGACTGGTTTTCAGACCCCGCCCACCTTTTGTGTACATAGAAAAGTCTTTGATCTTTGAGTTCAGCTCATGAAAAATGGGAGCAAAACCAAAAGGGTTGCATTTATAATTTTGTTCAGTGTAGATATATTGAAACCTCAAAGACTACGGTCCATCCATTAAAGTCCATGGGCCAGATTTACTAAAAGCAAATTATCATGAGTGAACAATGCCATAAAAGTGCCAATGGGAGTGAAACGTTTTTTTGGGCGTTAAATTATGGTGCAAACACCAGTTAACACTGACTACCGCAAATCTTAGTAAATCAGCTTACGTGATTAATTTAAATATTCGCCTCCTGACAGGGAAAATCCCACAAAAGCATATGTAATAAGGTCAATCGAAAAAATAACTATGTTCGCCTTTTTATTGCTAATTTTCCCTGCATGTCTTTGATAAATCCTGACAGTAGTTTTTTTTTTTTTTTTAACCCAAAAGAGGGTTAAAAAAGCTTCCAAGCTTACCATATTTAATGAGCTCAATTTATATGTAGATATAAAAATAAGATAGATTTTAATTGTCCATTAAATTGTCTCTTTCACAAGCTCCAAGAAAAAAAACAGCATTACCTTTCTGAGCCAGAGAGTGACACAGAGTTTATGGAACATGTGGCGGCACGGCAGCAGGGTTGCAATCTCATCTTTGACGTATTCACAACAGCAGATGGCACAGCACTGTTCCTGCTCTGCAGAACCAAAGAGAGTGTGCATGTGAAAGCATGCAAAAGACTCAACTCGTGAACCTACAACACCAAACCAAATATTTAAACATGTCTCGATCCAGTCACGCACACATCAAATGATTCATTTCAGTCATTGGGGCTGAAAATGAAGTCATTTTATGCTTTCCAAAGCAGATTTATCACCCCAAATGCACTCAGGCAATAAAGCTGAAGTGGGACATTAGTGTGAGAGTATGATTTTCCCAGCATTCATCCCGTGTGTTGAGTTTTGTGAAAAACATTTCTCATCTGGGGTTCGTATTGCACTAAAAAGGAGTACACAAAGTATTTCAAGATGATGAGCTTGGGTTTCGGTGTCTGTCAGTGTATCTCATACACACTACAATTTCCATCTGCATAACCCTTTGCATGGGCAGCAGTGAGAAACAGGAAGGCAAATTATAAATACAGTACAGTCACGTAAACACACACCCGGTTTGTAACACTCCTATAAAGTTTGTAATATTACACAAGTTAACGTTTGACCATTAAGTTTGTAATATTGTGTGTTACACAGTGTACAACTGCTGTATTCCGAACTGCATCAGCATTCAGATTGAAGCGTCAGCGCTGCGTATCATTTCATAAAGTAATGCTGTTGTTATAGCTGTTAAAAGACTTTTAAAATAATTTGAGATTAAAAGTCACTTTCAAACAGCAGCGAGTGTTTGAAATAACTGTTTGAGATCTGATGTGGATTATGATCACATTATACAAGGCAGAAATAAGTGATGCAAAAGACTATGCACGCTAGCCATTATCATGATAAACATGGTTAAAAACGACTGCTTGAAGAGATAAGAGCTTCTCAGTCAACTTCTCCATCAGGCTATCACAATCGTATATTTATTTAGTAACAGTTTATCTGTCATAGGTGTCAGAGACTTTAGCTCCGCGTATGTCATAAAAATTGTATAATGGTTTTTGTTCGGGAGCTCCCTCTTCTACAGGTCGTATTTTTGATGAAAAAAAAAAAAATATATATATATATATAGAAATGATTCTAAATGTGATGTATTCTGTGACTACAAATAAACAGAAACAGACTCGACTGAAAATAGGGTATGTGTCCTCTTTCTTTTGTGAAATAACGGTTCATACCGCTTTATTTCTATGTGACTAATTTTCAATCCTGATTAATTCATTATGATCAATGTATCACTTATTATTGTATAACATCGACGCTTTTGGATTAAAATCTTTAACAAAATATGCAAACAAACGGCCGCTTTTATCATGTTCGTTTTGTGATTGTGCTAATTCCAGTGACTTATTTCTTATTAGTCTTCTGATAACTTCTCTTTGTTGGTGAAATGAGGGGTTGTGACGCCGTTCCATAGAGGCATGAAAAGGGCTGATTTTAGTGAAGCGCTGTGGAGCTTCTGGCCCGACAGTGGAAACGCATCGTGATTTTGGGCTCAGTGCTACAGGTCCGAGGCTATTAGCCCCGCCCAGCACCTTTAAAGCACTGGCTCGATGGTGGAAAAGCGGCTAATGTGCTTCTTCCTGAGCCACTCCTTTGTTGCCTTGGCCGTGTGTTTTGGGTCACTGTCGTGCTGGAATACCCATCCACGACCCATTTTCAATGCCCTGGTTGGCTTCAATGCCCTGCCCCTGCCGGTACATGGCCCCGTCCATCGTCCCTTTGATGCGGTGCAGTTGTCCTGTCCCCTTAGCAGAAAAACACCCCCAAAGCAAAATGTTTCCACCTCCATGTTTGACGGTGGGGATGGTGTTCTTGGGGGTCATAGGCAGCATTCCTCCTCCTCCAAACACAGCGAGTTGAGTTGATGCCAAAGAGCTTAATTTTGTTCTCCCCGTCTAAATACTGTAAAGCTGATATAAAGCCACCCAGCTTTATATCAAGCTGATGTAAAGCTGCTTTGACACAATTTGCATTGTTAAAAGCGCTATAAAAATAATAGTGACTTGACTTGTTCTCATCTGTGAAAGTGTCATCTGGCCACAACACTTTCACCGAGTTCTGCTCTGAATCATTGGCAAACTTCAGACGGGCCAGTACATGTGCTTTCTTGAGCAGGGGGACCTTGCAGGCGCTGCAGGATTAGTCCTTCACGGCGTAATGTGTTACCAATTGTTTTCTTGGTGACTATGGTCCCAGCTGCCTTGAGATCACTGACAAGATCCTCCCGTGTACGTAGTTCTGGGCTGATTCCTCACCGTTCTCATGATCATTGAAACTCCACGAGGTGAGATATTGCATGGAGCCCCAGTCCGAGGGAGATTGACAGTTATTTTGTGTTTCTGTTGTCACCTTCTAACCAAGCTGCTTGGCGATGGTCTTGTAGGCCATTCCAGCCTTGTGTAGGTCTACAATCTTGTCCCTGACATCCTTGGACAGCTCTTTTAGAGAGTGCTCCTAATCTCAGCCCTTTAAGAGAGTGCTCCTAATCTCAGCTCCTTACCTGCATAAAAGACACCTGGGAGCCAGAAATCTTGCTGATTGATGGGGGATCAAATACTTATTTGACTCATTAAAATTCAAATCAATTTATAACTTTTTTGAAATGCATTTTTTTGTTATTCTGTCTCTCACTGTTCAGATTAACCTACCATTAAAATTATAGGCTGATCATTTCTTTGTCAGTGGATCAAAACAGTATTTATTGTTTGAATTTCTAAAAAAAAAAAGAAGAAAATTTGAAAGCTGAGACTTTGTTTCATACTACAAGTAACCTGTCTTGTCTGTCGGCGTGTTGTCAGTTTCCTGTTTGCTCTGCGATATATTTTTCACTGTGTGAGAACACGATGTGGACATAGCAAAGATAACTAAAGGCTGCCCCCTTAGTTATCTTTGCCATGTCTGTACATCACTTTGCGAAGGGTCAATTAAGAGCCACTCATGTCCTCAAACAAGATTGACCATTTGACAATGCTCATAACGCCAAAATGGATCATGCAATATTTTTGACAATCACTACATAAAGATGCTTTTGAATATGCTTTTTTTACTGTAACATATCAAACATATTGTAACAAATCAATTTGTCAGTTTTCAATTTGTGAATTTATAAATTTTTTCTTTTTACAAATTTGACAATTTGAACCGTTTGTTTGAAATAAAAATTCTATCTACTTTACAAATGCATGTTTATTGTTATTATAGTAATCAATATATCTATGCATTTTTAAAGCTTGATTTCTTTTAAATGCAATTTCTTTTAAAAATGTCAATCACAACCAACATCTCTCTGGTGACGCATGCCAGACTTATCCAATAATGCTTTAACCCCATAAATAATGCTTCATAAAATAACATTTGTTTTTACTGAATTTCTACTAAACACTGAGTCCGTCCAAATTCGCATATTGTTTAAACAGACTGATTAAAAACCTTACACTAGACTAAGACACTTGCTGACTGCAGCATTGTATTTTGTGCATGTTATTGTAGCTACAAGTAAAGGAAGTAGTACCAATGTTTTCGGCATTGATGGTGATCTGCGGTAGGCAGTCGATAATTTGTTCAGTGGCGGGGGGATGAGCCTGCTCCACATCTATAGCCAAAGACTCCAGATGAGCCAGTGCTGCCTGCAACACAACACAAGACATTAGCATATTTCATTTCCTCTGGATAAAGATAGAAGCAAGTTAATTATACATTAATCGTTACATTGCTAGTGTGCTCTCTCATTGGCTGAAATCAATGAAGTTTGCTGGGGTTTAACCACATCAGCCCAATTTCTTAACGTTTTTTGATTGAATTAAGATGGATCATTTATTTGTATAACTTAGCTGCTCATACAAACACAATATTTATACGTTAATGAAGCAGCAGCATACATTATGCAAGACTACTCTGCTTTCATCTCATTAAGACATGAACAATAATCAAACTAAATGCATCTTGAGATTCCATTTAAATTTGACCATTAATTAAAATGGGTCCAGTTGATGTATAAAAGAAGCTACTCTTTATTAAAAAAAAAAACTCATCTGACTTTTAAAGACCCTTGGTTATATCAAAACCTAATATAGTTAGACTGCACAGTGATTCAAACAGCAATATGGTATATAATACTAGGGAAGCAATACAGACTCCCTTCAGTTTGGTAAACATTTTAATATGCGCTTAATGCTAGAGCTGCACAACCTATCAAAATAAAAATAAATCGTAATATGGTTTAGCATAATTATCAAATGCCAAAGGCTGCATTTCACTTAAATAAATATATATGCACTGCGTGTTTCAGAGTAAAGTGTGGCACTGTGTTCTCCATCACTGCATCTGCTTTGAGTTTAGATCACTTATAACATGCATTCAGGAACGCAACATGCACCATCCATCTTCCCACATTTGTAATGAGAAGCACTTACAAGCAAAAGACAAGGTTTAAGGGCTCCTTAAAATTGAAAATAAAGATGTAATGTCATTTTAAATATAAATATTTTTTAACGCTACAGTGAAATACTACAATTTTAATATTTCTTGATTGTTTAGGATTTTTATATTTTATTTAGTAATAATAATTATAATAGCAATAATAATATATTTTTTTAATTAGTAAAATATTACACCATCTTGGTGTGTGTGTGTGTATATATACACACACTATATTGCCAAAAGTATTGGTTCAACCAAACACCAATGACTTGTATAGACACTATAAGGACAAAAGTGTTGGGACACCCCCTTCTTTAGAACAGAAAAAGGCACTAACAAGACTGTTGCAACACAGATGGGTAATACAATTTTTAAATACATGAATTATGTTTCCATCTTTGTTGCCACAGTTTTGTTAGTGCCTTTTTCTGTTCTAAAGAAGGGGGTGTCCCAACACTTTTGTCCTTATAGTGTCTATACAAGTCATTGGTGTTTGGTGATGAGTTTTTGGCTCAAGGTCTGCATTTAAAGTCACACCAGAGGTGTTCAGCTGGGATCAGGACTTGGCTTTCTGCAGACCAGTCAAGTTCTTCCACACCGACTGAATCAATCATGTCTTTTTGAACCGTGTCTTATTCACAGAGGCACTGTCATGTTAGAATAGAAAAGGGTTCTGTCCAAACTGTTGCTATAAAATTAGAAGCACACAATTCTCTAGAATATCATTATATGCTTAAACATTAAGATTTGTACTCATAGAAATTACTAAAGTAGTCAAACATGTTCATTAGAAGGGGGTGACCCAATACTTTTGGCAATAGTGTACATAAGATAGATTCCTAAACTCAATTTAAATTGTGATCAAAAAAGAAAACCATACAATTCCCTCACCTCCATAGCCTGAGCAAGACGCTCCTCTAACGCCATGTAAGTAAGGAGCTGGGAATGATCCACGTAAGAGATTGCTTGAGCCATCCCAAAACCATCGCCAAATTCATCCAGAAACCTGAAAAACAAGGGACTTTTAAACACAACTTTTCTCTCATTTTGGTATTTCAGCATGTTGCAACGGACACAATCAATAGTTCTTTTTGTAATATATTATAGTATACTCCCTTCAGTTTGGTAAACAATTTAATGTTTTAATGTTCTTGACATGTTTCATGAGATTTCCCCTGTAAGAGTTAAAGGAAGACACGACATTACATTGTTGTTGTTTTTTTTTATCTATAAGGTTTATTGACCTCCATTCTGTGTCCAGGTCTTCACTCATGCTGGAATCATCCTCCAGGTTATTGTTGCCATCCAGGATAAAGAGTCCAGGGTGCACAAACTGACTGACACCATCAGGGTCTTCATCACTGCTGCTGCCCGAGTCCTCGTTATACATGACCCAGGGGATCTCGCCCTCCTCCAGAGGGGTCTGCTCCCTGAAGAACACCACACACACACACAAACACGACAGCGGAAAAAACTTTAACATTATTAAAATGCTTAACAAATTTTAATTAATTTGACATTGCATTTCATTCTGTCCCTAGTGACCAAAGATGTTGGAAAATTAGCAGTAGTGGGTGTCTGTGTACCTCGCTGCTGTAGAAAGACTCATTTATCAGTAAATGATGGGAAAAACCATCCTAATGGCCAATTTATTAATCAATTCCAAATAAGTGGCCTACCCAGACAACTTTCTTATCCGTGCCATATGTGAGTGTAATTAACTCAATACTAACCAAATATGTGATCAGCAAGGCAGCTCACTGATCTTTCATATCTACTGCTTTAAAATGAGTATGATTTAAAATGAGTATGATTAGATTGATTTTTGCAGATGAATAAAGGGAAAAAGCCAAAAAATAGACAGTTGTGGAGAAACAAGTAGTGATAAGGAGAGGGAATGCAGTGTGGTTTGTTTTTAACTGGAAAAAAAGATTATTTTTGGAATTTGTTAATAATTTGGCATGGCGAAATGTGTCAAATAAAATCAATTACCAAAACAAAAGAAAATCATTAGAAATACCAGTCTTTGTTAATAGGGTAGCAGCTGAGTAATGATGTTGTTACACAGTATCACTGGGGAAGTCGTGGCCTAATGGTTAGAGGGTCGGACTCGTAATCGAAAGGTTGCGGGTTCGAGTCCCCGGCCGGCAGGGATTGTAGGTGGGGGGAGTGAATGTCCAGCGCTCTCTCCACCCTCAATACCACGACTGAGGTGCCCTTGAGCAAGGCACCGAACCCCCAACTGCTCCTCGGGCGCTGCAGCATGGCTGCCCACTGCTCCGGGTGTGTGTTCACGGTGTGTGTGTGTGTGTGCATTTGTTCACTACTCACTGCTGTGTGTGTGCACTTGGATGGGTTAAACGCAGAGCACCAATTTCGAGTATGGGTCACCATACTTGACAATACGTCACGAGTAAAGTGTTTCGAGTTTGTTAGAGGATGTGTGCTTACTCTAAGGCGAGGTTGAGAGAAGGCACTTCCTCCAGACTGCTGCTGCTACTGCTGTCAGGTGGCTCATCCATGCCAGGCAGAGTCTCCCAACTTTCCTCACTTGTGCACCTCTCTTTCTCCAGCCCAGAGTCAGACGTCCATGAGGCCGACCACTCACCCTCACTGAATTCCGAGCTGCTGCTGAGTACACAGAGCATGATACACACACACACACACACACACGCGTGAGCCCACCTCGTAAAAGTCAATCTAATCCTCTTAGCTGAAGAGCCTTAGCATGCAGAATGAGCACCCACTGAGCGCACCTTTGGCATCTCACTCATTTCCTGCTGTTTCCTGAGTGTATACCTTATCAACCATTCACAGTAAATGCCCAAGCTCATCCTTCACTTCAATTAAGAGGATTTTTTAAATGAGGCTCATCCACCTGACTTTGCGATTTCTGTAACTCTGTTAGCAAAATTTGGAACAAATTTAAAAGCCTGTTTTGGGCAATTTTGTAATTTTCTATAAATAAATACGCATGTATAAAATAGTATAAAAATGTACATGTAAATATATATCTTAACATCTTTTGTATCAGGGTTGAATTGTTGAGCTTGATGAATAAATTCAACAGTACTAGTGATGCAAACATTTTGAAAACTGAATAAAGAGTATTTGCTTCCCACAATGCTATAGAAATATATCTAAAATATCACAAAATAGGTAACAGGCTCGCACATAGAATGTGGGACCTAAATATTATGCTTTTGTTTATTAGAAATGAATGAAAAAATACAATTCTATAACTGAGCTAAACTCAACCAAAGTTTTAAGTTTGGGAACACGTTAAATTAATAAAAACTGGCAATAGAGACTTAATGTGTGTCTATAATATTGCAAAATATTTCTATTTCAAGCGGATGCTGTTCTTTTGAACTTTCTATTCAAAGAATCCTGAAAAACAAACGCAAAAAAATAATCTGAACTACATTGATAAACACCAAATCAGCATATTAGAATGATTTCTGAAGAATCATGCGACACTGAAGACTAATGTAATGGCTGCTGAAAATCTAGCTCTGTATCTTAGGAATAAATTGCATTTTAAAATATGTGCAAATAGAACATGGATATTACAAATTACAATAATATTTCACAACATTACTGTTTTTGCTATCATACTTGATTTCAGAAATGCAGCCTTGGTTTGCATAAAATACCTTTTTCAAAATAATTAAACATGTTATGTTTTTTAACAATAGTGTGACAGTTTATAACATCTAAAGATTGTCTCTTTAAAGATTTTCTTCCATTACTACATACATAACACGATGGTAAAAAAGGTAATGTCACATCAATTATGTCTCATCTCATGGTGTTGTACAGACCACTAGCATTGATGCAGAGAATCCTCTTTATATATATTAATGCACATACAGGATTTTTATATACTCTCTATCTTTATATACATACTTATTGTGCACAAAGCTGTACAATTCATTAATCACATTTTAGTGCAATAAATGAAATGGAAATACATGCAGTACTGCACCTTTCATCACCCTTTGTAGATGGGTCAAATGTCTCTCCAAAATTCTCCAGATCTTCCCAGATCTCATCATCATCATCATCATCATCCTCATCTACATTGGTGTTATCATCACACTCATTTTTCCTGTCCTCAGAGTTAAGGTCACTCAAGTCCATGGGTGGAAAGTCAAAGAGCAACTCATTTTCAGGGTTTGTTTGTGCGAGGAAACTCGGAGGTGCTGAGCCACACTTGTTTCTGACTGCTGCGTCTGACAAATGGCTTACTTCCTCTTTTTCTGAACGTTTCCTCCTTTCAAGGTGAGTCTCGCTCGTCTGTTTGCGGATCTTTGGCCTCACGACCATTTCGGACTGAAATGTTTCTTCAGGGTTGGTTTTTCCTGTGCTTTTAGAGGAAACGGGTGCAGAGCTGGCTGTAACCCCATGACATTTTGGAACTTGGTCTTCACCAACCAACAACGGACTAACTTTCCTATTTGCTTTTACAGTTCTTTCAAAATCTGGCTGCTCACAGCAAAGGTCTGTTGCGCTTTTAGAAGGTGCCATTTGCACTGAATGTTTACTTCTTTTTGAAAATACATTAGGATGTGAATCATCAAGTGAATTTCCACCCAATTCACAAATACCATCAAGTCTCTTCTGAGCAGCCGGAGATGGATTTAAACTGGAGTCCTCCTCCTCAGCCCCGCTGCTGTCAGGCTCATAGGCGTCAATGTTGATGTAACTCAGAGCTTCTGGGTTGGGCTTAGGGTCTTCATTAATGGGCCACACTCTAGCCTGTTCACTTTTTTCTATGCCAGAATAATATTTTCTGTCATATGGCACAACCTGGTCACTCTTTGGTCTCTTGAAATGGTTTGAGGGCGCTTTTGTGACTCTACACAATGAAGGCTGCCTCCTGCTGTGCCCCTCCTGATTAGATGCGGTGTTTAACTCAGGGCGCACTGCATTTGTGCTTGCTGTCGGCAGGATATTCTGAAGCACTGAAGAAATGTTGCCCTTTGATGCTAGAAGAAAAATGTTTCAGTTATTATTCGTTCTCCTTCACAGGATATAATTTCATTGTTTTATATAGGAAGTAAGTGTACATGCACTATAGACAAAGAAATGTTTTGGTTACATTTCCCATAAATTTACAAGAATATATTAAGAAATTATTCTTTGCATTACATTAAAAACTATTTTTGGAAACATTTTGATTCCTTGTATTATGTCTCTTTCATGACAATTATGTTTACCCCAAAATTATCATTACTGTAATAAAACAAAACCTCATTAATTCATTATTGTAATAAAATAATGATAATCACCTTGTCCTGAAAATTACCTTAAAATTTATTTAAAAAATGACAAACTAAAGGCAGTGCAATAAATACTACTGCGCCACGTGATTTTTTCTTCATAAAAATTAATTGTTTACATTGTGAAGTATAATTATTTAATAATTACATATTTTAATGCATCAAAGAATGAAACTAGAATGAAATGATCAATTCAGGGACATTAAAGGATTAGTTCACTTTAAAAAAAAACTTTTGCTGATAATTTACTCACCCCCATGTCATCCAAGATGTCCATGTTTTCATCAAGGTTTTTGATGAAAACATTTCTCCATAAAATGGATTTCATTGGGACCCAAACGGTTCAAGGTCCAAATGACAGCGTTCATGACGTCACGTAATACGCAATTACGTGAAAAGGTCACGGTTGACTTAGGCGGAAGTACCGAGTCAGTGTTTACAAATGTGCGGAAGGAGGACCATATACACATTCAAATGTCTTTGTGTCAGTTTATCGTTTAAAATGCCCATTTCGTGTGCGTATCCTGGGTGTTTTAATATTAAAAAGCCTACTGACTCGGTACTTCCGCCTACCTCAACCGTGACCTTTTCACGTAATTGCGTATTACGTGACGTCACGAACGCGCATCACAGAACAGAGCAAGGCGAGCATCTGTGCTTATAAAACTTAAACTTTTTTATTTATTTTTGAAATGACCGATCGTTTCGCTAGATAAGACCCTTATTCATCGTCTGGTATCGTTTAAAGCTGCACTGAAACTCATTTGGACCTTGAACCGTTTGGGTCCCATTGAAGTTCATTATATGGAGAAATGTTTTCATCAAGTCGTGAAAAAAAAAAAGTCGTGACGTATTGTCAAGTATGGTGACCCATACTCGAAATTGGTGCTCTGCGTTTAACCCATCCAAGTGCACACACACAGCAGTGAGTAGTGAACAAATCCACACACACACACACACACACACCGTGAACACACACCCGGAGCAGTGGGCAGCCATGCTGCAGCGCCCGGGGAGCAATTGGGGGTTCGGTGCCTTGCTCAAGGGCACCTCAGTCGTGGTATTGAGGGTGGAGAGAGCGCTGGACATTCCCTCCCCCCACCTACAATTCCTGCCGGCCGGGGGCTCGAACTCGCAACCTTTCGATTACGAGTCCGACTCTCTAACCATTAGGCCACGACTTTCCCCGACTATCAAAAACCTTAATTTATTTTCGACTGAAGAAAGAAAGACATGGACATCTTGGATGACATGGGGGTGAGTAAATTATCAGCAAAAGTTTTTTTTAAAAGTGAACTAATCCTTTAAGAGACTGTTTAGAGTAAGACAATGAGAACATGCTTTACATGTGCTTAATTGCCATAAAAAAAATTGTGTTGCAATAAAAGTCTTACTGGTCCTGACAACAGGCTTCATTTTCTTAATGAAAATTTTTTTGTTGTTGTTTTCATTTGGTTTTAGGGGTAAAATATGACCTGGGCATTTCCTGAGAGTCACCCTATAAAGAGAGAAGAAACCGAAACCCATTTCAAACTACTTTCTACCCACCCTCACCATTCTCGTATATATTTGCATAATATATACGTCAAATGGTCTCCTACAGGGTTTCGGTCTACACCTTTTAAAAGGTGATGAATGCTTCACTCTAAAGCAACCCCCCCACACACACACATATTTCAGCTCTTCAAAATCCCTGATACATTCCCAATATTACAAAGCTGTTTATTCACCATGAGAACCTCAATCTCAAAATCCATTCCTCCACTTTTACTGCTCCAGTTACTCAGCATTTGTTTGCTGAAGTTTGTAATTTTAACATATTATAATATTATTTCAATATAATATTTAGTGACAACTATAAGTAAGCCATATTTAAGTTGATTGCCAGAATAATCTTTAAAAAAAAATTATGTTTTTTTTGGTTTGAGTTTGGGGTGGGATCAGTTTTTCAACCAATAGCAATCATTAATTTTGCAAATCTTCTCATTTGTGGTGAGACAATTACACACTTGGGCTTAAATGTTGAGTAACTCTTTAGTTTCATTATCCACTAAGGGTTTCCTTCACCAACTGGTACGTACCCACTGCCGGATCCTTTTGACTACTCGTCCTCTCCATGTTTTGACAGTCCACAGTGGATGCGACTCTTTGTTTATCTGTAATTGGCCGGAAACTGATATACGCGTGTCTCCGGCCGTACCTCCTGCCTGAGATGGTTTGGTATCCTCCTGTTGGTTTGGGCCATGCAGACTTGCCTGCTTCTTGACCCATTCCTACGAGAAACAGAAGTATAAATTCACACCAAGTACAATAACTATAAAAATAACCATAACTATACTGCTGTCCACACCAATGCAAGATAACGTTCTGTTCATTATAAGTGTGCATTGCAGTTATATCATCTGCCACTTTAAATGCTCAAGCTCTTTGAAGCCAGACAGACTCAGATTGCCAGTTTATGTTTTTATCGGCCATCAGTCGAAAGAAAAAAAACATAAAAATCTTCATTAGATCTTTATAGTTAGAACTATATATATATATAGTTATCACCCTTGGTGTGAACAGGCGTTGAAAGGGTAATTCACTGCTTACAAGTTAGGCTGTTCATAAATCTTGACTGTCTGAACACTAGAAAGATTTGCTTTCCTGAAATCAGTGATCCGTGACTAGAGAAAACTGAAAAAAATAGCTGTTGTATTCTCTTTTGACAAAAAACTTCAACCCCCATAATTCACTTTTGACTTTGGCCCTGCTCCTCGGTTGATCTGACTGTCCATGGGCGGGAATACAAAAATCCAGAAGTTTGATTATTAGTTTTAATAAAAAGCCCTGGAGTTGTCAAAATCCACCAGATGACACAAAATAAAACATTCGGAGTCATCCATTGGATCTTTCATGACAAATAAATAGGATATCTGGGTGCAGGTAACACTGAGAAAAAAGTACACACTGTTCATTTACATATACTACAGACAGTCTAACAATACAAAGCTTGTTAAAAATCATCAAACGTAACTTTTAAGCATCTACATACTTTTTGAGGTCATTGTAAAAAAGGCACTTAAATGATTGAATTACAAAGGCACTTAGTCTTGCAACTCGACCTTGTGGTACTGTAAATTTTATTGACTCATGTACGATGAATTGCTTGTTTTGTTCCCCAATTGTTGCTTTGGAAAAAAGCATCGGCTAAATGATTCAATGTAACAACGTAACAGAAAACATACTGTGTGACAGCTAACGCATCAAATAACAGCGTTTTATGTTACAAAGCCTAAAACAAAGAGGATTCAGTTCTAACCAGTTCTAACCAAGATTCTCCATATTTGATGCAGAAAATGCAGCAATCTTTTAAATATTGGTTCAGTCCCTTATAAAACACACCCAGTTCAGGTGTTGGAGCCTTTACTAATAAGTCAATGGTGTTAAACATAGGGAATATCCCAAGTGTGCAATGCAGTGCTACTCCATGACCAGGATTAGAGAGAATTAAAGCTTTCTAACCTATGACAGCTCACACTGAGTAACATCACGACAGTGCTTCATCACAGCCTGATTATAAACCATCACTGTCTTGTTATTGTTGTCAATGTAGTTTGCAGCAAACACATCACATCCGTCAACAACACGCACTAAAGTTGCTTAACATATGCTATCGCTTGTCACGTTACATTGGAGATAAATCATTGCACTAAATGCAATATACAGCCCTCAAAATAGATGTTTGTCCAAAGAAACAAACAAATCCCGTGATTCGCATAATCAGTGGGATCAATTCAGTCGAATACGGGCCCTGATATAAGTTGAGCGCAGCTAGCAAGCTAACTAATGTTTGTCGACAGGCGCTGCTGCTTCTAGGACGTGGATTATAATGTCTGCCGACGCCTTCATTCCTGCAATTTCACACAGAAAGCTCACACGATGTTTTGGGTTAGGAAATGTGTCGTCTGTAAACGGACAGTACCTGTGTTCCTGGATGCCTCCTGTGTACAACTAACTCTTGCGAACGTCACCACAAAACTTAAGGGTCACGTGACACGTGTCCGCCAATCAGCTGCGAGTATCATTGGCAGTATTATAATCGGGTGCAGCTAGGCAGCTGTAAACCAACTGCAACACCACGTGTGCAATTTAAAGCCCACCTGGAAACAGAAAACAGGCGGGGATAGGATGTGGTGGAATGCTACAGGACGGGACAGGGCAGGGTAGGATGGAATAAAATAGGGTTGGAATTGGAATAATGCAAGTTCAGGTTGGATTAATTGTGTGAAACTGAAAAATAATTGATTTCCAATTATGCATTTGCTAGGTGATTCATAAAATATTAAGTGAATGTGTGTAGAGAATTATTAATTCGGAACTCAGCACTGCCAAACACACACATTATAAACCTAACATACTGCATAAAAAATTATTTCACTTATTTAATCAATTCATTAATTAGCTAATAAATTAAGGCAAGACACTACAAGCAGGCTGAACAGCATTAAAAAAGATCACAGCACAGTACATTAAGACCATTTTTTAATAAGTTTCCTGATATGCTGAAATATAGCCTACAAATGAGGCATATCTAATTAAATATGCACTAAATATTGCATAAATGTCCAGAACAGAAATCTATGGGATAAAGCAAGCGTTTTGTTGACATTGAGTTAATGGTTTTTAAGGAAGGGGATTTTGGATATTTTGCATTATCTCTTCATGAATCATAAAATACCATCAGACGGCTAGAAAAAAATTACCATATTTTATATAAGATGTTATACAATTCAGGTGGATGTTATAGCCCATGAATAAACCGTTCTGTATAAATGTTCAGAGTATAGAAAATAATAAAAAGGAATAGAAAGTTTGGTGTATGTAAGTACTACTGAAATGCAGATTTCTGGTTCAGTGCATTAGAAAAACTCATTTGGAGAAAATGGGCTTTAAAGATATGTATTGTAATTGAAATTTACACAAGCAAACAGATCAAATGTAAGAAAATAAACTCTTAAATGTGTATTTTGGGTGTTTTCTTCCCACTAGTTTGAAAGACTACAAGTTGCAAAGTAACTCCAAATCTCAAAATTGACCAGTGCCTGAAAAAAAGGGTTTTGCTTGTAGTGTTTTGCATTAATTCAGATTTGAAATCTCAATATATATATATATATATGTATTTATAAGCTATATATAACACGTTTAGGCTATATAAAATATAGTCCTAACACAGTAACACTGAACAAACATGATCATAAAATCCTTATTTAGATTTCTACAGATACAGTTTTCTATAGATATTACAGTGCAAGCTATTAATCATCAGTGTCTCTCAAATGGGGGGTTTTTTTTTTGGGGGGGGGGTTAGATCTCTGGGACCCCACCGATAAAGACAGCCTCAACAGTAAATTGACTAAAATGTATGGGCTCACCTGATTGTGTGTGTGTGTGTGTGTGTGTGTGTGTGATGTGTTCACTCGTTAGGCGGCGCAACTCCACGCTCATTTCTCCTCTGTCTGTAGCCCAGTAAGCACAGGAAGGGGGCAGGGTTGGCGCTTTTCCTTTGCCTGTTTGACCATCACAATTTGCTGAATCACACAAACTCTTCCGCATCGTCAAAACTTTGAAGACAGGTCGCAGTGGATACACAGCGCGACATTTCCCCTCCGTCAGCTAGAGAAGGTGTCCCCTTCATGGCGAGAAGACCTTTCTTTTTCACTTCTGCCTTCTGTCACCTACGGGACCACCGCTCGCGAGCCACACGCTTTTAAAAGTGAATGTACAGGACTCATCTGAGAAATGAAGCTCAGCAGACAGTTCACGGTTTTTGGCAGTGCCATATTCTGTGTTGTGATATTTTCCTTGTACCTGATGTTGGATCACATCGATCATAGCAAAAACCCAAATGGAGAGAGGATTCAAAACGTAAGTAACTTACTAGTGTCTGAAATTGTGTTGTATGAACAGTGTGTTTTCTGTGTTCAGACTGCTGCACGTATAGGATAATATTAACGATGCTGATGGGGTTGATAAAAGACAGTAGTTTGAATTGATAGTTTACTTCCTTCTAAGTGACATTATGCTGTTAAAATAATACACAGACGCAAAGATGGCTGTTAACTGTCATTTCCTGTTTCTCAAATACTTTCTCGTGTGTTTGTATTGAATATCTTATTGTGGTACTGTTCTAAGCAAATTAAAAGAATGATTGTGTTTAGCTTCGGACAGTGAACTGATCTCAAAGGTCATTAACCCAGTGTCTTGGGTTGTGTTTCAAATCCCAGCGAGCTGCCTATATAGACAGCACAGATTCCAATAAATAGCCCTAACTATATTAACAATTTGCCTAATATTGTATTTCTATGGTTAAAATTACGGTAGCCTATCATTACAAAAGGCGCAAAAATAAGCATAGGCTATCTTAAATTAGCAACAATATTTAATGCACCTTAAGTAGCTATACACAGAACAGTTGTTAAATGCGAGTCTGATATGACTGAAAGAATCATATTGGACTACATTGTTCGCGCTGTAGCTACGTTTGCTTTTGCATGCAGCTTGAGGTCAGCTCAACAGGAAACAAATGTAGGCTACCTTTGGCATTATTTCATAGTCCTTTTATTCCATCTCATTCTATTCAGAGTGTATGCTAATAAAATATCATTTGTTTTGCCGCGACAGAGAGTCAGTAAATGCGCAAACAGCTTTGACACATCTTCACTCGGTTTGAAGACAGACATAATGCTTGCTATTTTCCCTTACTTTTTCCACTTAATACTGTTCAAATGTGCGATTAAAAACAGATTCAGATTCAATGTCATTACTCAAGTGTGCTCTAAGTGATTTGTTTTCCATTACAGCTTGTGTGGCCAGTTCAGATGAACCCATGAATCGAAAGGGAGCCAGTTCTTAAATTATGAATTTTAAAACTCTGTCCCTTACGACCAATTGTCTATTTGGATTTTTATTTTTTTCAAATGTATGATTTGTATTTTTCAGAAACAAAACTGTTATATTGGAAAACTGTCACATTTCTGATATGTACAGAGAACCAGTGATGTTTAGTGAATTTAGGCTTAGCTTACCCTAAATTCAGTTGCAAGTCCTACAGGATTCACATGTGTCTTACATACACTGTTTATTTGAAATCCAGTAGACTAAACCTAAGCTTAAAACAAGCAATATGAATCTCCTGAGAGTTTTACACACTGATGTTCTTTGACATTGATGTAGTATAATCTGCCATTAGTGACAGGGGGAGAATTCAAATTGAATGTTGTACATTTTAGTCTCTACCATTTTCATAGACACGGTGCTTGTGCCTGATCTGGAAAGGTTGCTAGCCAGATGCTGCATTAAATTACTTTGGATGTTAAAATATATTTTCTAAATCCATAAGTCTTGTAAACAAAGTCTGACAGTTGCGCTTAGTTATGTAGTAATGCATTTAGTTACGTCAATGTCTGAGTTTTGTGCTGAAGGAGTATGTGATTTTCTCTGTTTTTCTGTATTCTAAAGGGTCAGCTTGGTGTTCTCCAGGACAAAATAGACCACTTAGAAAGACTACTTGCAGAGAACAATGAGATCATTGCCAATATCAGGGACTCTGTAATTAACCTGAGGGAAACTGTGAAAGATGGGAAAATGTTTCCTGAAGGGAACATGAGTCAGGGGGACTTGGAATTGATGCCTCCTGCTCCTGCGCTGCTCCCCATCCACTCACAGGACTGCCAGTTTGCAGCACGGACCTACTCCAAGGCAGCGGATGGAGTACAGGTAAAAAAAAAAAAAAAAAAGAAGTGTTAAGATTAGTTGGATTAATTGATTGTCAAGGCTCAATGATAATATTTCTATTGCTTGCCCAGACAGCCCAGTGATACAGATTTCTACTGTACGTGCCCTGTCAGTATTTGATATAAAAATATATGTATATGTATGTGTGTGTAAATATATATGTATACAGTGCTGCTGGAAAGTAAAGTTTGTGAACCCTTTAGAATTTTCTATATTTCTGCATAAATATGACCCAAAACATAATCAGATTTTCGCACAAGACCTGAAAGTAGACAAAGAGAACCCAATCAAACAAATGAGACAAAAATATTTTCTTTGTCAATTATTTATTCAGGAAAATGATCCAATATTGCATACCTGTGAGTGGCAAAAGTATGTGAATCTCTTGGATTAGCAGTTAATTAGAGTGAAAATTAGAGTCCATCTGTGCAGAGGTGTTTTCAGTCAGTGCAATGACTATCAAATGTCAGTATGTGACCTGTTTTATTCAAAGAACATAGATCTTTCAACGTCTGATCATGTTTGTGGAAGTGAATCATGTCATGAACAAAGGAGATTACTGAGTACCTCGGAAAAAGAGTTGATGTTGCTTATCAGGCTAGAAAAGGTTACAAAACCCTCTCTAAAGAGTTTGGACTCCACAAATCCACAGTCAGACAGATTGTGTACAAATGGAGGAAATTCAAGACCACTGTTACCTTCCCGAGAAGTGGTCGACCAACAAAGATCACTCCAAAGCAGAACGTGTAATAGTCTGCAAGGTTGCAAAAGTTCCCAGGATAACTTCTAAGCAACTAAAGGCCTTTCTCACATTGGCTAATGTTAATGTTCATGAGCCCACCATCAGGAGAAACCTGAGCAGCCATGGTGTGCATGGCAGAGTTGCAAGAAGAAAGCCACTGTTCTCCAAAAAGAAAATTGCTTGCAAAAGATCATGTGGACAAGCCAGAGGACTATTGGAGAAAGGTTTAATGGATGGATGAAACCACAATAGAACTTACTGGTTTAAATGAGAAGCTATTATGTTTGGAGAAAAGAACACACTGCATTCCAGCTTAAGAATCTTATCCCATCTGTGAAACATGGTGGTGGTAGTGTCATGGCTTGGGCCTGTTTTGCTGCAACTTGTCCAGGACAGCCTGCCATCATTGATGGAGCAATGAATTCTGAATTATAGAAGCAAATTCTAAAGGAAACCGTCAGGACATCTGTTTAAGAACAGAGTCTCAAGAGAATGTGGGTCATGCAGCAAGACAACAACCCCAAGCACACAAGTCATTCTACCAAAGAATGTTTAAAGAAGAACAAAGTTAATGTTTTGGAGTCAAAGTCCAGACCTTAATCCAATTAAAATGTTGTTGAAGGACCTAAGCAAGCAGTTGATAGGAGGAAACCCATCAACAACAGAGTTGAAGTGGTTCTGCACTAAGGAATGGGCTAAAACTCCTACATGCTATTGTGCAGGACTGATCAGCATTTACAAGAAACTTTACCTTCTTTACTGCAGCAAAAGGGAGTCACACCAGATACTGAAACTCATGCAACTCATAAATATGTAAATGTCAAAGAAAATATTTTTCTCTCACTTGTTTGATTCAGTTCTTTTTGTCTACTTTCAGGACTTATATGAAAATCTGATGATGTTTTGGGTCATATTTATGCAGAAATATAGATAACTGATGGGCAACAAATAAAAAAATATATTTTTATTTTAAAAGTAGGCTACTGCTATATGAAAAAAGGGCAATAACATTTGTTTGGAAACACTTTAAACAAATAAGCTTTTTTACAGCGGTATTCCCCAGTATTATATACCAGTAAATATTTCTTGTAAATCTCAACTTCAACATTAATGTAATCAAATTAAATATAAAACCAAAGCAAAGGCATTTACGTTTTGTCTAGTTTGTTATAGAAAAACAAGTTATGCTCAGAGTCCAGAGCCTCGATCATAACATTATAACAGGAACCTTCCGACAACAGACCTGCACTCAGGGACCCAAAGCAACAGAGTGTGTCGAGAGACAACACTTGATGGGCGAGTGCGGGCGGGTAAAGACTCGTGTGTGGGATGCGGGAGAATAAAATGATCCGTGGGACTCGTGCAAAATATACATTTCTAAACATAAAATATCTAAAAACATATAAATTGTTATTCATTTATTGCACAAAAGCAACAAGAACAACTAAATATAGCATTAAAATGATTAACGTGTGCAAGCATAGGCAGTTTCTATTTATACATGTGTTTGCAGTGTTGAGCAATGTAGACAATCACTGACATATCTGTTGATATAAGGAACGCAATGGTCAGTCAAAGATGTTTAAATTAGAATCCGCTCACCGCTCAAAAATTATTGTGAAGTGCTGAAAATTGCGTGCTTACGTTCTCTCATTATAACACACGAAGTGTAGACATTATGGTAGATTCATTGTTCAGATATTCATTGTGTTATAACAGAGCTTTATGAGATTGCGATGAACTGAGATGTCAGCTTTTTAATGATAATAAAGGGAGTGCTGGTCATATTCTGCCATGCCAGATCATGCACGCAGCAGCACATGTTTGCTTTTCTGTTAAAAATAACAGTGAACAGTGGTTTGTGAATGTTGACGCTTAGCCTAAATAATTGTAGTTTTATCAGGAGCGCTCATGTGAGTGCTGCTGCAGGCTTAAGCCTACCCCAGATGCTCTCATTGGTTGAGACGCTTAAAAAAACTTTATAATTTTTTTTTTTTCAACAATAGCTGGAAATAAGCCACTTTTAAATAACAGTCTGAATATAACATTTGCATGGATCAACTGTGATAGAAAACATGCATTCAGAGTGCAATTAATTCATGGTGGAAATCCATTCCATTGATATCCATTCTTCCTCCAAATGAAAACCTCAATATCATCTAGGGGTGGGCGATATGGGAAAAATATCATATCACGATTTTTTATAGAAATATCACGATTCACGATTTTTATCCCGATTCTTTGTTAGTTTTACTATTTTGGTTTTACAAGTTGTCTGAGCATTACAGCCAAACTAGAAAGACAAAGATGCATGGCAGATATTTAGGCCAAAGTGGGTGAAGATAAAAAATCTTTGTCATTATTTTATTTTTCTTATTAAAAAATAAGAACAAAGATACACATTACAAATACACATAATATACAAATAAAACAAACAGTGCTTTATTTCCAGGTACAATAGGTGTATTTAGCAGAGCATTCAATGAAATTGAATGAACAAATATAAAAATAAAACACTACATAGACTGATTCCTAAAGCAACTGTATTAAAGTTTTTCAGTCAAGAATAGTGAGTGATTTTTCTCTGTGTTTTGTTGTTTTGTTAACGTTAAATGAATAGTTCCCCCACAAATTAATATTCTGTCATCTGTCTGTCAATTCTGTCATAATGTTGTATTTTTATATCATCATTTACTCAAAAGTTGTTTTAAACCGGAATGAGTTTCTTTCTTCTGCTGAACATTTATAAATGCCATTTTGAAGAAGGTGGAAA
Source organism: Barbus barbus (assembly GCF_936440315.1). Classification (NCBI taxonomy): domain Eukaryota; kingdom Metazoa; phylum Chordata; class Actinopteri; order Cypriniformes; family Cyprinidae; genus Barbus; species Barbus barbus. The sequence continues at coordinate 14,006,479 of NC_136734.1, read as the reverse complement.
ACCAATCAGTTGCTGGTCCTCAGTGACTTCCATAGGATTTTTCTTTCCTACTATCAAAGTCAATGTAGACCAGCAACTGTTTGGTTTTCCACTGAGTAAATAATGACAGAAATTAAATTTTAGGGTGAACTATCCCTTTAATGACAGTCGACAGCATGTTTAGTGTCCTGTCCCTTTAAGAGCTGCACGCATCTAATATACAGTACAGGCACGCATCCGCTTCTCTCTTAACTATTTACTTTCATTTTAGAGATAACCAACTGAGTCTGTATGTAAACCTTGTGTGTTTTGACAGTATTAGCGCAAAATATAACTTAGTTGAGTAATCAGGCGCTGTTAGACAGGCGTTTTAGTGCGCGTGCTTCAGGTGTATGTGCTCAGAACAAGCGCACGTCAGACCAGCGCGCGAATTAAACATTTAACCAGCAAGGCTTGTATGCAAATAATGTACTTTTGCGATCGCGAATAAGTGCAGTGTCCTGTCTGAGTAACTCTACTGCTGTATGTCGTGTTGTACAGTACATAGAGACGGCGGCGCCAGAACTGTATTTGACAATGTGCGCTGCAGCACGATACTACGATATTTCTTCAAAAGCAGATCGTGGAGACATTTTTATCGTCCACGATCAAAAATCGTCATATCGCACACCCCTAATATCATCATATTTTTGTAAGACGTACACAAGTAAAACCACACTAGCACACTGGTCAGCTATATGATAAAGGCAGACTTTAACTGAAGGGTTAAACTATGTTATCAGGATGTTTACAGCTGTCACATGTATTTTGTATGTCGTGATACTGTAATGAATCAGAAAGATATTTATCATTCCATAAGCATTTGGTTGGCATGACAGAGAAAGTAAGAGGAAAATAATTCATACAGTCACCTTGAAACAATGTTTTGGTATTTTATAATGCACAATATACTTTTTTGAAAATATTTTTTTCCCCTGAACAATGTTACTGTAAACACGGATAGATCAATGCCAGCGAGACTTGTTTTCTGGAGACCCACTGGCTGTTCTGTGGAGGTTGAGAAATATCTCAACGCCTGAATTGTGCCACACTAGCAGACTCATTTTTGCATATATTTGCATGTGCGTTTGTCTATGGCTTGCCTTTTTCCGTAGCCCTTTTCAACCTTTATTTCACACAGGGACGTGATGTAATATCAGCATTTACAGGTGCAAGTCTATGTTATTTATTACTATTCAACCTGGAAGTATTGGTGTTTTTCCATCCTTCACTTGAGAAAAAAAATCCCTGCTGAATTACCTGGTGTTTATTGACAAACACCAGGGTTGTGTTGTGTTTGTCAATAATTCAATTTTGATTCCTGTCCAAATAAACATCTTCGAGTTTACATGCAGGAATTGCTTAAGAGAATATCATTTTTTGTTGGCTTGTTTCAGAAAACCGACAGCTGAAATTAGCTAGAACCACATGTTTTAGGAGTACCATCTGGATTTAAATAAATTTAGCCAATACAAATAAAATTATGTTTCTGTCCTCTTTTGATTTTTGAATGAGTTTTATTACAGAGAAGCCATGAGGATGCTTTTGTTATCATTAAACTCATTGTCAGTGACTTTTCATCAAGACTTCCTCCTGCCCAGCCATTAAGTAACTCCATAAATTGGTTTTCACTTTCATAACCAATAGATATTGATGTACAAATGATTGTACAAATGTAGTATTATGAACTGATTCTGCCCTTAGTCTTTGTCAAACATATAGGAATTGAATGGAAGTATGTCAGTTATAGTCCAGTAAATGATGTTCTTTCCTCCTTTCTTCCAGATGCTGGATGTTTATGATTTACTCAGCTTTGATAACCCTGATGGTGGAGTATGGAAACAAGGCTTTGATATCTCTTATCAGGACAATGAATGGGACAATGAGCCACTCCAAGTCTTTGTTGTGCCCCATTCACATAATGACCCTGGTGAGTGTTAATGTTTGTTGGCCATTGTCTTGTGTTTGTAGTCAATGAGAATCATCGTTTATCAAGTAAACAGACGTGTGTTTGTTTGATGCATGTACATAATGAATATTACAAACATTTGTGATTAATGGCTGAAATTTGATAACTTGCAGACCTAGATTAAATCCAGGGATGTAAGTGAGTAATTGACTAGTGGAGTAGCCATGCACAAATTAGTCACAGTTTGAGGCAACAATGAAATATAATTTCTCAATGAATATTCACCTAAATCTAACCACTATGACAGTGTTTGGGTGGTACTTACAGCTGGGTGATAAATCTATAACAATATCTATTGAAAGTTTGATGAAGAATTTATATTAAATCATAAAACTTAGAACCCAACCCAACAACATATATTATTAAGGTCTAACAAATGTGGAATGCATTTCCTTTCCCATTATTGGTATGAAATCAATAGCATGATGAATATTTATATCAAATGATACAGAAAACATGTGATAACACTTTTGGCCATTTTGCCCAGCCCTAGTGGGTCACAGGATGTGAGATGGAGTGTGCTTTCACACAGAGACACATGTTGATTATTGTTAGTGTATTCAGTTTCTGTTAGAGTCATGCAAATAAAGCGGGACAGTATTTCTAATGGTTTAAAAAACAGAAATGGGACTCTTGAATTTTTGTTAAAGGACTTGCATTAATTATTCATTATAACCTTTTTATAGTTTCAGCTATAGTTGGAATAGTTTTCCAGGTGACCTCCCAGGTTGTGTTACTGACAAAATTCCTATGGGAGGAATTTGTTCTGTGTAACTGATTTACATTTGGAAGGACGTTAAGGAAGTTGAATTAAGATCTGTCTGTGATCTGATCACAACTGGACGAGACACATCGCTATTTACACCTGGTAGTCTCTCAGCTCTTAAATCTCTTTTGACCACTTGGAAGAGATTTTGAGTGAAGGGTCTCTGGTTTCATGACTATATACATCACTCATGATCACCACTAAACTGTTACTGTGTGTTGATTTTGGATAACATTCCACATGTCCTTTCCTTTCCTTTTCTCCAAAAAGAAAGCACAGAAATAATCATGTGGCCACTTGCACTTCTGACTCTCTCCAGGAAACATTTTGCACCCTGTTTGACCACTTGTGGTCGGATCACCTGAGTGCGATATTAATACCAGGTGTGAACATAGTTACATCAGGTCCTTTTCTGATATCCTTGTGCTTATTGTGAGAAAGTAGCCATGACAACGAAGTTCAAAGATACAATATAATTTTACACACAAAAGGTCTATTTACATGGTTATACTTTAAGAATTGTCTGTATTTTGTCCATTATAAAGTGCTGACCTAAAACTGTGAGTTTTAGCTTAAAAAGAGTTAGGGATAGTAGAGATTATTTCCTGTGGTGATGGACAAGTGCTGTTGATAGCTGAACTTGTATTGAACCCTGAATAGACTTGCCGTTTAGTGTTTTTTTCCCAAGGTATTTCAACAGCTGTGATAGATGAGAATTGATGTACCTTTACACAGTCATCTCACTCAGGGCAAAAGAGCTAATAATAAAACAGCATTCTACAAAAACAGGAAGTTTATTACTTGGCCCTTTCCGTGGGAATTAACCAAGTGTGCACTTCATATTTTACATTACATTTGAGAAAGGACAAAAAGAATATTATTGTTAGATACACAGCAGTTAGCATTAATATAACAGATCTGATACCTGATGTTCTCTTATTTTGATGGAAGGATTTTGTTTTTACTTCTAGATTTATCCCCTTTTAATCTATGATTAATGAGTTTTAAATAAATCTGAAGTCATTTCTATGCTGTCCGCGTTTACAAGGTCAGTCCTGTGTTGCATCAGGAAAGATATGCCTCTTCTATGACAAACATTTTGTCCATTTGTAATTTCAATTAAAAACAAATATCTGGTTGGTTTATCTATACTCAAAAGGAAAAGGTTGATGACTTAATTTGTCATAATATTTGTTTATTATTTCTTAAATTAGCAGAGAAGCTGACGTTTTGTGTAAAATATTAACATTGAAAGCGTTGTAAATGTTCAAAACAACCCCATGGCAGGTTCACTTGTTCCCGATCACGTGATTTTTAGCAGGTTTGTACTAAGTGTTCAACTTGATGCAGCACAAAAAAAATGAGGGGGGGTCTCACAAGACCCTTTAAGCATGCAATACGCATGGCACAAGATGCAATAAAAATAACAAAAATGTAAATAAATAAAGGCTATACAATTCAAATTATTCGCTCAAGTGTGACTAGACTGTTGATGGATAACTAGTGTTCGTTCCAACATGATCCCATTTCAGTTATTTTAAGCAAAGCAAACATTACCAGGTGAATTAACATGCACTGTTCTCACACACACAGGACAACCGACTCACTACAACGTTTGTTGTTTGACTTCATAATTTGTGTGTGTGGTAACTTGATCTGTCCTGTTTTTGTTCTGTGTCAACATTTCTTTCACGTGTCACATTTCGTTCATTGTTGTTTTTGTCAAAATGTTGATTTAAACAGGAAAACGAAAAGTGTGCATGAACAGACCTACATTTAATTCATAATTAACTTGAATTCACATTTATCATCTAATGTAATTTACTGTGTTTATTAGTGTTTAGTTAGCGAGCAGCAAGTTAGTCTCCTCAGGATAAACCACCACGGGCGTTTAGTTTGAAAACTGGTTCTTTGAAGGTCATGTTGTTGTTTTTTCATAATGTGATGTTTTATGGGAAGCGATGTGTAGCAACTGTCAGTTATGTTCTGTTGCTTATGTTGTCACCTTAAATTTTTTTCTGATGTTAGAATACAGCTGTGTTTAGACAGCTGTCAGTACATCTTTATACTTATTAGGATTAGTTTTCTGAATGTTTGAGTTGCAATTATTAATATATGCAAACTGTCATTTCATGTTTATGAACATTTCATCTGGGATTCAAGCGTCTGTTTGCGGGGTGTAAGTTTGTAGACTGCTTATGTTATGTGTATAAATAGTAGAAGACTGTGGGAGTGTTTGCGAAACCTCTTTTTGTTTGCAATTTCATTTGGTGCTGATTGAGGTGCAGAAATTACACACCTGACTTCTAATATTTGCCAAGTTCATTTAAACCGTTAAACTTGTACTGCTAGTCAACCTGAGTTTCGAAATTTGAGAAACAATAAGGTGACACTACTGTAAAAATGTACTCTTGCAATAGTTATACTATATATTGTGTCTATAGATTTGCACAGTATAATTTTACATTTATACCAGCGGTGATATACAATATCAATCATCATCACACCTGAAGAACTGGTGTGTTAGATGAATGTAAACGCTTCATGTATGCCAATAGTTGACGCATAACACAGTTCTTCTTGCCTCCTGTAAAACCAGACATGCAACATTTTCTTTTTCTACTAAAAGGCGGTACTATGGTACTGGAATGTGATAATGCTAGTTTACTTTGATTTACAGGTTTTTTTACATATTTTTTTATAGGTTTTTGGTAACAGAAGAGAAATTTACAGAAAAAATCAAAATATGTAACAAAAATAACAATAAAAGTTGCCATAAATTATGTATATTGGATCAGTTGGCTCAGCAGTACATTAAATCATTATACACTCACATAAGCTCTCAAACAGATTCATCTATTCAGCTTTCTCCATTTGTTCTCAAATATTTGTTTTTGCAGTCATAGTACAAATATGAGTCTTTCCATTTCTTTGACATTTGTTAGTATTTGAAACCATTCTTTTTTTCTCATACAGTATATGTATCCTCTTTTTGCCACTTGATATCTGTAATATCTTAAACAAGCATCTGTCAGTCTTTTCAACTTCATCTGGAAAAGCCCCCAAAATTGAACACAGAATGGTTTAGGAATACAGAGAGAAAAAAATACTATTAATAGTAGACCATATGACCTCAATCCGAGCAGCTGAGTCCTTATCCATCTTCAAGAAACAGCTAAAAACACATCTCTTCCATCTTTATTTGACCCTCTAACTCTACCACTCTATTCTAAGTCTATTCTTAAAAAAAAAAAAAACTTGCCCCCTTTTAGACTTACACTCTATTCATTTAAAGGGGTCATATGATGCTATTTTAAAGATTAGGTGTAACAAAATATGTTGACATGCTTTAATGTTCAAAAAACACATTATTTTTCAAATACGGTACACTATTGTAGTTCCTCTATGCCCCGCCTCTCTCAAACTTGTCGTTTTCCACAAAGCCCCTCCTTCCAACAAGCACAGTCTGCTCTGATTGGCCAACTGACCCAGTGCATTGTGATTGGCCGAACACCACAAGCACTAGCGGAAATGTAACGCCCCTTACCATAATCATGAGCTTCAGCTTTCAGTTAGTTTTACCATCAGTTCAAGCCTGAAAGTGGAACAGAGTTGCGTGACAGGCACAGTGATGATGCTCAAATATATTTGCAGTACACAAGCCGCGGTTAAGACGATTTCTGTCGGGCTGTACACTCCGCTGTGATGTGGCCCTGTTCCCCTCACACACACACACACACACACACACACACGATGCGTCACGCGCAAAACTCCGCATTTGAACAGTCAACAGCAAATACTTGAACTAATAACAAAACAAACTTCACTGATTCAGAAGCGCCAGATTTTCATAGCAATGTCGGAATTGACCCTTTTTTTTTTTTTTTTAGAAATAGCCTTCGTGCACAGCCAGCCTTGTACTCTTGTAGTTTTATTTCCAAATATTTCCACAGCGTGACATAGACATGTGGGGACGTGTTTTAATGAGGCGTTTTGGCCCGGTCTGGATCAGCCTTCTCTTCTCTTTTAGATCTTTTAGAGCTTTGTAACTCTGCAGATCTTATACATGCACAAACACATAACACACTAAAGAAAAGAAAAACAAGAAATCACCTCATATGACCCCTTTAATAACTGCTTGTTTTCTTAAAAAAAAACGAACACTAGCTTCTCTATTCTTTTTGTATTCTAACCGTTTTTTATTTTTATTATTAAACAATTAACAAAAGCAAAAAAGTGCTCTAACACTAGCTTGCTCTATTCTTTTTCTATTCTGTTCTATCTGTTTTCTTTTTATTTATTATATAATTAGTGGGTTAAGATAAAAATGGATCTGCTTTTTGAAGTTAGATTTCTTTTTTTTTCTTTTTTTTACCTATTAAAACCCAAACTGGCATCCCTTGACTTTCGCCATAAAATGTTCTTTCATTTTGTTTCTTTGTTGAAATCACACCAATACATTAGCGAGCTTAACTGTGCGGCATTCTTTCAGATTGGTGACTTACATTGTTACTTGTATCCTGTTAAGAACTGCTAATAATGTTTGGCTTTCTTCCGTTTCAAATGAATCTAGAAATGGATTTATCCCATTCATGAAACTGCTTAAGGGGTATATCTATGGGGAGTGATTGGGAAAAGTGTAACAGTCTCGAAAGTTGATTTATTTTTATGCTTTCAGCTACTTAGCTAAAATCCAATCTGCAGGGATCAGTGTTCAAGATCTTTAATTTTTTGTGACTGATTAAATTATAGTTCAACTTGTTCAACTTATGCTTAAGTTCTTTTGTTAGGTTGAAACCAAATGACAAAATTATATATAATAATATATCCATATAATATAAATGATCAGCATATAATGCAAGTTTATATTGTGCCTTATTAATAGTAATTCCCCAATTGTCTTGTCCTCTCTGATTGCCTGAGCAAGAGGTCAATATAAATTGCAAACAATACGGGTAAGAGGGGATACCCATGCCATGTTCCTCTTTATAATTTTATATTTTCTGTTAAGGAAAGCATTTATTTTAATGCTAGTCTCGCTTCAAATACTGCAAGTTTCTGAGATTCCGAACCTCCTTAAAACCTGAAATAACTATTCCTAATGCACACAATCGAATGGCTTTTCTTTTTCCAGGCTTTAGCGTGATCTCTATTTATTTTGTTGAATTACGTGAAGCATTTGTCTAATCCTGAGTCAGTTGCTCTCTAATAAATTCAGTTTGATCTAACTTAAATAAATCTGTAGAAAGGACTCAAGCCTTTTTGCTACAATAAAGGCTAACAATTTGTAGTTTACATTACAGGTCTAAATGAACTACATAGGGCTTTATCCTTCTCCTCTAGAGGTATAACTGAGATGTTTGCTTTTCTCCAAGAGGAAGAATAGTCCAATTGAATGATGAGATAAAAATGGGTGAAATCTCTTTTCTAAATGTTTTGAACCACTCTGATGGTAAACCATCATTACCAGGCATTTTTTTGTATCTGTCCAGTAGAAGGAATGTCAAAAGAATCTAAAAACGTTTAAATCAATGCACATGTTGTCTTTTGAGAATATAGACATTTATAATACAATTCAAATGCCTCTTTAATCTTCTCCTCCTTATATATCTCATCCATCCTATGTTTAATAACGTTTTATGTTGTTTTGTTAGATGTTTTAATTTGTCTTCAAGATTTTTAAAATTAAGTTCTTTTGAACAGTAGTGTTTGGTTATACCATGAGATATTCCAATGAATGAGACCATATTCATATATGATGGCATTTTATGTTACCTCAAAGAATAAACTACAGTTGCAGTCAAAATTATTCACACCCCCTTGACCTGCAAAACATTCTGTTGCCTTGAACAGCATTTGATAAAAACAATTACACCAAGGCATCAGTAAACAAATTAGCTCTAAACATTCATGTACAAATGTATCTCCCAAAAGTTAAATTTTGTAGATGATCTTTTATTCTTTATTACCTCCAATAATTGTTGTCTCTTCGTGCCGACATGTTTCCACTGCTTTCTTCAAATCTCAACAAATATCTTGGTAACACTTTAGGGTAACACTTTAGAATAGGGAACACTTATTCACTATTAACTACGCTTTTTCCCTCGATAAATTTACTACTAATAAATGGCTAATATTCTAGTAATATGCATGCTAATAATTTAAGAAACCCTAAAATAAAGTGTCATTGGCATACCTATTAGTAACATATTCTGCGACCATATTCTACATCCCTAATCCTACCTAATACCTAAACTTAACAGCTACCTTACTAACTATTAGTGAGCAGCAAATTAGGAGTTTTTTAGGCAAAAGTCGTAGTTAATGGTTTGTTAATAGCGAGAATTGGACCTTAAAATAAAGTTTGGCCAATATTTTTGAAAGTGAAGTGATGTGGCCAAATATGGTGACCCATACTCGGAATTTGTGGCCTGCATTTAACCCATCCAAGTGTATACACACAGTGGTGAACACACACACACCGTGAACACACACCCGGAGAAGTGGGCACCCAATGCGGCGGTGCCCGGGGAACAGTTGGGGGTTCGGTGCCTTGCTCAAGGGTCTCACCTCAGTCAGGGTATTGAGGGTGGAGAGATTTAATTAGATTTTTAATGAGATTTAAATTTCTTTTAATGAGATTTAAATCTGAAAACTGAACAAGCCACTCAAAAACATTTTTTGACCGATTCCTGAACCAAGCTTGGATGTATACTTTGGGATGGTTGCCCTGCTGGAAAGCCCAATGGTCATCAGCTTCAGTCTATGCACCAAAGGCAACACAAGCTTTGCCAAAATGGACTGATACTTCAAAGAATCCATGATGTCCTTTATACAATCAAGATTTCCCCTTCCTGGAGTAGCAAAACACCCCCAATGACAAGACTGGTCCAACTAAAAAATTCTCTATAACTTTTGTGAGATTTCTTTTGACTTGCCCATATTGTATTTGTAACAGCAACAAGTCAAGATTTGTTGTAGAGTTTCCGAAAGGCTTAATTGGGTTTTAACACAATGTTGTACCTAACCTTACAAACTCAAAAATGTTTATATTATATATTGACAATGTTGCTTGCAATATGCCACTAAACTCTTGTAGATGTTTTTTTTGGGGGGGGGTGAATAATTTTGATTGCATTAGTATAGCATAAACATGCTGATACCATATTGCTTTTTTGTTTCACACCCCTTACCAATAATACTACTAGTACAAGTATATTACAAGTATACTTGTAATATACTACTACCTACTATACTACTACTTTTGTGCATTGAGCACAAAATGAGATATTTAGCAGAATATTCAAGCTGCTCTTTTCCATACATTGAAAGTAACGCTATTTCTGATCCCTATTTAATAGCTTGCCTTGAACATTCTGTTAAACATCTCCTTTTGGTGTTCCGCAGAAGAAAGAATGGTTTGGAATAACATGAGAGTAAATAAATTATGACAGAATTTTCATTTTTGAAACCATTTCAAATATCAAGTCAAAGTTTAACAAGTTTGTGTGTTGTTCTGCTCAGGCTGGCTGAAGACATTCGATGACTACTATAGAGACCAGACGCAACACATTCTCAACAACATGGTGGTGAAATTACATGAAGACAGTCGGCGAAAAATGATCTGGTCTGAGATCTCGTATCTTTCCAAATGGTGGGACAACATCGATGAGCAGAAACGAGATGCTGTCAGGAGGTGAGGCTTTTCTCTGCTGTTGATATCCATATATTCTCATGTGTCGGTATAATTTATGGATTCATTAATTGCAGTGTTCACGCACAGGTCTGGTGTAAGCAAGAGTGGGAGATGTTGAGGAGTGGAGGAGGACTCCATTGTACTTTTGGTCCCATTTTAATTAAGCTCAAAGTTTGTACTTTATTACCTCGCTCTCAGGTGATGGTTTATGCACAAAAATAAAACAACAACAAAATTAAGTTGAGATATTGGTATGATTCAAACATACCATTTTAAAAGTAATAATGAGACGAAATGTAGTTTCTAGTATGTATTTATTTTCATAACCATTCACTTCTCTTCTCACATTTCCTAAACGGTGTTAATGTATTCCATTTAAACTATAGTTAATCAATGTTATTCGTTTACATATGATTACAAGGTCAACCCTGCCACAAGAGAGGATGGGCTATAAATGCATGTCAAATATACAGAATTGGCTGTGTTCACTGTTGAGCTAGCCTTGGGAAAGGACACAAATGCCATGTTGAAATGTAATAAACATTTCTGCTGTGGGTTTGAATTACAATTAGAGCATCTTTCAAAACTGCCTGAGGTGAAGGCTGAAGCCAAATGAAAAATCCAATGCCAATATTTATTCACTATTGATTTGATGCACAGAAAGAGTTTGAAGCAAACAAGCTCTATTCTTTTTGAATATTTACAACCCCCCAACAAGATGGCCTTGGCTGACTCCAAATCAAGATTTTGGGCAGGCATGAGCAGGTTTTATTTCATTTTATATCAGCCGAATCAAGGTCTAGCATAATGATTCAATTTCTTTTAGTGCCACATACATGGAGGTGTATCTTCAGAATAAATCAAGATGTCTGAGTTCTGGAGTCTGCTTAGTGCGTTATGGAAAATGGGAACTGCAGATAAGTCCATAAATTCCAATCTATGCTGGCATATATATATATATATATATTTAATTTTCAGCACTGGGAATGAGACTTTTCAAATATTTCATGCATTAATCAAAGAGCATGTCAACATATTTTCAGATTGGTCTAACCTCACCTAACCTCAATTTCATGCCCTCTCAACATTTAACTCGATATAGGAAGTATTTAGTCTCAAATTTCTCTTTCTTAAAGGGCTAAACTTTTATTTCATGGTCTAAATTGCTGCTGTAGTGTAAAATGAACCAAGTATGTCTTAGATGATGGAGAAAAGTTCACAGTAGGGTCAAAGTCAACATAAAACAATTTTTGTAATCCATTTTACTTGGTTTGTCTGAGTAAAGTTATTACTTTTTTTTTTTTTTTAATTTTCGAAAAACATACATTGATAAATCGTGCACAGTAAGCCCAGGAACAAAGAAAGTGAATAGGGTGGTTTTTGATTTCATATTGACTTTAATGATGGGTGTAATCACTGTTGCCCAGTGGCTCATTTTCAGTAGCCAGTGATTGATTCCAGAATAACAGACCATTTTTCTAAGTAATTTTGTCAGTTATGTGCTGAGCTAGTGCTCTTGGTTTTGCTACCACCGCTCTTATTTCTGGCCTCCAGAGGGCCACGTTATACGATTCGCAGCTGAAATATTCAGCATTACAGAGAAAAGCTGCTGACTGGCAATCAGGCCTGGAGAACTCTACTTCTAATAAGGGATGCCATTACCCAAGGTGTCTGCTGTCTGTTCAAGAAAATAATTAGTTTGCAGTGGCAAAACTCAATAAATCTGAAGATTAAAAAAAAATGTTAGTGCATATGTGGAGAAAGTGCTTTGTAGTAAAAACCCTGAAGAAAAGCTGTTGATGATGTTACTGCGGTGAAACATTAGCAAATCCTCTGTCCTCGACAAAGCTTTGCTTATCTTAGTTTAAAGACATAAAATTGACTTTATATGTTTTATATATTTTATTCCTGGTTTTACTGTGCACGTATTTCTAAACAAAAAATGTTTCATAAACCGATATTAATGTTCCAGATGTGATGTGTTCTTTCAAACAGACAACGCAGTCTGAGTCATCCACTCGTGAATAAGTGGTTCTCATCTGGTTTTGCTTTAGGACCTAGAATTTTACATTGTACAACAACTGAGGACCCATAAATTGCCTTAAATTCAAACATTAAAATACATATATATATAAATTGTATAGATGAATGCATTTCATGCAACCTAGATTTTACAATATGGCAGACATCACCAGTTTGTTTGAACAAGCATTTGGCATCAGCAACCAAAGATATCTTGTGTTCCCTTCCAGGAACTTCGAGCTGCGTCGAAAACGCATATGGGAACGCCTTCAGCGTGACCAGGCTCTGAATATGATGTGTAATCAGTCAAACAAGGGCGAGGCGTCACGGGCGGGGTGACGTCACGACCAGGAAGCATATAAGCACGTGCGGCGGAGCCGGCTTCAGCTTTTTGTCATTCAGCGAAGCGCTCTGTGTGTGTCAGTCTTATTTACTGTTGTTTGTCCTAGTTTTAAGTGGAAAGCATTCAGTATCATGCCAAAGCCAAGGGCAAGCTCAGGGGTGAAGCTTTCAGACCATGTTTTGAGTCGTGTGTGCATCCTTGCCCTCGCTATATCATGAGCGAGGACACACACGATTTGCGCGTGGTCTGCCTGGGTGCGGAGCACGCAAAATCGGTCTCCGCACCCGGAGGGCTCTCTTCGAGAAGGGAGCCTTCGCGAGCTCCCCACGCGGTGCCGGTCCCGCTGCTGCCGAGGCAGAGCGGCGGCTGCACTCGTGGGGCTCGCAGGCTGATCTGGCTGGCGAGTGTGAGACGGGCATGTCCCTATCTCCTCCCGTATCAGCCAGATCTGGCGCCCCGTCTCTCGGTGTGGAAGCTGTCTCTTCCCCGAGACGAGGGCTCAATGCTTCGTCTCTCTTCCTCAGAGGAGGTTGATGTGACAAGCGTTCACGAGGTTTCGCCGCCTCTGTCACCCCAATATGATATAACTATGAAAGCTTTGTAAGCTGCAGTGTTTGCACAAGCATAAAATGAATAAAGCCTGTCCCGCTTCTGCCTTTAAATCAGAAAAAAAAGGCAGAGCGGCGGCTGCGCTCGCGGGGCTTGCGGAGAGAAAAAAAAAAAAAAAAGAGAAAAAGGCTGATCTGGCTGGCGAGAGTCAGACGGGCATGTCCCTATCTCCTCCCGCGCCTGATCTGGCGCCCCGTCTCTCGGTTCGGAAGCGGTCTCTTCCCCCGAGACGAGGGCTTGACGCTGCGTCCTCCGAGGAGGTTGATGTGACGAGCGTTGACGAGGTTTCGCCGCCTCTCTCGCCCCAGAGAGCTACTTCTACACAGGAGCCTTCCGTTTTCCCCGATCTCCTCACCGAGGTGTCGAGATCGCGGGTGAAATTTTTTCGTCCCGGCCAGTCGTTCCCGCGGGAACTGAATGAGCGCGGGTATGCGGCGATGATGCCGCGGGTTGAACAGACGATTGCGAGCTATCTGTCTCCCTCCACGGCATCGCCTTTGAAGGCTCCTGCTCTGCTTACAACATCTTTGGTGGGCAGAGGGTATGCACGCTCTCTAAACTCAGGTGGCTGCTGGGTGGGCGCAGCCTCCTCCGCATACCAGCTCCTCGCGCAAAAGGTCCTGACGGGCGAGCCCCAGGACCGCGGAGGGCGACCCCTACTGGGGTGGAGTGGCTTGCACCGCCGCACTCGGTGACCACTTCACCTCGGTGCCCTCCAGGGACTTGTCTGCTGACCCTGCCGCTGTTCCAGGGCACGGCCGGTCCCAGCGAGTATATTTCTCAGGTTTGTCCGCCCGGCAGCGCGGAGCCGAGAAACTCGCCTCAGCCGCCAGATTACGCGTCTCATTCCGGTGCGCTGCATCGAGACAGCGGTCTGGCCGCTTCTCTGAACCCAGAGGTCAGTCTCGAGAGACTGATTCCCTTAGAAGATCATTGGGCAGCGAGCTGCCGAATGTGTCTCTTTGGGTCCTGCCTTGCAGGGTCTGGTTCGTTCAGAGGTCCTGACGGGTGAGCCCCAGGACTACGGAGGACGACCCCTACCGGGGTGGAGCGGCTTACACCGCGGTACACGGTGACCGTCTCCCCTCGGTGCCCTCCAGGGACTTGTCTGCTGACCCTGCCGCTGTTCCAGGGCACAGCCGGTCCCAGCGAGTATATTTCTCAGGTTTGTCCGCCCGGCAGCGCGGAGCCGAGAAACTCGCCTCAGCCGCCAGATTACGTGTCTCCTGCCGGTGCGCCGCTTCAAGACAGCGGTCTGGCTGCACCAGAGGTCAGTCTCGAGAGACTGATTCCCTTAGTAGAGCATTTGACAGCCTGGCAGCGGCTGCCGAATGTGTCTCCTTGGGTCCTGCAGACCGTAGCGAAAGGCTATCGTATTCAGTTCGGCGGGCCACCCCCGCCGTTCTGCGGGGTTGTTATGACTGCGGTCCGCCCCGGGCAGGCTCTGGTTGTGGAACAGGAAGTTGGTACTCTGCTGAGGAAGGAAGCCATCGAGTTGGTTCCTCCTCACGAGACCCAGTCCGGTTTCTACAGCCGGTACTTCATTGTTCCGAAGAAGGATGGAGGGCTGAGGCCCATACTGGATCTGCGTCTACTGAACCGCTCAGTCAGAAAGCTGAAGTTCAGGATGCTTACTATCAAGCAGGTCGTGACTCAAATCAGGTCCGAGGACTGGTTTGTCACGATAGATCTCAAAGACGCATATTTCCATGTTTCCATCCTTCCTTCTCACAGGAAGTTCCTGAGGTTCGCCTTTGGGGGGAAAGCGTACCAATATCGGGTTCTTCCCTTCGGCCTAGCACTTTCACCCCGCACTTTCACCAAGTGTGTGGATGCGGCACTGGCCCCGTTGCGGCTTCAGGGCATCCGCATACTCAATTATATCGACGATTGGTTGATCCTCGCTCAATCAGAGCGGTTGGCGGTTCGGCATCGAGATGTCGTTCTCGCCCACATGAAAGAACTGGGGTTGAGACTGAACGCCAAGAAAAGTGTGCTTTCTCCGGTTCTGAGAATCACTTATCTAGGCGTGGTGTGGGATTCGACCACGATGCAGGCACGATTGTCCCCTGCTCGGATCGAGTCGATCCTTACTACAGTCAGGAGAGTGCGAGAAGGCCGGTCACTCACTGTCAAGCAGTTTCAGAGACTGCTGGGGCTCATGGCAGCTGCGTCCAGCGTGATACCTTCTGGCCTGCTGTACATGAGACCCCTACAGTGGTGGCTCAAGACCAAGGGGGTCTCCCTGAGGGGAAACTCACTCCGCGCTGTCAAAGTGTCACGCCGTTGTGTCCGTGCCTTCGACATGTGGAGGAATCCTTGGTTCTTGTCCCAGGGCCCGGTGTTGGGAGCTCCTTGTCACCGCGTCTCGCTAGCGACGGACGCTTCCCTCACCGGTTGGGGTGCGGTCATGAGTGGCCACCCTGCCCGCGGTCTGTGGAGAGGTTGCCACCTGACGTGGCATATCAATCGGCTAGAGATGTTAGCGGTGTTCCGTGCACTCAAGCACTTCCTCCCAGACCTGAGAGATCACCACGTGCTGGTGCGCACCGACAGCACGGCAGTGGTCTCTTACATCAACCACCAAGGAGGTCTGCGGTCGCGCCCCTTGTACAAGCTGGCACACCAGATCCTTGTGTGGTCCCAGGGCAAGCTCTTATCTCTGAGAGCTATGCACATACCTGGGCATCTCAATGTGGGAGCAGACATCCTGTCGAGGCAGGGGCTGAGGCCCGGGGAATGGAGGCTTCACCCCGAGGTGGTGAAGCAGATTTGGGGTATTTTCGGCCAGGCCCAGGTGGACCTCTTTGCGACTCAAGAGTCAGCACAATGTCCTCTCTGGTTCTCGCTGACCCCTCCAGCTCCTCTGGGACTGGACGCTATGGTACAGATGTGGCCGAGGCTCCGTCTGTACGCCTTCCCCCCGATCGCTCTGCTCCCTGGAGTTCTGGCGAGAGTGCGCCGGGACGAGGTCAGTCTACTGTTAGTAGCACCGTTCTGGCCGGGCCGAGTATGGTTCCCGGACCTGATATCTCTCCTCGACGGCACTCCGTGGGAAGTGCCCGTCAGGAGGGACCTCCTCTCACAGGCCGGGGGCACCGAGGTGCACCCTCGCCCGGAGTGATGGAAGCTGTTGGTGTGACGCCCTGAGGGGGCACAGCTCATAGCTTCCGGTCTGTCAACCGAGGTTGTCGAGACCATCCTCCAATCCAGAGCTCCCTCTACGAGGAAACTGTACGCCTTGAAGTGGAGGCTCTTCACTTCTTGGTGCGGGGACCGCCAGCTCGACCCAGTCAACTGCCCCGTTGGTGCAGTACTGGAGTTCCTGCAGGCCCGTTTCTCCGCAGGGGTAACCCATTACACTGTTAAGGTGTACGTGGCAGCTATTTCGTCATACCACGCCCTTACCGGTGGCCAGTCAGTGGGTAGACACCCCCTGGTTACACGTTTCCTCCGCGGTGCGCTGAGGCTGAGGCCTCCGGTACGATCTCGTCCCTACGTGGGATCTGGCTGTGGTTCTGGAGGCTCTGTGCAATGCACCTTTCGAGCCCATTCAGGAGATAACTGAGAGACTCCTCACTATCAAGACCGTTTTCTTATTGGCTATCACCTCTCTGAGGAGGGTGAGTGACCTTCAGGCCCTGACTACGGCCTCTATTCACTTTGCGCCCGGTTCGGCGAAAGTATTCCTCTACCCCCGCGTGGGGTATGTTCCGAAGGTCCCATCGGTCGTTCCACAGCCGGTCGTACTGCAGGCCTTCTGTCCTCCTCCCTTCGGGGAGCCAGACCAGGAGAAGCACAACCGTATGTGTCCAGTGCGAGCACTAGACGCATACATCCACAGGTCCTCCCTGTGGAGAAAGTCGGACCAGCTGCCTGTGTGCTATGGTCCGCCTAGGAGGGGTCTTCCTGCTACGAAGCCCTCCGCTTAATAGGTGGATTGTGGGTGCCATGGCTTTGGCATACGAGGCCTCTGAGCTCCCCCCGCCGGTGGGAGTCAGAGCGCACTCAACCCGAGGTGTGGCGGCCTCCGAGGCCTTCTGGGCAGGTGTTCCATGCAGGACATCTGCAACGCAGCTGGGTGGTCCACGCCCCTGACTTTCGTTAGGTTCTATGACCTCGACATCCGAGCCACTCCCGGCTCCTCTGTCCTTTCGTCCTGACACCAGGCAGGGACTTGTCAGTCTGGCGGCGTTGGTATCTCGTTCCCATATGCGTTTTCGACGCAGCTCGAAGTTCCTGGAAGGGAACGTCTCAGGTTACGTATGTAACCATGGTTCCCTGAAGGGAACGAGACGCTGCGTCGCGTTGCCACACTTCCGGCATCCCTGCCAGCGCTTGCTTCATGACTTGAAGCTGAAGCCGGCTCCGCCGCACGTGCTTATATGCTTCCTGGTCGTGACGTCACCCCGCCCGTGACGCCTCGCCCTTGTTTGACTGATTACACATCATATTCAGAGCCTGGTCACGCTGAAGGCGTTCCCATATGCGTTTTCGACGCAGCGTCTCGTTCCCTTCAGGGAACCATGGTTACATATGTAACCTGAGACGTTTTCTCCTACTATTTAAAAGTTGATAAGCCTGTTTTGCTATCATAACCATGCACATTAATATGGTTAATTGTGTTATCTTTAGTATAGTTCCTTGACACAATCAGTAATGACTTAATTGTAATTTGGTAATATTTTTATTCAAAACAGTGAGTTCTCGGTTTAAAAATATAATTGTGGGAAAACTTCAAAAAAAAACTTCATTTCGGTTGTTTATAATATTATTTTAAACACTGTTTTGGTTTTGCTTTGTTTTCTTCATTTTTTGTGCTGTTTTGTTTGAGGGTTTTTTTTAGTACATTTTTAAAAATATGTTTTAATGTTCCCCTGCACATGACATGCGGGGAGAAAAAACGAGATATTGTGAACTAGTACAACATGAACATGATTGAACTAAGACAATGGAGGGAATTAGTATGAAGTGGCCTCGCTTGAATTAAAACTAGGGAACAAATTAGTACAAACAAAATTGGACGATATGCCACAATTATACTAAAACTTGAGAACAAATTTGTAGAACAAGCCCTTGATTTAACTAAAAACGGGGGGTGAATTAGTACAAATGAATTAGTACAACCTGGCCACGATTTAACTAAAACTTGGGAGGGATTCATTACAAAGTAGCCTTGATTGAACTAAAACTTGGGTACAGATTAGTACAACATGGTAGGGATGCAAGGATTCACTTAACTCACGATGCAATACGATTAACAATACTGATTTCACAATACATTTTTGTCAACAAAATGAGATTTAAGACAAATTAGAAATGAAAAGGTGTCCTTTCATTATTGCTTGGACAAAATGCTGCACATTGCTTTGTGAAATTGAAATGTGTCAAATAACAACACTAAACTGAAATTTAATCCCAACAAAACAAATCCCAAATCAAATCAAATAATACAAATAAAAGAAATCTCTTCATATAAACAAAGCTTTGCCTGTGCTTTTTCCATTTAAAATTGGAGGCAACCATGGCATTTTCATCACAATCCAAACAAAGATGCTACAGACATGCAGCATGAGCAGTTTTTGATTTAAATGAGATTGTTTCAAAGTTGAAGCAAAAACAGAATGAACTAAAACAAGTCTGATTTTAGCTTTGTGAAACTATACTACATAAAACATCTACATGAAACATTTATCCCCCCTGATGGACGTTAAAACTAGATGTAAAGAAAGAAGATAGAAAGAAGGCTATCCTACGCATAATATGGAGATTTACTTGTAAATATTAATATGCATTTCTATAGCCCTAACTGATTTTAAAATACAATTTTATCAGCTTCTGAAATGGGTCGTATTGGCATTACCTGAGTGGTTGAAGAATACGCTACAGCGCTCATTCAAAGACGTGCATTTATTGCTTGGATGGAGCAAGAGCACCTAAAATGCATGTGTAGATTCAGTTAAATGATAAAGTTTACCCTCTTCAATTTAATGCTGTTGAACTGAATTTATGGAGCAAACTATTTGCAATAACATTAACAGCACCGCTGGCTGAAATGCAGTTACTATAACTGCGTGTAATTCGCACCCTGAATACAAACCCCTGCAGCTCAGTGCCCCACCTCTATGCTTTCTTTAAAGGTGGAGTAAACGATTTTTGGAAGCCAATGTTGATATTTGAAATCACCAAAACAAACACGTCCCTACCCCAAAAGGGTCTCGCCCCTATTTTGATAGCTTTTCCCCAAACATATGTAATCTATGCAATCCAGGCAACGATTAGTTCTGTGAAACAAAGCAAAATGATGTGTTTAAAGAGAATAAAAAATAATATTAAAAAGATCGGTCCTGTCTGTTGTTTATTAATTCAAGCGGTGATGTTCTACAATGTTGTCCGTTGATGCTGTATGTAATCATGTCACTGGAATTCGAGTGATCACTGTCCCAATATGCAGTGAGTCAGGGAACTTATCAGTGACTGAATTCGTGTACACGATCAACTAATTCACGAGCTCGGGAGCTGATTGAGACGCACCCCATGTCTACACTTGATGCTGCGCGTCACGACAAATCTCCGACAGAGAACTGCTGCCGCGTTCTATTTATGACGTACTGACACAAATTTCAAATGATTTTCAACGGTCGCTTTATCGCATCCAGTGTTGGCAGACTTTAGCTGTTGTGGTGCGCTGCGTCCGGTGTAGACACGGTGTTACTCACCTATCGAGAAGAACCAAAGCAACCTCGGCATCCGATCGCAGGCCTTCCGGTCTCCAGCGCTGGAAAGCTGATCCGATATTTACACGGGTCCTACTTCTTGCCTTATCGTTCCACAGACGTTTTCCTCTTTTGTTTTTTATATGCTATCTCTATCTTTCTGTCATTCAGCTCGGCTGTTCACTGAACGCTCTCTCTCCTTCATATCATGAGTAGACACGCCCCTTACTGCTGATTGGCTACAAGTTTGTTTTGGTACTCAGCCCCAACTCAAGCGTTTTTGAAAAATTACATACCCCACCTTTAAAGCACTTTTGCTTCAGTTATTTTTAAAATAACCCAAAAATAATTTATAGAGAACGTTCCCTAATGGTTAGTTTTAGGTTATCTGTAAATAAACGTCATATTTTATAAACCATACATTGTGTGATGTCATTTTTATTTGGTGCTGAAGAAATAAAATCTGGGTAGCTAGCCCGTAATGGACGGATTTAATCTTATTTAATCTTACATGATAGTTGATGTGCTCAGATTATTTTTATTAAACAATAGATAAAAACAAGATATGGTTTTTATAATACTGATTAGGCGTCCATACAGATCATTTCCATGCCACTTATACTATACTGGGTTGTGTGTGCTGGATGATTACTGACGTTATGTGAACATTCTACAAACCAAAAACTAACATTCTATTTCTGTTAAGAAAACTTTCCTGGCTAACCAAAAATAAACCATAAAAAATTACGTTCTGGGAACCAAAAACTAACATTACCAGAACGTTCTGGGAACCAAGAATTGTTAGTAGGGATAAACCATAGATTTTGTGCAATCGTATGTTTATTGTCTTCAAGTTTCATCAGTTAAAATGTATC
Organism: Barbus barbus; assembly: GCF_936440315.1. Lineage (NCBI taxonomy): Eukaryota > Metazoa > Chordata > Actinopteri > Cypriniformes > Cyprinidae > Barbus > Barbus barbus. The sequence goes on along the minus strand of NC_136734.1, from coordinate 13,985,465 downwards.
TATCTCCGTTGTGTGTTTTATTCAGCGATAACTGGATACCTTTCCTGGAGCGTCGTCAGTAGTATTACTTATGCTATGATTATGTGGAGTTTCTGCGCGAGGGTGCCCTCTAGCTTCCAGCATGAATTAAACACTCATTGCATTACGTGTGTACTCCGTAATGCTCACAACAACCTAGTTTGAGTAAAAATAGGAAAAATAATACTTTTTGCAAAAAAAAAACAAAAAAACAACAGGATTCCCTGAATTATCGTCATGATATCGTTATCACAATAAATACCAGAAATATCATGATATATTTTTAAGCCCATATCGCCCTTCCGTATTCCCTACGTGATTTTTCCATAGTTTTTTGTAAATGCGCTTGACGGACATGTTTGACCAGGTGCGATGTCATGCGATTAGATCATTTTTTCTTAAATGTTAACATTGGTGTATTGTCAGCATGTCAAATTTTAATGTTTGCTAATATTTTAATTTAACACCGTGATTCCTTAATTAAAAAAAAAAAAAATCATGGCAAAACTAACAAATTCTAATGAATTGATAAAATCGCGAAAAAATCGACCTCACCATACCACAAACTAAAAAGTTGAGGATGCAAATTCTTCAGTCATGGCCACAATACCTACATTTCTTATGGCCTGTCAATGAAAAGGCTCTGTAGGAATATCGGTTGTTTTTAACTAACAACTTTCCTTGATATAATCAAGTTCCAACTTATTTATTATCTTGTAAAATATATATATTTTTTTGTATTAAAAAAAAAAACACATCACAGAAGTACAATGGGTTGTAGTTTCATGTTGACTTTAGGTAGGCTCTCTTTCATTCACTGTCACTCTTTCTCTAACGCAGGTTGATAGAGAGCGGCCAGCTCGAAGTGGCTACAGGAGGCTGGGTTATGCCTGACGAAGCCAACACTCACTACTTTGCATTGATAGATCAATTAGTTGAAGGTCACCAGTGGTTGGACCGAAATTTGGGTATGTAAATCTATTGCATCTCGCCTGATTATTTCCCCTTTATCATTCATTCAGTTACTTAAAAGTTAACAACTAAGTGGTCAGTATCTCCATTTCAAATCTAAAAGTCACAGAAATAGCAAAAATGCATCAAGTATGCTTCATAACTGCATAATATATATATATATATATATATATATATATATATATATATATATATATATATATATATATAAACTGTGGTGTGGAAAAATAGATGACTGCAACTTTGTTTCCAGGCGGACTGATACAGAAGTTATATAAATCCAGTCAATTAGATTAGAACTTGCTAGATCGAGAAAGAACTTTCTAGTTGGAAGGGACTGTGGGCGGTCCTAGGTTAAACTGGGTAATAATATCTTGTTTGAGAACCATTTAAATTCTGAATCAGACTCCGCTCAAGATGTGGGTTGTGAAATCCAGAATGTTAAACTTCTTAACTGCAATACTATAAGGAATTTTATCTCTTCTGCATATTTATGCTTCCTATATTGGCTCAAAGACCTCTGGGAGAATTTTTTTCTGTGTTCATTATTAGTGTATTAAAACATGGAGCAAAGCCCTGGCTCTCATTACTACACATCCACTCTACCATCTGCTCTCCTGATATCTCCGCTGTCTGTGGACCGCTTCTCAAATATAGATTGATTGGAGAGACTGATACTACAGTGAGTCTCTGGCTTTCAAACAACACTTGTTTTGGTGATGATGCCATGCACCCAGTATATTACATCGAGGAAAACTATGTGCAGCTGTGTTCAGGTTTGCTGATGCTCGTGTGCTCATGAATATAGACACGGGTGTCTTCAGAGAACATGTGATCTTCAAGATTACCTGCGTCCCCTGTGGTTCACTCTGTTCCAAGAGTTCCTTCTGAGAATCGCCTCCCTTTACATTCGGAGCTGCTGTAAATGCTGTGCTGAATACATTCCCAGTTTTTCTTTATCCACACTAAAAATAGGACCTTGCTGTTTCTAAAAATGTGAATAGGGATGGGTGTTATAGTATAGGTAAAGAATTCTATACATACATTGCCGTTCAGAAGGTTTGAGTGTTTGAATGATGTCTCACCAAGAGTACATTTATCTGATAAAAAAATACATGTGATAATATTGTGAAATAGTATTAGTTTAAAATACATTACTGGTCAAAAATTAAAAATAATTATGATTTTTTTTAAATGTTTTTGAGAGAAGTCTTTTATGCTCACCAAGGCTGCATTTGAAAAATACAGTGAAAACAGAAATATTATTAAAATTAAAAAGAAATACAAAAAGTGATACATTTTTGTTCATATTTTTTTGATAAATAGAAAATTCAAAACAACAATTAAGTTTAAATATAATTTTTTTTAACATTATAAATGTCTTCCATGTCACTGTTTGATAATATTAATGCATCTTTGCTGATATAAAAGTATTAATTTCTTTAAAAAAAAAAAGAATCTTTGAATGGTAGTCTATCTTAATATATCTATAACTGTTCTGATGGCTTTCAATTAATACAGTAAAGTTAAACAATTTAAATCTTAAATAATCAGTTAAATAAATCATGGCATGTTTTACCCTGTTTTCAGTAAATGAACACAAGGAAGAATAGCATTGAATCGTTTTTATTTATATGCATCAGTAATGCATTACATTAAGTAGAAATAATAATCAACAATATGTCACGAGTCCGGGTCCTGCACTCCTCCCTGGCGCCACAGGAGGCCGCCATCTCCCGTTCTCTCGGACTCATCTCCCATATCACTTACACCTGCCACATAACACACACCTGCCGCATCATCATGACACTCAGGACACCCACAGCTGTTTCCCATTTGTCTCTGACTATTTAGTATCCCCTCTCCCACTACTCTGCCTGGGTTCATTATTTGTCTTGCCATGTCGTCTACCATTGTTTTGAAGTGTTTGTTGTGCCGTGTTGGCCTTTATTTATATTAATAAATACCTTACCTGCATTTGGACCCTGTCTACGTCTGTTCACGCCTTTACCCGGGGCGTACCGTGACAGAATGAACCCAGCTGTCATGGGTCCAGCAGGAAGGTTGCTTGGCATCCGCCAGGGAGACCGAAGCATTGAGGATTACGTCAGGGACTTCAGAGGATTGGCTCGGCAGACGGCGTTGGAGAAGACCTGCCTCATGGTCTTCTTTCACGGAGGCCTGGCCGAGCCCTTCAAGACCCTGATGCCCTACTGGGACCCCGAGGAGTCGCTGGAGAGTTACATTAACTTGGCTCTGTGGATGAGCGGCTCGGGCCTCAGGGTAGAGTTAGCGGCGGCGCCCGCGGATGTTGTCCCCGAGGCAGCGGAGCTCACTTCAGGCCTCTTCAAAGCGGCGACGCCCGCTGATGTTGTCCCCGAGGCAGCGGAGCTCACTTCAGGCTTCTTCAAAGCGGTGGCGCCCGCTGATGTTGTCTCCGAGGCAGCGGAGCTCACTTCAGGCTTCTTCAAAGCGGCGGCGCCCGCTGATGTTGTCCCCGAGGCAGCGGAGCTCACTTCAGGCTTCTTCAAAGCGGCGGCGCCCGCTGATGTTGTCTCCGAGGCAGCGGAGCTCACTTCAGGCTTCTTCAAAGCGGCGGCGCCCGCTGATGTTGTCCCCGAGGCAGCGGAGCTCACTTCAGGCTTCTTCAAAGCGGCGGCGCCCGCTGATGTTATCCCCGAGGCAGCGGAGCTCACTTCAGACCCTCCCGAGAGCGCGGCGTTTGCTCACGAAGCTCCCGAGACAGCTGTGCTCGCTCCCGTTCCTCCCGAGAGCGCGGCGTTCGCTTACGAAGCTCCCGAGACAGCTGTGCTCGTTCACGTTCCTCCCGAGACAGCTGTGCTCGCTCACGTTCCTCCCGAGACAGCTGTGCTCGCTCACGTTCCTCCCGAGACAGCTGTGCTCGCTTCCGTACCTCCCGAGAGTGCGGCGTTCGCTTACGAAGCTCCCGAGACAGCTGTGCTCGTTCACGTTCCTCCCGAGACAGCTGTGCTCGCTCACGTTCCTCCCGAGACAGCTGTGCTCGCTCACGTTCCTCCCGAGACAGCTGTGCTCGCTTCCGTACCTCCCGAGAGTGCGGCGTTCGCTCACGAAACTCCCGAGACCGCTGTGATCGCTCCCGTTCCTCCCGAGAGCGTGGCGTTCGCTCACGAAGCTCCCGAGACAGCTGGTCTCGCTCTCAGCGCTCCCGAGGCGGCGGTGCCTGCCTGGTTTGTTCCTCCGGTCCTACCCTGGCCGTTCGCTGGAGTTCCTGTCTGGCTGGAGTCTCCCTGGTCCAACCCTCCGAATCCGCCCCGGTCTCCTGCTCGGCCTCTGTCTCCAGGCCCTCTACCTCTACACGGACCTGGCCCGCCATCCCTCCCCCTGTTTCACCATCCCCCTGTTCCACCTCCCTCCAGACTTTTGCGGTTGATGGAACGTCTGGAAGCCGTTCCTTTAGGGAGGGGTAGTGTCACGAGTCCGGGTCCTGCACTCCTCCCTGGCGCCACAGGAGGCCGCCATCTCCCGTTCTCTCGGACTCATCTCCCATATCACTTACACCTGCCACATAACACACACCTGCCGCATCATCATGACACTCAGGACACCCACAGCTGTTTCCCATTTGTCTCTGACTATTTAGTATCCCCTCTCCCACTACTCTGCCTGGGTTCATTATTTGTCTTGCCATGTCGTCTACCATTGTTTTGAAGTGTTTGTTGTGCCGTGTTGGCCTTTATTTATATTAATAAATACCTTACCTGCATTTGGACCCTGTCTACGTCTGTTCACGCCTTTACCCGGGGCGTACCGTGACACAATACTGATATGTATATAACTTATATTTTTATATACTAAAACTTCTGTGAACATTTTTGAGAGATGACACAAGTCCAATATGTTCATTTTTAACTACATGTAATGGTGGAAAGCACTTCTAGTACTACACTCTTTTAGTGTGTTTAGTACGTAATACTGTCTTATTCCTCCCCTTTTTGTTAGGAGTGAAACCCAAGACTGGCTGGGCTGTGGATCCGTTCGGTCACACTTCTACCCAGGCTTACCTTCTGAGACAAGCCGGTCTATCTAACATGCTGATTCAGAGAGTACACTACTCAGTGAAGAAACAATTTGCCTCTCAGAAGACCCTGGAGTTCTTCTGGAGGCAGAACTGGGGTGAGCAACTGATCTTGATGTAGGAAACTGAGGATAAAGTTATAGAAAATGACTTTATGTTTCTATGGAAAATAACTATGATTTTATGTGGTGCTTTAATATTTATAATAATTTACTGTGGAACTTTAAACTAGTAAATATGATGCATTTGAATATAGGTCACTTACTATAAAATACTTGACATTTCAGTTCGACTCAAGTGGCAAAATCAGTGTTAAGGGGAAAGCACATCTTAAAAAAAAAAAACTTCACCACCATGTCACTCCAACCCCATACAGCTATTTTCTACCATAGAACACGAATGAAGATGTTTTGCAGAATCATTTTGCAGTTCATTTTTGGGTGAACTGTCCCTTTAAGTCTCAAAACTGACTGTGTGTCAGAGTGGCCTCACACGTTTGATTGGAGATCTCTGTAGGAGCCTGTTCTAATCACATGAGCTGCTCGGTGGTGCCATTCACACTTCCCATTGATTGAATCCATCTTTTATTTAGCGATTACATTGATTTAAACCTGGGTAGGTGGGGGTGCTCGCTACATTTAGCTTCATGATTTAGAAATAGAGGTTGACGTGAGATAAATCCAGTTTTCCATGAAGCATCTGCAGCTGCTGGTCCTGGAGCAGTTGGTAACAGACCTTACAAAGCCTGTGCCTAGAAAAAGCTTGTCTCCTGTTGCAGATACATCTTCATCACTGGAGGTCATTCAGACCCTCACCCTGAAAGATAATCACACAAACACATTTTGAGAGATTTTAATCTCTGTTAATGATCAACCTCAACCAAATGTGCTTGAAGTTATGTTGTGGGTCTGCGATGGGTTGATATTGCTTGTCCAGCATGTTTTTTATGCATGAAAACTTTCTGCTCGGGATTAAACCCAGCATTTAGATTGCTTGAGTTCCTCAGACTCCTCTGGAGCTCAGAAACCACAGGAAGCTTGGTTAAATGAATGATAATAATGGTGCAGTGACAGTGCATCACACACCCTAGGCTCTTTCCTCTGCATTTCATCATTTATGGCTGGATTATTATTGTTTGGTAACATCTTGCATGTAGCTACATGTCAATAGTGTTCAGTTGAACACCTTATGCCAAATGTTGTATCATGAAAAAGAAAAAAACTCTTATTTTGTGAGCTGTTACAAGGAATAAACCATGCAGAGTGTCAAATTTAGACACATTTGTGCCACACTTAAAAATGCACGGATGTTGTTGCATTAGAAAACAAAGTACAAACTAAGTACAAAGTTCAAACCAAGAATTCTTCAAGCAAAATAAATGCACAGAAAGATTATTAATAGATTTTAATTAATAAAACTATACATAGTGTTCAGATTGATGCATTTGGACACTTTTTGGTTAAGAAGCATTATCAATGCGTTCCAAACAGCATACATTAATAATAAGTTAATTAATAGAAATTAAAATGCAAAAAAGAAAATAATTCATTAATAAACAGAAGGAGAACAACAGCAGCTATGTGTTAGAGTTGTTTCAAACCAGAACTGCTTATAAGCAGTTCTGCCGCAAAACCTTTTAGTCCAGACCAAACTGTAAGTCTGTAAATGGCATTTATCTGTGGTTTCATAAAAATAATATAAATTATGAACTTTTTAAAAATCTAAAAATAGCCAGTTACAAATACAAAGGATTTAAAGGTTAGAACTTTAAAGCATTTGTTTTTGTAACTGCTATTTTTGGTCTTATTATAATGTAAATTAGTTTGCTTTGTTATTCTAATGAAGGAGATGAAAGAAACAAAGGTGTATTACAGAAGCTCACCTAATAACTTTTCATTTATTTTTTAACTGAACTCACTGAGTACATTTGTTCATTGCTACACTGCTGAACTACCAACCTTTTCTCTTTCAATTTTATGAATTCAGCTAGTAGGCTATATGTTAAAATGATTATTAAAATAAATAAATCAATAAAAAAAGATTTAAAACATGAAGCATTTGAAATGTCTTCAAAAAGTCCAATCATTTTCAAGCATTTATTTTAGTTAGTCTTGCATTATGAAAGTGTTGATTAGTGAGGCAAAATCTTGTGTAAATATTTCATGTTAAGTATAACCTAATTAGCATCAGGCTTTGTGACTCTAAGCCCTACAACCTGTATCTGTCCAAATCTCTTACTATAGGGCAAAGTTTCTAAATCCATAAATGCCTATATTTGATGTGATGAACTACACCAGTGGTTACTCTATCTGTGAATTTGAGGAGAACTGACCTCACTGAAAGTCTGTTTGCAGATGCCACATGATTTGAGATCTCATGCAATGACATTCATACATTTAAAGTACGATTTAAGTCTTTTTTGGAGCTGGTATATGTTGCTTCATTGGTGCTTATTCTCTAATGATTTGAATGAAAAATAAGAGCTGAGGGAGATGAGTAAAACGTTACAAGAGCTGAATTAGAGCCAGCTTTTCTCAGAACGACAAACAAAAGAGAAGTCAGAGGAAACATCCTCCCACATCCCATCTATTGTTTTCCGTTGTCTGCCTCTTCAGTGTCGTGCATCTGTTTGGGATATGCTGTTTTTCCCAGACGTAGTGTTAAAAAACCCTGGAAAAATGGACTCCGAACTTAGATCTCTGACTGTAACTGGTGCTGAACAAATATGATTACAGTTCATTTGGCTGCAACAGCGTGCACTCTATGCCAGGCTGAATTAGCTTTCTACTCAATGTAATTCCATATATCACCATTTAACAGACAGCCAGACTACTCTGTGCTTCACATCTGGTCCCTTGTTTAAAGGAAAATCTTGCATTATTTATTCGCACAGCTTTTATGAAGGTCACTCTGGAGCACATGCTGTGCTGAATGGGTAATTGAATATTTTTAATTGCAAATAAAATATGATTTATTTTGACATTATTGGATCATTTCATGATTGGAAGCCCAGAAACTGAATGGACTCGTAGTTGTTTGTCAAAATCACACTCTAAATGATGTGCAAACTGAACGTTTTCAGCGAGTAACAGGCAAAAATAGGCATTGTTTCATCTTTAAGCAATTGGTTGTATCATGAAAAGTGGATGTTGAGTACTTCTTTTCAAGAAAGGCACAAAAATGAAAGGGCTTGGTGACATCAGCAGAAAAGGAATTTATTGTATGATGTTATTTTATTTTACTTACATAATAATACTAAATTTAAAACTGAAATGTATTAGTCTTTAGGTGCAAAACTGAAATTGTAAATTTGCGACGTTGACCGACTGACAGCTGCTTGATTTGAAAGTGATTTCTGCCCAATCTGTGCCTCATCTATCGCTACACTATTAACAGTAGACTGTGTACCTTTTCTGTTCGTGAAATTTAGTTGAAATTTCACCAGTGTGGCCACACAAGACTATTGACGTAGCATTTGTTTTTTATTTCAACAGCTCAGGACTCAAGTTCAGATATTTTGTGTCACATGATGCCATTCTACAGCTACGATGTTCCCCATACATGTGGTCCTGACCCAAAAATCTGCTGCCAGTTTGACTTTAAAAGGCTCCCGGGAGGAAGAATCAGCTGTCCATGGAGAATTCCTCCTCAGGCTATCACAGATAACAACATACAGGAGAGGTACAGCCATACACACCAGTCACAGACATTAGGAACTACCATATTTACTCATAGTGACCTAGAAATAACAATGATTGTTTCTAACTGTGTCTTGAAAAAGTCTGTTCCAATAAGTTACCGTTTTTAATCCCTTTTTGTGTCATTGTTTGTGGATTTGTGTTCCCTCAATTCTGATTAGTTTTAGATTTCCCTCCACTTAGTTTATTCTCTCCATGTGTAGAGCTCAGACGCTACTGGACCAGTACAGGAAGAAATCCAAACTTTTTCGGACCAATGTGCTGCTGGCACCACTTGGAGATGATTTCCGTTACACTGAAGCTGTTGAATGGGACCAACAGTTTGAAAACTACCAGAAACTCTTTGACTATATGAATTCTCACCCTGAGCTTCATGTCCAGGTCTAGCATCCTTAGACAGACTCTAATGTTTCCTTCAATTGCCACACTTGGTAGATTTTCAGCCGTAATTGTATATTTTTTCTTACGTATCTCTGTTGTTTCTCTTCGCAGGCCCAATTTGGAACTATTTCAGATTATTTCGAGGCTTTGCGTAAAAGCACTGGCATGGATCCTGTTGGCATGAATGTCGGCCAGTTGGCTTTGCCTGTGCTAAGTGGAGACTTTTTTACCTACGCCGATCGAGACGATCACTACTGGAGTGGATACTTCACCTCACGGCCGTTCTACAAACGCCTGGACAGACTGCTGGAATCACACCTCAGGTAAGCCATTAACAAATCCAAATGCACTGCGTGAATCTCTACGGTGACATTGCTTTAGCACTTGCCAAGTGCCAAATGGAGGTAAAAATTGGCTTCAGCAAATACATAAAACTGAGTTATTAAATTTTAATGTGTGCAACTGAACAAAAGTTTGATACTCATTGCTGAATCAGTTTATGAAAGAGAAGATTAGTGACAAGTTTTACCACATTGGAAAATGATCAGCAAACGTTTATAGGAAGCAAAGAGGAATTCTTTTATGGCTTTCTGTAGCATTACACCATTGCACCAACGAGATAATGTGAAGAACAAAATTTGAAATGCACTGCATTAATCTGCATAAATGCACTGCATACATTTTTTGGTCTGGGTCTCAATGTCCAAAAGTTGAAACAATAACAAATACCATTTCCATATGCCTGGGCTTTATTTGCCTTTGAGACCATGAGTTCAAAATTAACATAAAGTTGATTGTGAACCAGAATGCCATGCTAATATGTGCAATAAAATTTGCAATTCATATTGTATAAACTGATGACATTTTCTGGAAATTCAGCCTTTTCAAAGTCTGATCACTTTTTTTGAGAGACCCAAATATTTTTGATCTGTTTAGGCATCAGAAAAGACTGTAAATTTGAAATGGTTTTATTTGCCAAGTTTTTTTTTTCTTTCAACTTTTATAAGTACACTAACATACAGATGACCTAACACACATATACAAGCAGTCATGAAAATGGCATTTTTCAAATTTTCAAGTTTTATGTAACTGATTAAAAAAAAATTAAAAATAGATGACTAACTTTTAAGACTATTCAAGAGACTTTAAGACTTTAGACTTTAAGCAGTTTACGCAACTGGCCCCTGAACTGAGTCTGTGTATAGGAAATGGGGCTCTGTGGTAACAGACGTTACTATCTTTTCTTGCAGTGCTGTATGCTGCTAACTTACTCACAAAGCTGAAGGTCACATGTCTGTGTTGTCACGATACGACTGAAGCCCTGTGACAAGGTCAAAGCCAATTAAAGCAGTCGCTTTTCAGCCACCAAATCAATGGCTTTAGTATTTATTCAGTATTTGACCATGGCCATTGACTGTGCCACCTTCTCATCTGTGGGTGCTTTACAAATTTTACTCCTTGCCTTCTTTCTAACCTGATATTGGCCCTAGAAAGATAAAAACTGATCTTATTAAGAAATAAGGAATATTATCGCTAATTTGTGGAATGTGAAAGAAACAACTCGTTGTTATTTATTCTTTACAGCATGTTGAAATGTCTTCGCAGCTCTTGTTAATTGGCTTGGTTCTAGATAATGAGACGTTACAGTGATACGTATTGATTTTATACATTGATTTTTATGCATGCTCCTCTACAGACATTTTTTACATGTATTTGTAGAGCTGTGTTGTCATTGTTAACTAAAACTAGTTTTTTGATATTGTGTATTCTATACATCCTGTATGTATGTGTGTGTGTGTGTGTGTGTGTGTATGTCAGTGGCTGCCCTGCATTTCATTGTTTAGGGCAAAACGTGATAAGGTTATGAATTTCCCTCGTTTAGTGCCTGCATTGTATGTCTGTATCCTGTCCTCTCAAAGATGACCGTACATGATCACACGAGTGAATAGATTGGGTACACCTTCAGCTCGAGGATGCGGAGAACTCTATTTAACACAGTATTTGCATTTTGATGGGTGTCTAAATGTAGGTTGGAGACAGTTTTTATCAGTATGCAGTTAAACTATTCCTCGTTCTACACGATGGCTACTTTCACAGCAAATAGGACTTTGTTCAGCTCTGCTCAATTTCTCTCTCACACACGCACACAGTAGATTGATTAGAGATATTCAGTCCAAGGTCATTTCATGATGAATTAATTATTAAAGTCAGTGTTTGGCTGTTCTTGCGGGAGCAGAAAGCAGATGTAGGTTTGATGTGAAAAATATGTAGGTCACATGTACTGTTTTTATCTTTTAACGACTGTCTGTGAACCATACAGTAGAAATGTTTGATCTGCAGAAACTACTTAGTCTTGCTTTATCATCTCACTTCAAAGATCTAATTGGATAAAAAAAAAAAAGATTTAAACTATGGGTAATTGTGTCATTCTAGTTTACTGATGTACTCTGTTGATAAAATGTAACTCACTGAAACATTATCTGGGGGTCAAACTCAAGAAAACACGTCACATTTCATCCCAACATTTAAAAAAAAGAAAGAAAGAAATTCTATTTTTTATTTTAAAAAACCTGCATTTCACTGGAAATTAATTATTCTCATTAGATTCTCTTTACAGTAATACAATTATTTTATTTAAATCAGCATAAAGAAAACTAGTAAAACAACTGCTAACATCATGTTTGAATTCTGTACTTTTAAATGTATTTATTTAAAAATAATTGACATATTTTCACATGCAGGTTTCATTTCTTTAAATCAGATGTTTTTAACATTTCGAAGACCCCCACTGTTTAACATTATAATCAAAACCCCACTCCAGTGTAGGCTAAACATTTTCCTGTATTTCTGCTGTAATTATGACAAAGATGCTTCTTTTCAGACTTTTTAAATAAACTGAGAGTATTCATGTCTTTTCAAAAAAGAATTAATTTTGTGATTCCAGATGTTTCAAGAACCATATCCCAACAGTTATTGATTTTTAGGTATTAGTTACTGATTTAGTCATTATTGATAGTTAATGTATATGTAGCATTTTAATTTAGTTAGATTAATTTAATATATTACCCCTGTTGTCTTCCTGCACACCAATTGGAAATTTGCTGAGGCCCCGGGCCCCAGGTTGGGAACCACTGCCTTAAAGAAAAAATATAATTTATTTCATTTTTTTTAAAGATGTGAAATATGACTCATGCTCAACAGGTTTTGTGAGGTTCGCCCAGCTATAGATCTTCATCTCCTGTAGAAAATTTGAGAAGGTCATTATTTGGAGAGACGACACCTATATTGTTACTATAATGTGGAGAGATTCTGGTATTGTTGTTCTCACTCGGACACTCCCAACACAACACTGATCATACCAGACTATTATCTTTCTTTTACTGGAATGTGAACATAAGCCGGATTCAGGAGGTATTTTGATGCCAGATGGATTCTTGTAACACTGTGGATTTATTCAGTGTGGATTTGAGGGGACTTTTGATCTTGCGCAGGAGGGAGTTTCATATGTCACTTCATGTTTGTCCGCAGGGCAGCTGAGGTCCTCTACTCTCTGACCTTGGCCAACATTCAGAAGTACGGCCAGCCCAGTGAATACCCTGCAGTGGATAATTACAAGTTACTGACAGAAGCCAGACGCAATCTAGGTCTCTTCCAGCATCATGATGCCATCACGGGCACGGGCAAAGACTGGGTGGTTGTGGACTATGGAACCAGGTAGTGCATCTTTCTTGAAATATCTTAAAACGAGATGTGTAAAAGACATACGCCACCTTTTCACTACCACCAGTATTTGAATATGTTTGTTGCATTTCGCCCCAAAGTGTCAGTCGGGTAGAACTTTCAAACTGCTCGTAAAGCAGTCGCCATCTGATTAATAACCATTGCAAGATGACAAAATAATGAATGTATGAATATATCCACAAAACAAAAGAACGCCAATATGTTTAAAATAAATCATGGTAAATTTTGTAGGGATAATCAACCTAAATGATTATTTAAAAAATTTGTAAAACAACTATCAGACAAAAAAAATCCTATTATACATTATACAGAAAGTGTTAAAGAATTACATTGAAAAAATATGGGCTTTTGGGCTTTTGCATACTGTCTAGCTGCAAAAGTTCTAATATTTCAAAGAAAAGCTGTATTTACTGTATGATCAAAGCTTCAAAAATACAGCAAAACAGTAATATTGTGAAATATATACAATTTATTACAATTTAATATATATTTAATATATTTTCCTTTGACAGCAAATCTGAATTTTTAGCAGTTTATGAACTCAATTTTCAGTGTCATACGAACCTTCAGATATCATTCTAATATTCTAATTTGGTCAAAAAACATTTATTATTTTTTATCAATGTTGAAAACTGTTGTGCAGCTTAATATTTGTTTCAGGGTTCTTTGATGAATGCAAATTCAAAAGAACTGAATTATTTGAAATAGAAATCTTAAAGTTTTACTCTCACTCTTGAACGATGTAATGTATCCCTACTAGGGGTATAACGGTACACAAAAAAGATGGTTCGGTACCTCGGTTTTGACGTCGCGGTTCGGTATGGGTTCGTTACAACGTAGGGAAAACTAAACATAATTATTATTTTTTTATATTAAACTGTGGTTTACTAAATAAATTCAATTATAGCCTAATTAGAATTTTAAGCTTATGCTCTAAACTTTATTACTATAAGGTTGCAATTACCAACAGAACCCAAACTTAAATTTAAAATTGACTTTTAAAAAAAAATATATAATAATCAACACTCAGCTTAAAGAAAAATAGAATGGAAAATTGCACATAATGCAGTTTTTAAATTAACTTCTAAATTATAACCATTTGTTGTTGAAATATTTACACAGTGGCTGTCATAACAGATTTATTTAAACATACATTCGTTAATTAAGACATCACTAACAGGTAAAGTAAAATATGATGAGTATATAGTCGAATATTTTGCAAAATGCTCTTCTATAGACTTAATTTCTCTAGCAAACTAACGACTTGTGGACACTGATGACTTGTCTGAGGTAAATGAAATGCTACGTGGCATTTTGTTTACAAATTGTTTTATTGACGTCTTTCTGTGGTTGAAATACTGATTGAGCAAGTACATGAGATGTTCATTCATGTTTATTTCACATTAAAACTAGTAGTAATGAGGAAGGGAAGATCGCGCTGAGCCGTTCAAACGTTTTTCACAAAAATCTGATTCTTATTATCTGATATTATCAGGTAAAAGAGACATGGTAAAACATCATGATCTTTGTTATTTCTAAGGTTGTTTCACTCTATTCTGAATGTGAAGCGAGTGATTGTGAGCTCAGCTCACTGGTTGGTGCTCAAGGACAAACAAACATACCACCATGATCCTTCAAATCCCTTTCTTCAGATGGTGAGCATTCATATTGTACATTCATAGCATGGCATGACTCCGAAATTTGGTAATTACTATGTGCACATTACATTTTTGTTGGTTCTTATTACAGGACGATGTTCAGCCATCTCAAGATGCCTTACCTCGCAAAATAACTTTTGAAGTTCGTGAAAAACCAAGGTAAATCAACAATTCCTTCGATTTTTTTATCAAATTATTTAAAGATACTGAAACTAATAGGATTTTTACTTTGGAAACAAACATATTACCATGATCCTTCAAATCCTGTGCTGTTGTGCTTTATGGCATAATAATTAGCACAATATAGAATAATGTTGAGTTGAAAATGGACTCGTGGTACATTTGTTGGAGTAGATGACCTAGATGAAGTGGATGACAAAAGGCAGCAGAATCTGTGTGACATATAATGCTTCATAAATGTGCTTAATATTTTTGCTGTTCCCAGGTTGTTGGTGGTTTACAACCCCACAGAGCAAGCCAGGACGTCCATGGTTACAGTATATGTGATGACTCCTAAAGTGCGCGTGCTGAATGCTCTGGGTCATGTGGTCCGTGCTCAAGTCAGCGCAGTGTGGAATGATGCCAGTCATGCTGCTGCTGACGTCTTCCAGGTGAGTGATCTGCTACATCAGTGCATCATATCACAGCATTATGGGTGTATTGTTTATGGAAAAGAGCAACTAGCATGTTCAAGCCAGTTTGTGGTGTTTGTAATGTGTTTGTTTATTCCACGACAGTTGTCGTTTGTGGCTCAAGCTGCTCCTCTGGGACTGAGCGTGTACCAGCTGATGGAAGGAATGGAGCCAAGGACAGAAGCTGCTAAGTACATGTTTCTTCAGGATGGCAGGCAGATTTCAGTCAGTGAACTGGAGCATTTCCGACAGTTCTTCCAACAAGACGCGGCTCCTGTGCACATTGAAAATCCTCACCTGAAACTCTCCATTTCTACAGCTACAGGTCTTTTAGAGGTAAGATCATAGACTGCACCTCTCTGAGTTTGTTGTAAGTTCATGCATCTAGAAATGACTCTGAAATGTTCAGAAAACGTCTCTTGTTTGCAGAAAATGAAGTTGAAGGAGGATGACTCGGAGCACCTGGTCAAGGTGGAATTTGTTTGGTACGGCACCACCAGCAACAAAGACAAGAGCGGCGCCTACCTGTTCCTGCCTGACAAAGAAGCAACAGTAAAAACTATTTTGATAATCTATTCATTTTTTGTTTTTCTTTAAATTATCAGATATTCCATATCTTGCCCAATTGGATTGATGTTGGGGGTTTTTTTGTTTTTTTTTTGAGAAATTTTATTTTAATTATTTTTTGCATTTTATTTGTAGACATTGTAGATAAAGTAAGAAGAAAGAGGAAATCAAGAGCAAGTGAATTCTAGACTCAAACCCAGGTTTTTTACGAAATACCAGTTTAAATTGTCATTCAAATTGTAAAGTAAATCATTTCAAGATTTTCATGTAATAACAACTAATATTATTGTTATTATTAAAGGAATATTAACATTAATAATAATTATAATTACTATTATTAAAATGCTGATTATAATATCTCAACTTTATTTGGATTGCACCTTTCTTACGTAAACAAATGTAGTTTATTTAGCCGTGGCACCGCTGCTGAATAACGGTGCATGGAAAACTGGGTTATATATCGCCCACTCCTCTAAAAACTGTTTTTTAATTTTTTTTTTGTAGCAGGCTTGTGGTAAATTTGTGGCAAACAAATGATTACTGTGAGAATTTGCTGGAACGTTGCATTTTTTTTGTAAAGTTTCATTTAAACTTATAACATCAAAGTGTGTCATCCCGCTGATTGGAGTTCTAAGCGTAACGGCAGTTTAGTCACTGCTCACAGCTTTATCTGCAATCCACCCAAACACTGGGAAACCTCATAAGAGCTAAACTCTGTCTTTCATCAGGACATTAGGCAGTTTTGTCATGCAGTGTCTTTGGTAGCTATGCTCTGAGGGGATTTTATGAGTTTGATTTGATTCACATTGATTTTCTTTCTCCCTCGCACAGATTTACTCTCCCTCTCAACCGCCGGTGGTTCGAGTCACTAAAGGGCCGCTGTTTTCTGAAGTCACCACTACCTTCACGCACATCACACACACTCTCCGGCTCTACAACATCCAGGGTAAGAGAGGACAGCAAACACTCAACACCTGCACTCCTCAGTTACGCTTGCAGTCACCACTATTTACAGTATGCAAATCAAATATTTAATACCTGGGATTTGCAAAATGACATTTTCAAGTTCCAATAGTTGTCTGAAGGAAGTTCTGTATAATTAGCAATGTAACCTCAGAAAACCTCCAGTTGATTGACCCCTGGAATAAAACCCCCCAGAACGTCCACATCCTTGAAGTGTTGCTAGACGACGTCCTTTTCTTTTCCAAGTATTCTTTCTTAAAAAAGCCTTTTATTCACATTACTATTGCAGTAAGAGTTTTTTGTATTGGACGTTGTCCAAAGCATTTTCCTAGCTCAGATATTAAGTGCATGAAGCTATGGCTTTATAGCTTTATTAAGCTATAAATCGGCATCAGACAAGCACGTTTGATACCTGACAAAAGACAATCCAACAAAAGTTTAATGGTGTGCTAAAAAGTGTGTTCATTTTGTGAAAGAATGAAATGCATTCAGAAAGAGTTCATGGCTTTCTTATCAAGAGCACCAGGGAGTTGGACGATCTGTTTGTGACCTCTGGGTGGGTGAGATAATGTACATGAGTGTTTTTGAAAGAGCAGAGCAGTCACATGAGCCATCGCCCCATAGCCTTAGGGACCTTTCTCCCAGTGATGTTTGTTTTTGTCCAAAAAAGAAAAGTATGAGGCAAAACCTCTGGTGGGTTATTCCCTTGAATTGAAATTTGAATTTAGTATGCAAAGTTTAAGGATAAGGAC
Source organism: Barbus barbus (assembly GCF_936440315.1). NCBI lineage: Eukaryota > Metazoa > Chordata > Actinopteri > Cypriniformes > Cyprinidae > Barbus > Barbus barbus. The sequence continues at coordinate 13,968,026 of NC_136734.1, read as the reverse complement.
CTTCATCTCACACACAAAATAGTTGTCTCTGTCATTATGTACTCACCTCATCTCATTTTAAAAGACAAAACAAAAGGAGACATTTTTAAGCATGTACTGGTCGCTCTTTTCCATGTAATTACAACAAATGGCAGCTGAAGCTTTCAAGCTTAAAAAATGACACAAAAGAAAAGTATCAAAAATGTTGTGCATTCATATAATATATGTTTATATCCGTTATTCACTAATAACCTCCCCCTCTTTACTAGATCAATTTGTGAATGAATGGATTTTTTAAACCAAGTGAACGGATTTATTGAATAGATCCAAAACAGTTGTGTGGATACTTAAATGCTGCTTTTTGTGACTATGTATGATTCAAAAGTTTGAGGTTGGTAAGATTTGTATTTTTTTTGGTTTGTTTTTGAAAGTCACCCCTAGTGAAAAATAAATATACTCAAATATATTTGAGATACATTTATTTCATGCTACATATACTACAAATACATTTACATATACATGTACTCAATAAAATATCCTGTACTTTTAGTATACTAAACTGTAAATTCTGCTAACAACTAATTTTGTACTTAATGCAATTCTATTGTGCAGAAGTAGGACTGAAGTCCAACTAAAGATATACCGAAGTATATTTGAGTGTGCTTAAGTGGAACTAGTATACCTCATGTACACTTTAAATATCTTGCATTTAAAGACCAATAATATTCAAAGATTATACAATCCTCATAAATAGTGACATTAAAATACATTTAGGCTTAATATTAAGAAATGTGCATTATGCAAAAGTAGTACTCCAAATACTGTTTAATTATAATTTTTATATCAATACGTCTCGAGTGATATTGAGTGTCAGTAAATATCTTAATAGATTTGTACTATACTTGGTATGAAATAAATGTATTTTAAAAATATTACTTTTTTTTACTAGGGAATTATGCACGCCAATGCTTCATTTATTTGATCAGAAATACAGTAAAAATTGTAATACTGTGAAATAACCATTTTCCATTTTAATATTTTTAATTATGGCAAAACTGAATTTGTTCATGATCCTTTAGAAATCATTCTAATATGCTAATTTGGTGCTCAAGAAATATTTCTTATTATCAATGTTGGAAACAGTTACACTGCTTAATACATTTGGTAAAATTGGAAATGATAAAAACTGCATTTATTGCTACTTTTGATTAGTGTGTCCATGCTTAAAGTATTACTATAATATAAATCTTACTGATCCCAAGCTTTTGAACAGTAATATAAATAATAACAGAACTTCATTTTTGCGAGAACTATTCCTTCAGGTGGTTTCAATAGTGTTTTACCTAATTGCTGAGGTGTTTTGAGTGTTTTTTTTCTGTGTGGTTGCTAGGGATTGTTATGTTGTCGTTCAAGTGAAAAGAGCCCAAGTCTCTAATCATATTTTAGTCTCTAGAGATGTTTCAGGTCCTTCTTTAGTGTAAATCTAGAACTTTTCCACCCAAATCAGCAAAGTAATATCAAGACACACAGTTTGAGGTATCATTTATGACTGTAGGACAAACCAAATTGAATATGTATGCTTAGGTGTTAGTTCTATTCAGGATCTTCGGTTATGAGCAGCAGTAGTATCAGTGAGGGTTGCTCACTAAAAGTGTCACTGTGAGCTAATGAGGACACGCTCATGTTGAATAGTTTCCAAGCTATCGTACTCCATAAAAACATAACCTTGTTTTTGTGGTTGTGCTGCTATATAGAGCATGTTCTTCCACCTTTTAAGGGGGTTTATTTTAATTAAAATTTGTTTCTTGCACTGTTTTATTCCCAAAGGCTCAGTTAGTCCAATTCAAAATGTACATTTAGCACGAAGGAGTGTTCACTTATTTTCACCGTACTCAGGAAATCTAATTGCTCAAATTCAGCTCAAGCGTGCAGGCAAACAGGTTATTAAAGTTAAAAAAGGAAAGCAGTCATTTGCTGTTGGCAAATGTACAATTTGCGGTATTTTGGCAGTTTGTATGTGATTATGCGCCCAACAGTAAATGAGATGTTGTTTTGTGCATTATCAGCCTAATGATACTTATTGGTCTAAAAGGAAGTGGTCTTTAGTGGTTCTTGCTAAATTACTCCAAGTATTCAGGACACAAACAATCACTTCCCAGAATTCCTAAAAATCAGTGTTCCACAGAAACAATAACAGTATACGGGTTTAAAACAACATGAGAATGATATTTTTGTGAACTGTTCCTTTAAATATTCAAATACGGTTGATGCTTTGACAGAAATTGTTGTAGGAAAGTGAAGGAAAAAAGATATCCAGTCCTTCTTCTGTTACCTGTGCTCATTCAGCTATTTTGACCCCTGTCTCTCTTTCCTTTTTTCTCATAGGTGTAGAGGGTCAGTCTGTTGAGATCTGTAACACTGTAGATATAAGAGGCGAAGTCAACCGTGAAATTGCAATGAGGATAACCTCAGATCTGAACAGCAAAGATCGATTCTTTACTGACCTCAATGGCTACCAGGTAGGACATCAGTATATTCTTTTTATTCTCTCCTTGACACACACATACACAAAGTTTACACTGTTTATATGCAAGTGTTCGTTATAAAGCAATGCAGTATCTTGTGCTGAGTTGGCAGTCGGTCGGGGCTTGGCAGGGGGATCTGTGGATCTCTAACTTTACACTAAGCCAGAATATGTTACTAAATCTGCCCAAAATTTCAGCCTCTTCATCACATCAAAACATGGTTTTGAGGATATAGTCAGAATAAAAAAAAAAAAAAAAAAAAAAAAAGAGCAGTCAGTCTAACAAAATAATGATAATTAATAATAAAATGTAATTTAAGTATTTAATTTAAATTTAAATAAATGCAGTTTTTCTAGTTCCTTTTTGAGGAAAGAAAGCTAAATAATTTGTACATTTTATCCATTTGATAGCCTATGAACGCGATCAGAGTTCCACACATAAAAACGTAGCGGGATCCGCAATGTTGACTTTTGTGATTGGCCATAATACCTGCAGACTGCAGCCAATAGAAGTGCTTCTCTATCAGTGTGTGTCCTGCTCACAGAACAGCCACAGCAAGCAGACTGCCTCAAGTAAATTATCTTGGATGAATCGTGATTTTTGTTGAAAATATTAACATCTTACTTTAACAGATGCAATGAAAGAAAAATTTAGTATGGATAAAGCTGTATTCATTTAATTAATTAACACTGGAGTTTTTGTTCAGTGCTGAGTTATCCTCTCATTATAACATAATGTAGACACGATGTAAATAAGAGGAATGGTGCAGTGCAGAGTTTCATTGATTATAACAGAGGTTTGTGAGATTGTGATAAACTGAGATGAGTGACAGCTTTTTAATTATTATAAATAGTGTTTGCAAATGTGACACTGTTTTTATAAAACAGTTCAATAAACAATTTTAGGAACACTGTTTTTGCTGTATTTCGTTAATGCAAATAATTCCTAACAAAGTCACAGCTGAGCCGCTGGCATCTCCAAGCAAGCTGTTTCGTTTGTGAATGAATTTTTGAAGGATTCTAGCAATGATTCAATGACCCATTCATAAAGTCACTTGCTTCGTTCCTGAACGAATCAGCCATTTGAACGAACCGACTGAATCAGTCACAATGACTTGCCCCCTCCTACTGGTGGTTTTAGTTTCATTTTTAAGTAATACTTTCTGTTATTTAAATCATTTAGTATTTCTATATTCAAAACTTTATTCTCTTCCTCAAGCATTCTATAAATATACCTAAATGCCAATTTTGTGCGCCTCTGTAGTGCAGAGATTCATTTTGATTCTTCCCAATTGTATCTTATTCTAATTCAGTTTATTTTCTTCATTACAGTTTTTAAAAAGATTTATAATAAAAATGTGTGGATTTGACATAAAAGTTGACATTTTAATAATAAGGTTAGAAAAAAAATGCTATTACGAAAGTGCCCCTGTGAGTCAAATATCAACTCATGGGAAGGTTTATTTTTGTCATTGATCAGAAGGTGCTCTTAAATGTATTAAATTAGGAGCACAAGTGCTCATTCTTCCTTGTTTATTGAACATAAGGGGTCATTAATGATGCTTACATTATCCATGTGCAGATTCCTACACAATGCATCTTTAATTTGGCCAGAATTATACAGATAACTATCTCCAAGCAAAGATTCTGTTGAATGAATATGTTTATACCTCACAAAATTACCCCGTCTTGATACCCAAGAAAACATGGTTCATAGGAAACATGAAATAAGTTAAATGCTATTATAGATTATAAAGGTTTTTATAATTAAATACATCTGAAAAGTCATCTAAAATGACCCCCAACTCTGCAAGCTAGAGTCCCCCCTGTGAAGTTTGGCCATCTCCACCACTGCTGATGAAACCAAAGTGTGATGAAACCAAATTTTCATCAGTTTTTGAATAAAGATGAAAGTGAAATGGGTTGATGCCAGAGTTGAAATTAAATATATGATCTCAAGGTGTGGATATAGATGGCTAGCTGGATTAAATTCTGTTTACTGACAAGTAACACTAATCAACAGAGTCATCAGAGGTTAGTTCATTTATTTGAAGTGATTGTTTTGACAGTCTTATTTGATTTGGGTTGATAGTGTCAAAATGCCTAGTTGTTTTTAGATGGCATAATGAAAATGTCAGTTTGTTTTTCATTTCTTTTGACAAATAATTAATCAAAAAAGAGTTGAGAGTATGCTGTAGGGCTGACCAAAACAAACAAGTGTCAGTTTAAATCACTCTGTCATGTTTTTTTGACATGTTGGAGTATTGGCATGGCATTTAATTAGCTGATGTCTTTCTGGCCTTGGCCAGGATTAAGTGCTTTTCTTCGGTCCAAACTAATTAACTGACTTCACAAAACAAATGCCTCATGAATAAAATATCCAGTGATGCACACACACACACACATCGAAGCTCATCAATTTACAGAGTTTTTTTCCTACAGATAAGTGCCTCCACATGCCCACACTCATTGTTTGAATGGGGGTGGATTTGGATTTTTTCCTCCCTGCAGTGCTAAAAATGCCTTGGGCTGTTTTTACAGGTGCAGCCCAGGAAAACCATGGCTAAGCTCCCCCTGCAGGCAAACTTCTACCCCATGACCAGCATGGTCTACCTGCAGGACTCCACTGCCAGACTCTCTCTGCTCACCGCACAGTCACTCGGAGCGGCCAGCCTCAAGAGCGGTCAGTTTTAACTCACTTCTGAGTGCTTTAGGTTTTGGATCTGGGATGGAAAATCTAGATTAAACTCGGAAATAAAAAAGGTTTTTAAGAATTGAAAGTTATCATCTAGAATTAACAAGAAACATCCCAGATTCTGCATTCGGTTGAATTAATAATACATGGATACTGCTTTGGATACTGATCAAATAAACAAATTTTTGTCCCATTGACCATTTTATCATCTTAACCATTCAACTGTTTCTCAGTATTAACATACGTCCACATTTTGAGGTTTACACTACCGTACAAATGTTTGGGGTTGGATTTTTTTATTTTTTATTAATACTTCTATTGAGCAAGGACACATTAAATTGCTCAAAAGTGACAGTAAAGACTTTTATATTGTTATAAAAGATTTCGGTTTCAACAAATGCTGTTCTTTTGAACTTTTTGAATCCTGAAAAAAATATAATGATTTTATACAAAAATAGTAAGCTGTTTTTAACATTGATAATGAGTAGAAATGTGCAGAAATGAGCAGCAAATCAGCATATTAGAATGATTTCTGAAGGATCATGTGACACCTGGAGTAATGATGCTGAAAATTCAGCTTTAACATCACATTAATAAATTCCATTTTAAAACATTAAGATAGAATGGTTATATTTAAAAAAAAAAAAAACATTTAACAATATTACTGTTTCACTGTTTTTTTTGTTTTTTTTGACCAACCAAATGAGCATATTTTTTCAAAAACAAATCTTTTACCTATCCCAAACTTTTGAACGTTAGTTTACAATATAATATTTTAATGCCTAAATTCACTTAAGCATTAATGCTTAAGTGAATTTAGGCAATATTATATACAAAATAATTATTTTGTATTTTATGCATTATGTTTTATTTTTATTTCTTTTAGACAAAATTGTATAGATTTTTTATATGATCTGAGATGCTCTTTGGATCATTCTCAAATCATACTGGAGAACACGATCAATAGATTTTACAGCTTAAAGCTACGTTCACACTAGCGGCAGCTTTGTCGCTGCATGTCGCCAGACAAAAATGAATGAGAAACAGAGCCTACTTTTTTTCCATTGAGTATGTTTATCTACGTCTGAGAGGAGAACGATCACACATCACATCAATGACCATCAGAACTGTTATTCTTGGATTTTTGTTTGAATAGATGTGACCTTCACTCTGGCAGGTCTACAGGCGTAGGTGAATTTGTGGTGAAAAACACTCCACAATTGAATGTAAAGTGCTTTTGTCCATAATACAATCAAGTGTGGTTTTGTTCAGGTTGTTTTATAAAAAAAGATTTATTTGTTTGGTGCTCAAACACCAGGCTCTATGGTCTCGTGGTCTGTGGAGCACATGATTTATGCATGTCCATTGGAGGCATCAGTGAGTGTTGTGGTGAAGTATGTGTGACATCCTAATGAAGCTCATTGGTGTGGATTCCACAGGTCAGCTGGAGGTGATTATGGACCGCAGGCTCAATCAAGATGATAATCGAGGTTTAGGTCAGGGAGTGCTGGACAATAAGATCACTGCCAACTCCTTCCGCCTACTGCTGGAGAAGAGGAGCTCTGCTGAGGAGGTAATCAGGATGGAGAAATAATTGAGCTAAAGAAGAAAAAACGTACACCCATTAATGACCACTTGCTCTCAGTGTCTGGATCCTGCTGAAACTCAGTCAGGACCTTTATTATGTGATATTAGATCAAATGTACACTTATGCATTTAGCACTTATATCCAAAGCAACTTGCATTCCATTGAAGGAACCCATTTTTTTATCAGTTCCTGCTTTCCCATGACCATGGTGTTGCTAGTGCTGTGCTGTTCAAGCTACAGGAAGACTTGTTGTTATAAATGATCACCAGCCAATGATATTGCATATTTAATTGCACGTTAATTTACCTGTTGATATATTTAATTACTTTCGCCATCATCTAAAGCTCCCTTAAAGGTAATCTTTAAAAACACTATTTAACGTAATTTCTAGCAAATCTCAGAAACAATATCCATTTTTCATACTGTATATTATAATGTTGTGATGTCTAAATGTACATGTAGATTTAGTTTTTAATTTTTTTTAACAATGTATTTAGACTAGTTTTTGGTCGGTAAGAAGTCATTTATGCTGACCAATGCTGCATTTATTTAGTCAAAAAAGATAACTGTAAAAACAGTAAAATTGTGAAGTATTATTACAAGTATTTAAAAAAATATAATAATATATTAAAAAAATTATTTATTCATGTTATTGCAAAGCTGAATTTTCAGCAGTTATTACTACAGTCTTCAGTGTCAAGAAACATTTTTTATTATTATTAATGAAAACAGTTGTGCTGCTTAATACTTTTGTGGAAACAGTAATACATTTTTGTTTCATGATTTTCATGAAGTTCATTTATTTATTTTTTGAAACATTAAGTGTCTTTACTGCCACCTTTGATCAATTCAGTGCATCCTTGCTGAATAAAAGTATTAATTTCTTTAAAAAAATCTTACTAATCCTAAACATTTTAACAGGAGTGTATGTATATAGATAAATAGTATAACTGTTATGGCTTTAACATGAAAATGAGTATTGGAGTCCCTGAAGATGAGCTTAAGTTGGTAGCTGGTATTACATGACTTAAAGTGTGTCATTTATGGGTATTAGGTGGTCTAGATGATTAAACAGATGGACTGCCGGCTTATGGGCCAATAACAAACCATCTCCCAGTTTCTAATGTTATAATAACCGGCTTGACCACCTTAACCTGTTTTTTTCCCCCAGTAGGGTTGACAGAATGACTTGTTGGTTACTGTCTAGTTTGGCCAGAAACTTATTCAATGCAAAGTATGCAAATGTTGGTCAATGCAGTTCCATTGATAGTACATTCTTGCTTTAATGTTCTTTCTTATGTTACTGTGACTATGACAAACTTCAGTACTTAATGGGACTATAAGTATTTTATGATGATAGTTTAAATAACTTAATTATCTCGATTTTCTTGGAAATGCTGCTAAACCATAATAGTCATTGTAGAAGACTTATTCAGGAGTGTTCGCATTCACATACTTGTGTAGTTTCAAATACATTACAACTATGTTAATGCAATGCTGATGTATCACTGTTCTGTCTTAGGCCCAGAATGAGGAGACTGCACCATATAGCTATCCGTCTATATTGAGTCACATGTCGTACATGTACCTGAACCATCGCCTCATCTCAATGGCAGTCAGTAAGCTCTCGGACAACCCTTTCTTGACTCCCTACAGCCCCCTGAGCGCCTCCTTCCCCTGCGACATGCATCTGGTCAACCTGCGTACTATCCAGTCAAAGGTATGTCTCAGTTGTGTTTGTGTGTTCTAGAGAAGTGGTTTTCAAAGCCCAAGTTTTTGTTCAGTCATGAGTCCTGCAAGCTAATTCTAGTGATAGTCGTAACAATGGACAAAATAGATGTGTATGGACTATATGGGTTGTGTCAATTTAAAAAGAAAAAATAGGGTCTGTTCTAGAGGATTTGAAAGAGGAAGCTGAAAGCTGTTTTGGCTGTAATTGGGGAGCACAGGACTGCTGGCTCAGGTCCTAAGAGGGCCATAAAGTATATTGACCTTCAAATTGATATTTTAGAGTCCTATACTATTTCCCAGGGCTGAAATGTAATATTTTAAAGCATGACAGGATAAAGGTAAAAGTGCTCAGAACAGGGCTTATGGGACCATTTGAGGATGAGAGGATGCGATTCAATCTGGCTTATGCTTAATGGGGTCTTATCATAAGGAATCTCAATTTTATTGATCTTATGAGATAAAAGACTTCATTGTACTGTCAAAACATACTGTAACATTACAGACTAAAATCCTCCCATGTGACTATATTGAAATAGCATATAATCATTTGACTGCCCACATTAACATGTCAACATTGCCTGTTTGGTATTCATAAATGGATACGGATACTTATTCTTAACTCCAGAACAAATACTGTTATTCTGCAGTATCCCTCTGAAGAATCCAGTGTTAGAAACACCAGTTGAAATTTATTTTTAACAGTATCCTTGATCGTGTCAGCCTGAATGCCATTGCTATGCTATCTGCTCAAACAAAATAATGTCAAAATAATGAGTTTTGCAGAGGTGGAAAGAGTACGGAAATATTTTACTCAAGTAAAAGTGAAGTGAAGTGTGAAGTGAAGTGACATTCAGCCAAGTATGGTGACCCATACTCGGAATTCGTGCTCTGCATTTAACCCATCCAACGTGCACACACACAGCAGTGAACACACACACACACACACACACAGCAGTGAACACACACACACTCTAACCATTAGGCCACGACTTCCCCAAAAAGTACCATTACCTTAATAAAAATTTACTTAAGTACAAGTAAAAGTACCAGTCTAAAAATCTACTCAAGTAAAAGTAAAAAGTAGCTCATTTAAAATTTACTCAGAGTAAAATTACTTAGTTACTTTTTAACAGTGGGAGGGACGAAACAATGGGATAGACCAAGGGTGTCAAACTCAGTTCTTGGACGGCCACAGCCCTACAACAGTATAGATATAACCCTAATTAAATAGCTATAAAAAGCTATAGCTGGATCAGATCCTAATCATTTAGGCTTATTTGAAAACTACATGGTATGTGTGTTGGAACTAAAATCTGCAGGGCTGCAGCTCTCCAGGAACTTAGTTGACACCACTGGGATAGGCCTATAAATCTCAAATTAGTTCTTTTTAATTAAAGGAATCAGTTATTTAGAATAATGAGACATTTGGGCTGTTACCAGGCAAATTAAATCAGTAACAACAAAATCTATCTTTGAAATGTAGAGGAAACACAGAAGCTTCATCTGAAGTGGCATTTAGATGCATTTACATACTGTTTAATGCAGGACATAAATGCATTTAACCTGCAGTTACAAATGCAGAAATAATGTTTTGATATATAAGACATAAAATGTTGAATACTCATTTGAAATTATATTTAAAAAAAAAAAAAAATCAAAAGATACTTTAAATGCGAAATTCAAACCACCAGTAGGTGTCACCAAGTCACAGTTAATAAGTGAGTCATTGACTGAACCGAATCATTTAAACAGTTGATTCATTCAGGAACAAAACACTGTCATGTTGCTCAGAGACGCAAAACAGTGCTGTGGCTGTGTTTGGGATTATTTGTGTTGTCGAAATAGAGCAAAAACAGGCAATATGGTGTCTAAAACGCAAGTCTCTTAATTAATTTCTTGTTTATTGAGTTGTAAAAAAAAATCTATTTGTAATCATGCTGATTTTTGGAGAAAAACGGCACTCTTCGTGTGATATTGATTTACTATATGAAATTATATGAATATACATTTTCTACATCTCTTCAATTTTGTGATAATTTTAAATGCATTTGAACAATCACGCAGTGAAAGAATGCACTATAAATGCGCGTGCACTAGTCTAATCTACTAGACTTCACACACAGTAGGAGTGTTTTGTTTGGTTTTTGGCTAAATACTGATAATGTCAAATCGCACATCGTTAAAACAACAATTACTGCACCACTGTCTTTTTGGCTAATTTGTGCAAAACCTTTTGCTAAACTGCCAAAGCTTAATTTTAACCACCAATGCAATGATGCAAGTATTTACCTTACCTCTACATGCTTGCGAAGGGGTGATGTCGAGATTTGCTGCTAGTTTGGTCTCCCTAGGCAAACACAGCTTACATTGCATAATAGAGCATAAACATGGCCAGGAGTTCACTTCATTTACTTCAAGTTCAACTTCAGCAGAAAACGATTCAGCTGTTTCTGCACCATTAACGCCTGTCTGTCCATCTGCATCTTTCTTGTGATTTTAGCGCTAGTTTGTTCTCCTGCCCATTATATACTGCAGTAGTTTCCAGGGAACGATTTGTTTTTGTTTTTTTTACTCAGTAATGAATGTGTTTTAAAATGTAGCGAAGTACAATACTTCAAACAAAATATACTTAAGTAAAAGTAAAATTACAGATATTAAAAATTACTTAGAAGTACACAAAAAAGTAGAAGTACACAAAAAAGCTACTCAATTACAGTAACGCGAGTAAATGTAATTCGTTACTTTCCACCTCTGGAGTTTTGATACATAAACTTTAGTAACATTGTAATACGTTTTAATAATCTTTTGTTGTACTTTTCAATTTATTTTGACGTGTTGGCTAAATAATACTAAAGTATATGTAAAGTAATTAATTATAATTTTAACTGCAGTATTATTCGATATTAAATGTAAAATGAATATATTTTAAATGTACTAAACAGTTAACTTCATCATTGCAAAGGTATAATAACAAATGTATTTAAATACAAGACTTACAAGTTTCAATAGAATTATATTATACAGCATATGATAAAAATACTTTAGTTTACCTGCTTGTCAGTATATATAGAAGTACATTTTAACCATATTTAAAATTTTGTGAAATTACATATAAAGATGTACCTAAATGGGTCAAAAACCAATATAAAATTAATTTAAATGTATTTATTAGCAAATTAAATATTACTTGTTCATTTAATTGCAGTTAATATGGTCAAGTGTCTGAAAACAATACATTCAGTCCTCTTTTTAAAAGTATGCTTAAATGTACCACTTTTTCTCAAGGGCACACCATAGTAGTACACGAATCGCATGGAGTGCACATTTCATTCCAAAAGGATTTGATGTTAACATGTTGCTAAGCTAATATGCTTAAATAATATGCTTACATTACATTAAACACCTTTGATTGCCTTTTACATGTAAATTGCTGTTTTAGAATTTGGCCAACATAATATTATGTAAAAAAGAAAAGTGTAATTTTGTAGTTTTTTTTAGAAGAACCTTTTATGTTTGGAATGCTTAAAAATGCTGTCTAGGTAGGAGTGTGGAACAGAGCTGTTAAGACATTAAAACGCTTTGATTCTCTCACACTTATTGACTACATTCATGAAAACTCATTTTAACTGCTGAATTGGGAGGCTGAATTCACTCCCCATATATGTAATTATTAATTAAAATGATTGACAGGATAGTTGGCTGAAGTGTAGAAGAGCTTTTGGTGCAGTGAAATAGAAAAAAATCATTTAACATTGCCTGAAAGTTCCTTTGTTGCTTGCCGTGGAAATATCCACTCAAGGACACCCTTTATGCAAATGGTAAGTGTTTTTCAAGCATGGAAGACATTGATTACATTTTTTTGCACGACCAAAAATTGATCTCAGTTGTGAGCGCTTTATGGACTGTGCAGAGTGATTTACTCTTTCTGTTGTGCTCCAGGTTTACAGTGATGAGAGATTTGGCTGGGCAGAGAGGTGTGTGTGTAAATATTTTCCTGTTTCACTGTCCATGAAGTGCCAAGTACAGATTCAAGTGCAAATTTTATTATGAATAATGACAAAAAATAGTTTATGGAATTGAAGTGATACCACAGAAAATAATTTCCTCACGCTCCAGTTTGGGGGAAAATGCACTTGCAATGAATGGACATGTATGGGAAAAGATACTGTATTGGGAAAACATAAAATTCACACTTTCTTAACAATATAGCCACAGGATTTAAAGTTGCGCCCTATTTTTTGTAATGCATTTGTGTCATACACCCAGTTACTAACTAACAATAGCAACAGCAATAATACAAAGTGGCTACAGTTAGTAAAAACAATACATCCAGGCCAATAGGTGTCAGTATAATGTGCAAAACAGCTGGATGGAAAAGATCCAGTGTAGTGCACATTTAAACGTTTTGTTTCTTTTTTGATATGAAACAGCATGAGCTTTCAAATTCTGTCAATTTTATATCTAAACAATAGCTGTTGTTTTGACGCTTTATAATGTAACTATAATTTAAGATGTAAGTAGAACAGGTTGTAAACAATATCAATTTAACATTACATTTACCTCAACATTTTGCTTATTATATGCACTCATTATATTTTAAATTTAAAGGGGTCATAAGATGCATTTCTCTTTGGAGTGTTACAAGCTGTTTGTGCATAGATAAGATCCCTGAAGTTGCAAAGGCTAAAGTCTCAAAACCAAAGAGATATTCTTTATAAAGTTAAGACTTGACCACGCCCCCTTAAAACGGCTCATTTAAACATGCCCCCACATGTCTACGTCGCGGTGTAGGGAGATTTGCAAAACACCGCCCATACGTATACGCAATGAAAGAAGGCGGAACTATTATCCTTGCTGTAGTATTGTTGCTGCCGCTGGTGCCATGTCGTGGAGACGCTGTGACGTCATGAAAGCGAAACTAATTTGTTTGAGTTTCCAAAAGAGGACACAACTAGAAATCAGTGGTTAAGTTGTATTTACAACACTGTTTCAGAACAGTTCAACCCAAATATTAGAGTGTGTGCAGCGCATTTTCCGGAGGACTATTTCCTGATCCTGGGAGAGAACCCAAAATTCGGCTTGCACAAACACTGTTTCTATAAAGTGGGGCAATTCCAGCTTTGCAAGGACAGTCTGGCGCTTCTGACTCACAGCCTGTAAGTACGTTTTCTTATTTAAAGAATTTGCCACTGACGATTCAAACACAAGTTTTGAGCTGGGTAGAGTAGTGCTTGTTGTTTGTCGTTTCTCCGGTCACAAACATGGTAATGTTTACGCGGCGCGATGCAACGTGACGCGTAAAAAGATGTCCCCACTGGATTCAACAAATGCCTTGTTTATAATGGGTTTTATTGTTTTTGTGTTGCCGTGCCGGGACACAGCATCACAATACGGTAAGAGGCGTAACATTTCCGTCTCACGCTTGAGGTATTCGGCCAATCACAACCCACTGGATAGCTGGCCAATCAGAGCACGCCTCGCTTCTCAGAACGATGAGCTTTGTAAAAATCTGCGCGTTTCAGGAAGGCAGAGCATAGAGGAGCAACAATAATGTACAGTATGTGGAAAATAATCTGTTTTTTTAACCTTAAACCGCATAAACACATTGCATTTCACCAAATACACAAAATAATGTTCTTTTTAGCAACGTCATGTGACCCTTTTAATATAAATCTTTCATGAAAACAAGCTTCTATTAGATTATTTTAGTTAATCACCATATAAATGTTTATATTTCAACAGCAAATTAGAGTAAAAACATAATTGATATATCATTAAAAAGTTTATATATAAACCACCTTATGTGTAATTGAAAATAAAAACATTTTTATATACAACTAAATTTGATTTATTATTTTATTAACAAGTATATATATATTTTTTTCTGTTTTCTTCTAATTGAAAAATTTAATTTTGGTGCGGTGGATTGGTAAAGAATTAATCACTAATTTTAATCCAGTATTTCAACTGTATGTTTATGAGCAAGTTTGTAAAAACTATAACGGTGATGCGATACGTGCAAGGATACCAGAAATTCCAGCCAAATTACATCATTAACGCACAATTCTCTACACAACTTTAGAGAAATCCAGCTTTGCACAACTACAGCTCATTTCTGTACAGAAGATAGTAGTGTGCTTCTTTAGAAATAAGTGAAATTAATTTCTTCTTTTAACCAAAAGAATGCCTTGCCTCATCAATCCATTGTAAGCGCATCACTGTAAATGCAAACTTTGTTTGATTTTACAAACCTATAGATACGTCAAAATTATTTTCAGCGCAAAATCGGCAGCCTGTCACATGCTATCAATAAAGCTCAAGTTATTTTGAACCAGCAGGATTGCTTTAAGTTCCTTTGTTTTCTGAAGTCTTGAGGAGAAGCTCTTTCCATGGTGTTGTGATGGGAGAGACTCTCACTGTAGTGCTGAGCTGCAGCTGATGAGTGAAAGGCAGCGCTCCATAATTGGCCCAGTGTGTGCGTGTGGAAAAGGAACAGTGTTGTGTTTATGCGTCCTGAGGCTCTGTCTCGCTTCTCTCGCAGGAGGAAGGGGGAGGTCCATCCGAGCAAGCTGCTTTGATACTGCACAGAAAAGGCTTTGACTGTGGCTTCTCCAATCGGAACACTGGCCTACTGTGTATCACCACACGTGGCAAGGTAAAGCAGATCACGCGGCTTCCCACACACAGACACACATCACTAATTTAGAGAGGGTCTTATCACTGCTACTAAGTTTTGGAAGACCTTGAGGCTTATATATATAAAAAAAGATTGTACATTTGCTCCCAAAAGGATAGTTCATGCAAAAATTAAAATCTCTTTTTAACACAAAACTCATATTCCATAGAACACAATAGGGAGAACTTTCTGGTCAATTTTTTTCTATCCAATTACAATGATAAGGCACTGGAGCGTTCAAGCTTCAAAAAGGACACAAAAGTACCATAAAAGTAATATAAATGCATTAGTCTTCTGAAGTCATGCAGTAGTTTTGGGTAAGAAACCAAATATGTTCCCCTCCAGTGAACCTAAAAATGTAAAATTTGCTGTTAATTTACTCATCCTCAGGCCATCCAAGATGTAGGTGACTTTTTCTCTTCATTAAAGAAGATTTTTGGCTGAAACCGTGGTCTTTGGTGATTCATAAAATGCAAGTCAATGGCTACCGTCACTTTGAAAGGCAAAAAAAGCAAATCAGGCAACATAAAATTAATATGAAATGATCTGTGGGTGCAAGAAACTTAACCTTACCCCTAATAAGAACCACCTCTATTGAAATATTAATTCACTGAACTTGAGGACTTATCATTTAGACCAGTTTTGTGTTTTTGTGTTAGCTGATTTATGGAAAAACTGAACTTAAAAGACAAATTAGATATCGCTACTTTATTAATAAATTTTCACGAGCTCACCAAGGAGAGCTATAGGGTGGATGTAAAAACATTATTTCAATAATTAACAAGCTATCATATGGGTTCAGAAGCACCAATGGGCTACTTTTTTGATGCTTGTTTGAAAGTTTTTATATCTATTATTTTAAAATGGGTTTTAAATCAGTTTATACTGGTTATTTTACAAAACCTTGCAACGCAGTTCATCTAATCAGATTTCAGAATCAGAACTATCGGTTTTATAATATAATGATTTTAAAGTGAAATGAAAATTGTAAAGATAACCAGCAAACTCAAAGTAGGAAAATTCAATGTGACGGAATCAATGTCTTGAGCCAAGGATTCAGAGAGAGAGTTTCTAGCGCTTAAAGTTCCAAAATTTAGACGGTTGGTGGCGCTAGAGGAAGAGTTAGAGTTAGAGACTCCAAAATTGCTGTGGTTAATGTTCAGACTAGCCTTTGTGCCACATTTCATTACTTTCCCACAAGTGGTTCTATGAGGTAAACTTGAACTAAAATAAAATAAAAGCAAATTCAAAATTATTAATAAACACTACAATAGTATATTTAAAAAAACTAAAATAAACATTTCAGGAAAAAAGTTGTGATTTGCTGGTTAATGCAGTGCACTGAACTATGGTGGTTAAGCAGCAAATTACGCTGTCATATCACCCCTGGTCAGATGCTCAAAACAAACTTGAGCCCGATTCGGATGGTAATTGTTTCTCATATGGACGTCTGTAAAAATTAATTTACATATCACCTCAGTGATAAAACTCATGCATTCGGACAGTGATTTATTCACAGTGGAGGAGTGAGTTCTGTGATCCTGCGAACCAGAGAACCCGACTGGTTCCCCAGTCACGTGATTGTGTGCTGTAAATAAAATGAATTTTATTTACAGATTTATTCTTATTATTGTGTAAAATGTATTTTAAAATACTTGTGTAAAATATATTCTTATTATTCAAGCATATTTTATAATGTATAATCCTATTTATTATTTGATTATTTAAATCTCCTGTTTAAAAATAGGAAAATATGCGCTATAGTTGTATATAATTATACGCTATATATATCTGTTTATAATACACGTTTTAAAATTGTATTGCATACTTTATTTTGAATGTTTAAGTGCTTTCTTCTCTTTCTGCTCTCATTGGTTGTGGTGGAGCAGTTATGAAGTATTGTTCTTTTAAATACTTTCCAGCATTTCAGAAATAAATATGTATGCAAATTACACCGAAGTACAACAATTACCATACGGTGTTCGGGAGTGTTCAAAAAGGGTTTAAACGTTGAATTTTGAATCGATTTCTTCTTGTAAACTCAGAGATGTGGATTCGGACGGCAATTAAATTACCACACGACCTTGGTGTTTGTCAAAAAACAGTAGGTAATTTGGCCGAGGATTTTCACAGGGATGGTGAGAGAAAAACACAGACGTGCACAGACGTCAGACGGCAATTAAATCAGCAACTACCCCCTGTAATGGTGAAAATCACTTACATCCCCCTGAGAAACAATTACCGTCCGAATCGGGCTTAAGTCTTAATGCCATAGAGCAGGGATGGGCAAATTTGGTCCTGGGCTGCGTTCCACTCCACTTCTAAGTGATCAAGGGCTTAGGACGTTCCAGTTCAGCCCATTCCAAGGGTTCCGCCAGAAGTGGGCACACATGCAATGTAACCAATGACGTACATCTGAGTAAAAAGGGCATAAAAAACGGACTGGAATGCAGCTCTGGAGGCCACTGTCCTGCAGAGTTTAGTCCTAACCCTAATCAAACACACCTGAACAAGCTAATTAATGTCTTCAGGATTACTAGAAGGCTCTGCTGCACGCTACTCTTGGAAATCAACCAACTTGATAGTTGCTCTCCATATTAACATGAGATAGAAGAAACATTTTTAAAAATGATACGTTATCTTAAGATGCTTATGTGAATGAGCTATTTACAGAAAGAGTCTCATAAGAAAATTAAAGTTGTTTACTTTCCACTGAGTTCACAGGCTTAGCTTCAACCTGTCAGACTGTCAGATATGCTAAACATCTCACTTCTTACAAGTGAAAAGTCAAAACTAAGGCCGTGACTCAATGCATACTTGAACATGTTGCGTTGGAAATGCTCTAATCACCATACTGTGTGTGTGTGTGTGTGTGTGTGTGTGTGTGTGTAGATTCATTTAGAGAAGCTCCTGACAGATTTGAAGGTGAAAAGCATCACTCCTGTATCGCTGTCTCTGATGCACACACACAATAGTGATGCCGACCCCCAGGAGATCAGCCTTAAACCCATGGAAATCAGGACTTACCGCCTGCAGCTGAGCTGAGCTGCAGTCACACCGGCTCACATCCTCCGTGTTTTACACTCGAGAGCCGTGAGGTTGTTGCCTTCAGCCAAGGACTCGGTAAACGATTGTGGACAGAAACCTTAAGCTTCATTGCAAAACGCAATATGAAATCTCCAAGATTTCCCAACCAGCTCTCTCAGGTTATTTAACATAACGTAACGCTTCTTATGTGTGATTCACTGTGCTGAGGGTTGACATTTTACACTGGGAACGTACAAGTTGTTATACGCTGGTAAAGTGTTGTTACAGTGGGCATGTTCCAAGAAACGCTCTTCTTACTTCTCTTACATAATCAAGAGAAAAGCTCCTGTTTTATCCTCACAATTCCCAGATGAAAGTTAATATATACCGATTGTAAAATTGATTGGAGTCTTATCAGAAATTTTATTGTATTATTTTATTGCAATCCCAAAGTTTTTACTCAAAACTGTGCCTTAATCTCACTGGTGGTGGATGTGAGAAAATAGTGTAAAGAAATGTTAGTCATCTTTAAACAACCACATATCTTCATAATCATACATAGTTTTTTTTTGTATTTTCGAATGCAGATCAGCTAAATTGCTATTGTGTTGTTTGTTTGCTTTTAAATGTCCCTTGCAAATGACTGCAAGTTGAAATTTAAACGATGAAGCCTCAGATTGTCTTTATCTTTTTTTTTACATATAGATACTGTATACATGTCACCTTTTTCTTGTTAATTTGTGTATTGAAGGATTGTAAATAGGTTCAGTAGCAACTTAAATTCACCAAAGGTGGGTGGGCGTCTTAATTTCCTAAAGAATGTATATTGAAAATTTAATTCCATTGTTCCCAGAGCTGATAATTATCAAAGAAGAATTATTATTATTTAATATATTAGGCTATATGATTATAAATATGCATCAGTATAAATATAAATTCACGCAGTGGTTTAGTTGAAAGGGCTGACGAATCATAAAATGGTGTCGTGGTTCTTATGGATTATAAACTTCATGTAATTGTGTTGAGGTTTATGAATGGAAATGATCTTAGAAGTTAGATTGATTGCACTATCAAACTATGCAAATGTACATTTTTGTCTTATGCAACGATGATCTATTTTTTTAACACGGGACTTACGAGGTTTATCTCAAATCAAGTCAGAAATTCCCCCTAGTTTACCTGACAAAAGTTCTTGAGAATTTTTTCTGGTATGTTGAATGTTTTGCAAAATGCATTTTCCTTCATTCTGTGATGCTTATTCTTGAAGGGAGACCATTTCCTGTCTTACACTATGGGTGTCTTTTTGAGGTGTTTTCTTGTTTAAATCTGCTTTCAGACTGTCGATAAAAGAGTTGGTTGCTTGTCTTGAGCGTGATGAAGGATGAAAATTTGTTAACTTGCTACTGTGATTGTTTTTTTTTATGTTAATTGAGCATGTTTTTCTTTTTCCTTTTATGAAAATATCCACTGGCTTGCTGTTCTGTTGGTCAGTCAGAAGTGCTGTGATCACTGTATTCCAACTAGCTGCTTAATTCACACTTTTATGACCAAATTGGTCTGTGATTGTAGTGAATCAGGATAATGAAAGCAGGCTGATGCTTTCTAACCTTGTGAAAACATTCCTCTTTTTTTTAATCTTGAAAATTGTGGTGACTATCTGAAGAGTATGCATCTTTTTACCCGTGTTGCCGATTACAATTGTAGCCATTGAATGTCTGTGTCATTTGAAAGGAATGTTACAAAAAAAATAAAAAATGTTCAGACTTTTTTGTTTGGATTTTAAGGACTATTTCTCATTGCTTTCAAGACTCATAGTATGTTGACATGTCATGGTAACTCATAAGGTTTTGTGTTCTTTTTGACCTTTTCCATGCGTTTCTTCATGATCTTCTCCTCTTCCTCTTGCATTCTTTTTTCCAGCTCTTCTTCTCTTTCCATCATTATTTTCAGTTCCTTTTGCCACTAAAAGATTTAGAAAGAAGAATAATAATAGGTTTTTAGCAATTCTCTGCACATATTTCTCTAGCCTCAAGCTCCTTGGCTCCCATTAACAACCAGCTACTGTACCTCTATCTAAATACTAATCTAAACTTCGTTAGTACCGCTTAGCGAATCGGCCATCTCTGACTGGCTGATGGATTACTGCACTGAATCAAAGAGAATGCAATACTCACTTGATCTTTCACAACTTTAATCAGATCAATATCAGTCCTGGTTCTCAGGTCCAGATGAGAAGCTTCATGTTTGCCCAGTCTGATCAAATATGGCACATATCTGAAATGAAAGAGATCAAATAAGGCACATGTGATACAGTGATGGTATTAGATGGCAATTCTGTGCTATTTTGATATATTCCAAAGGTACTGGATTAACGGTCATATGAGTTTTTCAATTGACAGTGTAATATTAATAATATCTAACAACCACAAAAGTTCAAGAGATTGAGGTCGGTGAGACTTCTGATCAATTTATTGCAGCTTTGCTAAATAAAAGCATTAATTTATTTTTAAAAAGAGCAATCTAAGTTGTTGCCAATGGCCTTATATAGCATATAGCGCCTTGCGCTGCGATCAAGTTTGAATCCCGACTCGAGAACCTTTCCTGAATAGATTAGTTCAGTAAACAACCGAATTAAAACTGAAAGTAAACAATGCTGATTACGAAAAAAGTATTCTCGTAGCTTCGTAAAATTACGGATGAAACACTGACGTCACATGGACTATTTTACCGATGTCCTTGCTACATTTCTGGACCGGGGAACATTACAGTTGCATTGCTGTCTACTGAGGGTCAGAGAGCTCTCGGATTTAATCAAAAATATCTTAATTTGTGTTCTGAAGATGAACAAAGGTCAAGGGTGAGTAATTAATGACAGAATTTTCATTTTGGGGTGAACTAACCCTTTAAAAGGTTATCACTGTTTCCACAAAAATATTCCACAATAAAATTAGTTCATTATCAACATAGATAATGAGAAGAGTTTCTTGGGCACCAAATCTGCATAATATTACAATGATTTCTGTAGGATCATGTGACACTGATGGGTGCTGAAGATTCAGATTAGTCATCACAGGAATAAATTACATTTTAAATGACAACAAAAAAAGAACAAAGTTTGTGATACTATTTCTGTCACAGTGCACACACGAGGGAGGAACAAGGAACACGCAGACGAGGATATAACTCAAATTAACAGTCTTTACTGATGACATCAAGGCAGGGCAAGACAAGGCAGGGCTGACACAGACAGGAACACCAGGGAGTAACGAGTAGACCAGACCAAATCTAACTGAACAGACAGGACTAATATACACAGGTAAATCATAGATAATGAGACAAACACTGCTGGACAAGAATTAACTAATAATCACATCAGACAAGGACGGGAAACAAACCAAATATGGAAACATGAGGTGGGAACACATGACAGAGGACTGACAATTTCACAATATTACTGCTTTTACTGTATTTTTGATCAGATTAATGCAGCTTGGTGAGCATAAGAAACTTCCAGTGATGCCACTTCACAAAACTACAGTATTTTTTCTGTTAGTGTATAGCATATGCAATTTACATTTAGTTATTTAGCATATGCTTTTATCCAAAGCGACATACAAATGAAGACAATGGAAGCAATCAAAATCAACAAATGAGCAATGATATGCACATTTTTTAGAAGAGAAGCCAATAACCTTGGTGTCTTGTGATGGTCTTTCGAAATGGAGTGGGGTGTGATCGGTTCAGGGAGTCCTTTTCCGGCCCTGGCTGTGGAAACTGCCTCTTTCCTGGGTTTGGTGGTTTTTATTCTGTGCCGGTGGTCTGCAGAATGAGTAGTGAGCTGAACTGGAGAGCAGATCTGGGAAAGAGAGTGTGCTAGCCGACCAGTGATCCGCTCGCTCTGTGCACATACACACACTTCAACTGTGTGTGAACTTCTCATCCTCTCTCTGTGCTTCTCCAGAAGCCTTTTATCACCCTGGAAAGGAGATAATAACAGGTTGAAACTGCAGGTCCTATTGATCATGTAGAGGCTCGAATTGAGATTCTGTTCTTGCCTCGTCTGATTCAGATGTACTTTCCTTTCTGATGCCCCATGAGCTCTCTATTATCATGTCACCTCAGTGTTAGGCACAATATAACTTCTTGAAATTTGGGCTGAATCTACATAAGCCTCATGCATTATTCAGCTGGATAAGGGTGAAATATCAAAACATTTGCTTTTTCTTTCTTTCTTTCTTTCTTTCTTTCTTTCTTTCTTTCTTTCTTTCTTTCTTTCTTTCTTTCTTTCTTTCTTTCTTTCTTTCTCTTTCTTTCTTTCTCTCGCCCTCTCTCTTTCTTTGTTTGTTTGTAAATAACACTGTCCTGTCCACTGCTAAGGATAACATACTAACTTTTACCATTTCTACAGTATATAGTTTTTGGGTTTGGGGTCAGTAAGGTTTGGTTTTTTTAAAGAAATCCATGCTTTTTTCATTGAAAAAAACAACAGTGACATTAAAGACATTGATAATGTTACAACAGATTTCTATTTCAAATAAGTGCTATTCTTTTCAACTTTCTATTCATCAAAGAATCCTGAAAATATATCATATTAATATCATAGTGTCCACAAAAATATTAGGCAGCACAACTGATAATAATAAGAAATGTTTCTTGAGCAGCAAATCAGCATATTAGAATGATTTCTGATCATGTGACACTGAAGACTGAGGTAATGATGCTGAAAATTCAGCTTTGCATCAAAGGAATAAATTATAATTCAAAATATATTAAAACAGAAACTGTTATTTGAAATTGTATTAGTATTTCATAATATTACTGTTTTTGCTGTATTTTTATTCAAATAAATGCAGCCTCTGTGAGAAATTTTCAGTATGCATAAAATACCTGTACGACCTGCTACATTTGCCAAAATGTACAGTTTACAACAAAGCACATTGTGCACAATATGCCGCAATGCACATACAGATGACCCTAAAACTACCAAATAAGGACATGTTGACTTCAAATCAATGTCTCTTAACTAATTTTTATGGACTTCAGGAACACAAATCTCTCTTAGTTGAAGGAAATGATTCTAAACAAGTTTTAAGTCAAAAGATTTCACCTGAAACATTACCTAGTGAAAAGTTCAAAAGAGTAATTGACAAGCCAGTTTAAGCAAATGAGGGCTTTTGATTTTTCTTCAGTTTGTTGTGAGAAGTGTTGTAATATTTAGGCTACGTTTCCTCTGTAGCAGCAGGAGGCTGGAGTACCTCAGTGATCCTCACGGCATTCATAACACGGGGGTCTGTCTCCTGCTTCAGGTGCTTCTGCAGCGTTAACCAGGCTGTGTTCCTCAAACCATCCTGAAGCGTGATCCTGCGGCTGATCTGTGCCAAACCCTGAATCACACTGTACCGCAGTCTCCATGTGTCTTCTTGCACTACACACACACACACACACAGTTATGTGCTTACTTTCAATACTGTATATGTGTAAGGGCCCCAAAAAGTATTTGGACACACTATTTGCAAATACTTTTAGCAGATGTATGAAGTCAGTTCTCCTCAATTTCTCACTGGTGTCCTGCTCAACACATGAATTACGAACATGATCCCCCATTTTGACAATCAGAAAATTGTCCCAATACTATTATCTGTTGTTTTATCAGTTAAAATCGAACAAACTTTCTTTTATGTGACCTAATACTTTTTGGAAGCCACTGTACATAAACTGTGTCAAAGAGAATAGACAGAATTGTCCACAACCCCTTCAAGTCTCATGTAGACGTTGTATACAGATCTTTCTGTTTAAAGCACTTACATTGTTTTAGCAAGGTTATAAGTCCTCCAGAACGTCTGCGCTGAGTAGAGTTTGACTGTCCACTGAGGGCTGTTTTCTTGATGTCAGCACAGAAGCTGTTTTGGCAAATGTTGATCAAAATAGAGCAGTAAATGTGCTCCAACTGCCACGGCCAGGATGCTTTCTGCAATGTCATTTCCTTGTTAACAAAATACACACACAAAAAAAAAATTATTCACACAATGAGTATTAATGAATCAAATTATTAGAGGTTTATTTAGAACCATTCTGGGTGTGAATTTTGAGTCGGAATAATTCTCTGTTCTGAAAATGTTCTGTTCAGTCATTCTCATTCACATAATTCTGTCATTTATCTCTTTTGTCAAAAACTATATTAACGTGTAATTCTTGAATACATTTACATGTATAACGTCTTCTCTGATGAAGTTTTTGACTGAATGTCAGTCTTTTGATTTCTAAATAGAATAATTTCCTTTATTTATGATCCTGAAGTCCGCAAACATTAAGAAGAGACACTGACTTAAAGTCAACTTGTCCATTTGTGGTAGTTTTAAGGTCATCTGTATGCTGAACTTCAAGGGCAAGTGCAAATGTAGTAGGTTGTACAGGTATTTCATGTATAACGAAAATTGTTGTTTTATTTCTCAATTAATATTCATTTTGATATTCTTTTGGGGTGCGTAAAGTCAAAAATACCATGGAGATAAAACATAAAAACATAAATCATAATAAAGAATTTATTAATTAAGCTTATCTTGTTTAGTTTAGCATAATATTTTATTATTTCTCAGGAAAATATTTTCACAAACCTATTTCACTGCATATTAATATTTGAAAAACTAGACTAAAGTCATACAACTTTGAAATTTTGTCATTATCTGTATCTGAACCCAACTGATTTCCATTTATTCATTTGTCTGAACCATTCCTTTCAATCAGTGTTTCAATGTGTCTTTTTTTTCATCCGTCTACTTTCTTATGCACCTGAGAACTTTCTTGTCTTTGGGTCATGTGAAGGTTCATAAGGGTCTGAAGGCAGAGCATGCTAGATTTGGCAGCCTCTCCCAGAATCATCAGTCCTAACCCACAGTGGGCCCTGAGAAAAGAGAAAGTGAAAAGCACTGATGTTACTGTGGGACTTAACCTAAAGTTCCACCTATAAGCTGCTTACATAACGTAAAAACCTGTGGAAAGCATCTCACGTACCAGTCGTCATGTTGAAGTTTATCTCTCAGCAACATAAGCTGTTTGATCACTTGAGAGAGCTGAGTGCCATTGTTTTGCACACAGTGATAGCTGAGAAGGCAGTGCCATAGTATCTGGTTAACACCATGCTCCTGTGCTTCCGCAGAGCCCTGTCAATCAAGTAGAGTTTTCACTTCAGTGAATCATTCAGCACTCCCTTTCTGATACAGCTGACCCAGCCTTCAAACCTGCACTGAAGTCTCGTTGGGAAGTTTGAGAGAACACAGAAACTCCCCGGCGCGCTGCATGAAGTGAACGGCAAATAACATGTTGGGGAACTCATGGTAACGTGTCTCACATTTGAACAGCCCTGTCAACAGATGAAGACAGCTGTTCACTTTATATGCATTCCACTGATTCTTGAGGCATGTCCCACAATTTTACTAGCCATTAGTTTTGACAGAAGCAACATTTATGCTTTGAAATCACCTGTCATTAGATCATAACTCAATAATTATTTTTGACAAAATATTAAAAATAATTTCAAACAACATATTTAAGAAAGCCCATTTATGCCGTCTATGAAACACAAATAATTGTGAATCATTTTTTATGACACAATTTCAAATTACAAATTTTGGTTCCACTTTATATTATGTCTCTGTGGACTAGATGTGTACGTAGTATGTAACCGCAGTGTAAGTACACATTGGTACATAGTATCTACAGCTCTAATGTTTGTGTAACTACGCATGTAACGACCCACTCAATGGTATCTGTAAGTACAAATGTGTAACAGGACATTGGTAACAACACTTTTTGGTAATGAAAGTACAAATGTGTAACAGGATTAACAGCACTTTTTGGTAAAGAAAGTGTTACACTTTATATTAAGTAGACAATTCCTATGGATTTACCATGTAATTACTTTGATGTTACACAGCAGCGGCCAGTAAGTTAGTGAGTAAGTACTTAGTGAAGTGAAAAAAAAGCGTTGTTACCAATGTCCTGTTACACATTTGTACTTATACATATTTTGAGGGTTGTTGCATGTGTGTAGTTATAGAAATATTACAGCTATAGACACTATGTACCAATGTGTACTTACACTGTGATTTAGTTATTATGTAAGTACACAGGTATTAGGGACACAATATAAAGTGGGACCAAGTAGTGTTTGACCTAAGACTGTCTCAGACCTTTTAAGCTGTGAAGATAGATGCTGCTTGGCTGATGTCCTTTCAATTTACCAGTCAGTTTAAAGATGAACAGCCTCAGAGAAACTAAATAACCAAGCTGTAAAAAATAAATAAATAAATAAATAATAAGAGTTAAACAGTCAGCAGACCTTATATATAAAAAGGAAAATATATTGGCTAAATAAGGACTGATATATAGATGATTCTGTAATTACATAGAGAAATATTTTATTACATAGAAAATGCATTGCTTGAGTTTAGTTAGAAAATATCTGAATAAATATATAATAATAATGAATAAATTAAAAGTGTCTGCAAGTACAGAATGAGCCATGTTTCGAGATTTTATAGTGTGTTGGCATGTACCTGCAGCATCTTCATCTCGTAAGGACATGGCTGGTCCAAAAGAGTTGTTTCGGAGCACAGGAAATACTGGGCTGACTCTGCCAGGTGGAACAGCACAGGGATCTGATCTGTATCAACAGGTGCATGGTCCAATGACACGACCAGGACATCCAAAGAATCTAAGAAATTCATGAGCATCATCTGGCATTTTTCCACTAACCAAAAAGTACAATGGTAATAAGTTTGTGGAAATAAATGTACCATAATATTCTTACAAGTACCTTGTGTGAATACTGCAATTTTTCAGTCTTATGGCATATAAAAGTACTAATATGTTCTGAGTACTAGAGTCAACACATGACTCGTAACAGATCATTCATTAGTAAAAATAGAAGCTGTCAGTCTCACCATTTCTAACTTTTCCATTGCACAAGCTCAGCAGGAGAAGCTGTGTCCAGGCCCCGGGGAGATCCACATGTTTGCCTTCACCACCAGATGTGAATCCTGCTCGACGCTGAGGACAAAAAGCGAACCACTGCGGTTGAGTCGAGTGTTTTCATCAATGGAGATTTGTCTCTACCTTGTGGCTGGAGAGAGTAATGTCTGTTTTTTTACAACTTATCAGAAGCTCTTTTCGAGGGGTTTTCTTAAATTGAATACACCTCCATAATGAAGCCTTATTTCTAAAACAATTCAAACCGAGTGAACAATTAAGTGAGCATGTTTAGCCTAATACCTTGCATCGACTAAGAAACTGCTTTGCAAGATTTTCATACTGTTCCTGCTCTTTGCAGCCTTGTGCTTGATTGTATTTTTCAATGAAGCCTTCTGTTGTTTCAAATGGGTTTCTATAAAATAAGACAAATGTCATAGTTAGTATCAGTTTAATAATAATAATTTTAATAACAATGATATACATTGTAATGGATGAATATACCATTTTTCGTTGTTTCGGTTTGCCTTTCGCAGCAAAAAAATGTTTTTTTAGGTAACGTAACGTTACCTTTTGACATCGGTGGTATTTCTAGCAGTATCCGTTTCTTCGGCCCTTTTTCTAAAACGTTTTTTGAAATCCTCTTGTTGAGACTGAGACACTATTCCTAAATAATGTTTGATAGGAATTTTGAGTATAGGCATATTAATAAGTTCAGCGGTCTCTCACAATACAAAAGTCCACTGTCAGGGAGGCGAAGTGTTGCTATGGTTACATTGTCAACAATATCTTAAAATTGCTTCATGATTTATACATTTTAATACATGCATATCTGAATACAAACTTTTAAAGAGCAGCATTAATTGCGGTTCACAACTTTATAAAGCTATTCGCAATGATAATTGACTTTTTATCTCATAGTTTAGCCGTTTTATTCAATTCAATTTATTTATGTGTTAATATGTCATAATATCAACTCAATGTCACAACTTCACTTTCAAAGGCATGATAAGCCACATGTGCGGGGAGTTTCTGAATAGCGCCGCTGGTGTAGTGGTATCATGCAAGATTCCCATTCTTGCGACCCGGGTTCGATTCCCGGGCGGCGCACGTGCTTTTATACCTGTCAATCAGTATATTTCTGCATTTTCAAACTGTTATTCCCTTATAAACACTGCAAATACTTTGCATAAATTACTGTTTAATATAATATAATATTAATATTTAGGCGCATTTTCAAGGCTTGTTTTCTGTGCGCGTTGTAGTTCGTACGCGCATGCGCGGTTGCATTTCCGGTCCGGTTCCTCCGCCATCTTATGTCGCCTTTCCATTGTTCATAACTGGAGTCAGCCGAGGCGGCATTTCACATTTACTCTCATTATAACAGGTTTAGCGGAGAACATAGAGGGTAACTACACTGGAAAGAGCGAGACACAGGCGGAACTCGAGATCATCTCAGCATCTACACAAGAGGATTTTCTCTCAGGGTTCGGTGTCTTAATTCAATCGGAAAAATATGATGGACGACGAGCAGCCCAAGACCCTGTACGTATTTATTAATTTCAGACAGCCAACGTCATATCAGATAAAGTCATTCCTGTCGTATCTCGTTAAAACACTTTCTGATTGGTCATTTCGCATATTTGTTGTTGCTAACAGTCTTGAGTGTGAACCACAAAGCAGACGTGTACATTGTGTGCCTTAAACAAAACCTGCGATTGCTGGAATTAAAGAAGTATGTTATGTTTGTCGCCGAAGACCGTTAGACAAAGGACAGCGTTTCGTACCCCATGTGCTAGTTGAGTTAATTTGGAGAATTGCAGCAGGCCTGTGGAGGCCAGAGCAGGGCCGCTCTCACTGCTGTCTGTGTGTGAAGTTGCCCTGTACTTCACGTTACTGAAAGCTCATTGTCGTTACAGCATTGCTAGACAAAGAGCCAGTCTAGTGTATTCACTCACGTATGTACTACACTTCGCTTCTGTAAATGCTGCATGCTTGTACAATTGACTCGCAGACATGTGTAAATACATATGGTGAAAATTGCGAATATTTTGGTCCTAGCAGACTTCTCAGTGGAGAGCTTTTGTTGCAGGTCGTTCACGCTGGCTGTGCTCAGTTTTCTCATCTCTTTGTTTCAAACCTGTATTCACGACAATAAGCGGCTCATTGCCGGATGACTAATGAGGTTTTTAAGGTTAAGTAACGGCCCGTGTGTCCTCATGCCTACCTAATTCCTTTATAATGTAAATTAGTTGGATCATTGTAACTCAGGTACTTGAAGATGGCACAGATTGTGCGCATGGACGCCTATAATTAGTCTATCAAATTATAGATTCAAATACATGTTTCTTCTATTTAGTCACTCATTGTTATTTGCTTATCCATTTTTTGTCCAGGTATGTAGGAAACCTGTCACGGGATGTGACCGAGGCCCTTATAATGCAGCTCTTTGGTCAAATTGGCCCCTGCAAGAGCTGTAAAATGATTGTGGATGTGAGTATATGATTTTCTTCATACATACACACATACATACATGCATGCGCATATATGTATTTGTTTGCAAGATGCTTCCCATGAAGTGCATATACAATGTACACCTTTTGCCTCAGTAATTTTTTATTAGTATCTTAAAAGATCTGTGTATTTTTAGCTTGTAGCATTATTTTTTTTTCTTGCACCAGTAACTTTTTCATTAATATCTTCCACCCAGTCTGAAAAGGCTTTTATCTGCTACTTAACCTTAAACTCTAAATTTGCAATAAGAATTGTGAAGATATACACCATATGACAGAAGTTGCTTATGTTTAATCGACTCATTTGCCTTCAGACGGCAGGTAACGATCCATACTGCTTTGTGGAGTTCTTTGAGCATAGGCACGCAGCGGCCTCACTCGCAGCTATGAATGGGCGTAAAATAATGGGTAAGGTAAGCTATCGTATCTACAGGGTGAGTGGGGCTGGGACGGGGGGTGGGACAGTTTAGGTGTTCTGCAGACTTTTAGCGAAGTAGACTTGACCACTTGAGTCTGAGGTCAACGTTAGCCTGTATACTGGATGTGCAATGTGAACTGAGAGGGAGATTTTGACATTTTTCACGTTCAGGCCATACAAATCTCATTATTTTGTACTCAAATTGAATAAAATGATGATTAGTGCGAACAGTACATAATTCACCTGACTGATGCTTTTGTATTTCCATTGTTGGATGTAGTGCTTCCCTGAAATGTGAATTTTTGCTAAAGTACAGACAGGAAATGTAAAACTGATTTATTACAACCATTACCACTTTTTTTATTGTACAGAAGATAGCATTTTTGAAAAAAAAGAAGCTTAACTTCACCCACATTCACTTATAGCCATGTCACCTCTATAACTTTTTTTTTTTTTTTGCTTCGTTTTGTCATACTTTACCATTTAAACGTTTGAGGTTTGTAAGATTTTTTAAAATATTTTTGTAAGAAATCTCTTATGCTTGCTTAAGCAGCATTTATTAGTTAAAACAATAAATAAATAAAAACTTACTGACCCCAAACTTCAAAAGAGAAGTGTATATTATAAATTACCCCTTCATATAGCTAGAATTTGACTCTAGAACAAGATTATACATTAGTCAAATTATTAAGCCTTATGCCTATTCAGTGCAAAATATTTTATCCTCAACAGGTAATGAAGGACCATTTGAGGAGTAATACAAGTTGGTAAATTCACTTTTTTTGTAAGTCCCTTGTTATTTGGACCTTTTTGCTACGAATATATATATATATATTTTTGCCTGTTCAAATGAGTTTTCACTTGGACAGTGAAGTGTAAGTTTAGCATCGTCAGGTCTCCCTCCTCTCTGCTGTACATTCAGACCTCTATAGTGTTAAGGAAAGCTGTTTATTAATAGATAAGTAGAGAGCAGCAGCTTGACCATGTCTCTATCATTTCTGATCTTTCTCTCAATTTTTTTTTTTTCCCTCCCTATACCCCTGTCATAGGAGGTAAAGGTCAACTGGGCTACATCACCAAGCAGCCAGAAAAAAGACACAAGCAGTGAGTTTCATCTTCAGTTAATGCCTATAATCTTAAATGTGCCAAATATTCTCTGATTAATAGAGCTGGCGCATACATTATACTCACTGAATGTCTGAGGTTACATGAGGTATCAATCCAATTAACTCTTGTCTGGCATGCTTTAGATCACTTCCATGTCTTTGTTGGAGACCTCAGTCCAGAAATCACCACTGATGATATCAGAGCTGCCTTTGCACCCTTTGGGAGGATATCGTAAGTGAAATGACATGATGCATTTTGAATAAAGAAAATCCTTATATTTTTCAGCGAGTTACATTCAAATACTTCATTAGGCCTGTTTTAAAGACTAATAAAGCCAGTAACGTGTAAGGTCATGTAAAAGCCCTTTCACTTTTTTTTATCGAGGAGAGGTCATGCATTGATAATGCAGAAACACATCAACACACCTAAGTTTTTGCCTATCACCCCACCTTTGAGTTTGCATGTATAGAATAGTTGTCATTTTATTAAATATGCATGTGATTGTTTGTTTCGCTAAATAGTCTAGGATTATTTAAAATCTCATGTAAACTGTTTCTGGTCCTTTTTATGTCCCTATTATGGGTTATGAAAGGTTCATATTTTGGTTTTGGGAGTCCCCAACAACAGCTTGACATGCATGCAAGTTCAAAAAACACTTTCATTGTCTTGTAAGCTAGTGATCAAACTCCATCGCACACCTGCAAGTAATAGGTGCGTAGGACAAAGGACCAACCAGGTGGATCGCCTCAACAGACAAGCAATTCCCGCACACTATCGTAACTTGCAAAAAAGTAATATTTATTAATTAACACAACGTTTCGGTCACACGACCTTCATCAGGAGTCTCCTGATGAAGGTCGTGTGACCGAAACGTTGTGTTAATTAATAAATATTACTTTTTTGCAAGTTACGATAGTGTGCGGGAATTGCTTGTCTATTGTCTTGTAAGCTAAAAATAAATGCATATTTGATCAACGACTCCCAAACGATTAGATTTTTCAAACCCCTCCTTTGCTTGACGCTAATCGGCGGTGATTGGTCTCATTTTCATTTCATCATGCTTGTAATGCCTGATAAAGCAGCGTTTAAGAGGGCAGTGCTGCTTTGTGTACAGCCATTACCGGGGAAACCGCTATTTTTACCACTCCTTTAGCATTTTCATTCAGACCAACGCGAAAGACCAAGTATGCAAGTTGATATCAACATGAAACGGCTTGGGATTCATTTGAAAAACAACTCGTTTCAATGATTCCGAGTCGAGACTTTCTTTTGAGAGACAGTAACTTTATACATGGTGCACTTTCAGATTTAAAACTTTGCGGGATGTTTTCATTCAGTTAGAGCTGTTACACACTGCATGAAAGGTAATGTTCAAAAATTCATAATAGGGGCACTTTAAAATGGTTTTTGCAATTAGTTTTTCAGTGTGTATCAGTGTTAACAGTTGTTGACTTTACCCTCAGTAATAGGTTTACAAGTCTCAAAGGATTTTGGATTATTTTTTATTTTATTTATTTTTTTGTTAAAATAGCACATTGGAGTTTAAGTTGTCTGTCTATTCTCAACACACCCAACTTTTTTCTCTTTATTTTCTTAGAGATGCACGTGTAGTCAAAGACATGGCAACGGGGAAGTCAAAAGGCTATGGTTTTGTTTCGTTCTTCAATAAATGGGTGAGTCACGATCCCAACATCAGGAAATGCTGGTTTTTAACTAAGGGTGGGGAACATCTGCATTTGAATGCTTATCCCAGAAGCTTCTGTTGTGGCCATGTGCTGATGTTCCTGTTGTGCTGGTTATTGGCAGGATGCAGAGAATGCCATTCAGCAAATGGGAGGTCAGTGGTTGGGCGGCAGGCAGATCAGGACTAACTGGGCTACAAGAAAACCCCCAGCGCCTAAAGCAACCTATGAAAGTGAGTATTCGTATGCGTTTAGAGACTTCTCCACTACTTTTAATTTGAGAGAAAACCCTGTTCTGCTTGTAGCTGCCATCATGAAATCGTAATCTAACCCATGCAAAAAGTGTTAGTTCTGTCAAACAAGAAAATAATACCTTTTACTCTCACCTTTATTTAAAACCTTTATGAACTTTGTAGACACAATATTTTTTGCAAAAGTTTTGCAGTACATCTATTTATCATAGTATCTCAGACTGTTGAGCTCTGCTTAATATAAGTCATTATTTACTAAAAGTCACATTTCATTTGATTCAAATATGGCACGTCAAGTCTTGCTGCACTGGTTTAACCTTAATGATAGGACTTGCAAGAACATGTTTGGCATCGTCAATCCTGGTTCAGTGTGTCTGGATACAAGTGACAACCAACACAAAGTACAGCAAAATGGACCTTGACTTTGAATAACTTCTAAAAAAATTAATAAATCAAGGATGACAACTTTGAAATAGTGTATGAACCTTAACATGAATACATAAGCCCATCAGTTAATCAGCATTTCATTAATCAATTTCACAGCAAATGCCAAGCACTTGTCGTTTGATGAGGTGGTGAACCAGTCCAGCCCCAGCAACTGCACCGTGTATTGTGGCGGAGTCACTACAGGCCTTACAGGTTAGTGTTTGATGCCTTTTGAAAATCTTGTTTTGTGCTGTGTGTAACAGTTTTGAATTCAAAGTTATGCTAATGGAAAGTCATTTTTGTAATGTGCTCCACTTCTGTTTTCTCTGAAGAACAACTCATGAGACAGACTTTTTCCCCATTTGGTCAAATCATGGAAATTCGAGTGTTTCCAGACAAAGGCTACTCGTTTGTGAGGTATGTTAATGTTATTCAAGTAAAATGTGGTGGTTACAGGTCCTGATGGTGGAGGCTGATGTAACACTGTTTTTCTCTGCAGGTTCAACTCTCACGAAAGTGCAGCTCATGCGATAGTGTCTGTTAATGGCACGTCCGTAGAAGGTCACATGGTGAAATGTTACTGGGGTAAAGAGACTACAGACATGGTGAGCCCCATGCAGCAGGTGCAGGTACCTCAGGTGAGCAGCAGTATGTTTCCATCCCCTGTTTTATTCTTAAAAAATTTGAGAAATGTTCCAGCAAAACATAAAGGGGTATTTCTTCTTGTGTAGTAATGTTGCATATATAATGAGAATTTTAACGGTTTCTTGAAGATAAATGTATAAATGACTCTTGATTTTATAGCAGAACAAAGTTGGTTTTGCTGCACAACCATATGGCCAGTGGGGACAGTGGTACGGCAACGCACAACAAATTAGTCAGTACGTCCCTAACGGCTGGCAGGTACCCACTTACGGCGTGTACGGACAGGCCTGGAACCAGCAGGGCTTCAAGTAAGTCTACAACTCAACATGCCTCCATTTAGCTGAACTTCAAAAGGCTTCTTTATTATAGTCCAATTTACTGGTTTAATTAATAGTACTAATATTAATAATCTGTTACTGTTGGGTAAAATGGTGTAAGGATGTACTTTTTGCTTCAGAAAAACCTGAAAATAAAATCCTTTTAAATGATCAGATGTAGACACTTCGACAGTGAATACAATTAGTGGCTGATCAAAATGCTGCAATGAGATCATATCTCTAATCTCGTATGTGTATGTATATATATATATATGTGTGTGTGTGTGTGTGTGTAGTATGTATGTATGTATGTATATATACTCACACGTATACATGCACTCACTCACTCTCTCACACACACACACACACGTGTATGTGTATACATGTATGTGTAGGTATATATATTTTTTTTTTCTAAATTCTGTACGAAAAAATTATTTGACTCTTAAAAATAACAGAATATTTTATACTTTAGCAACTTGCTGATTTTTATTTATTTTTTTATTCTGATATAGTTTTTTCACAAATAAAGGGAAATTGAGAGAGACATAACATGAATTTAATTTAAATAATTTTGCGGCTTTCAAAATAAGTCGTGTCAATATAAAAGTCCCACTTCTGACACTTATTAGCCAAACAGAAGAACTCATCAGCCAATACCTATAATTTGCCAACCACTAACAATAATTGTTGTGTGTAGCTCATACTTATTTGACCAGAAATTCTTTTGTGTGCGCACTGCAGTGTTTATAAAAAAAAAAAGATAAAATTCTTATCCAAACACAAACTACTGGGAAAGTCATTGTCCAAAATGTGTGGGAACCTTTTCCTTTGCTCTCAAACCGTGTGGTTTAATCATTTATGCAGTAGTAAATAGTTCAAATGAGGTATTTCATAGACCCCACCAAACAAATTAGTGGAAAATGTGTGTAGACTCAACATTTTCACTCATACATTTAGGTAAATGGGAGACTGTTGTCAGTTATTATGATCAAATAAAAGTATCTGCTAAAAATCTCTTCCAGCCTCTAACAGCCACTTTGTCTTGTAGTCACATACAGGCTGGTGCTGGATGGCCCGGTGTGAGCGCCGTGAGTAATGGAGGCGTGGTGGAGTCTGCGCAGGGAGTCAACGGGACCGTGCTAGCCAACCAGTCCAGCATGGGCACTGCAGGATACCACACACACTGATGGAGCGATGGACAACTCTAGTACTCCACTGCGGCCGCAGCAGGGATCTACACACGACCCTCACCCCATTCTTAAACACACATCAAGATGCCTGGTCTGGGGAGGGGTGTGCCATTTTTTTTTTTTTTTTAAATTTTTTTTTTTTTCCTGACCCTCCCCATCCTCCACCTGTTATTTTCTTTGAGTTTGAGACTTTGAGGCAGATCTTGCTCATCATCGTGGGGTCTCGAGTTGCCCTACACTGGGATTAAACAACACACCCCGATACACAAATGTATTCAGACACATTAACACACACCCACATAAATCCACAAGTCTTCGGCCTGGTGTCCGACAGACTTACTCGAAGAGGACTATGCCATTTTTAACTCAAAGTACTATAAATAAAATAAACAATAACTGCATCTTTTTTCATTTTGTTTTTTTGGTTTGTTTAGAGCAGTTTCAGCTGCTGATTTTGTAATATATGAAGCTTTGCCTTTTTCTGTTTTGGACTTGCCATTTTAAAAGCAAAATAGTTTTTGTTGAGAGGAGTGATGACACCAACGAATCGTGTAAAATGTCCATTTCTTTTCTTTTTTTTTTTTTGGTTTATAAAATGAATAAAATGGATGTCAACTGTTGTATTTTTTTAATTAGACATTCAATTTCTCAAACTGAACCAATTGCAGGGATGACTGCCACATTTTTTTCCTTCAAGGCAGATGAATATTGCACAATATTAATACGTTTTCACAAGAATTTGATGTTACGCAAATTTGAGGTATTTTAAATTGTTTCGCATTCCACTTTTTTTGAGGGCTTATCAGTACAGTATGCCATTCTGTATGTAAATAACCAAACAACTGTGTTCAGCTGTTGGGACGCTATATAAAGATAATTCAGATGTTGATTATGGATGCTTGCTTGCTTTTGTTTTGTAGGTAGGTGGGATGGACCGTGGGTGGGGAAGGGCTTTTGGGCTTCATCACAACTATCTTTCAGCATTAGCAGCTCTGTTAAATGCTGGTCCATATGGTTTTAAGGATTCTACCAGAGAACTCTTGGGGAAGACTTTGCTGTCTTGCGCTGCAATGAACATTTTGTTAGAATTACGGTAATTCTGTGTATAAAATCGAAATGTTGACTTTTTTTTTAATGAAGTATTTAGTATCAAGACGAGAAACCTGAATGGATCAGAATTTTGCACTGTTGCCCATTGGAGTTTTAAAAGACGAGACCAATTGTGTTGCCTTATTTGAGTTGATTTCATTTGAAGAAACTGATAATTAAACAGGCAGTGCCTACGAATAAATTGAGACCTTGTGTTTTGAGGGATTTTTAAAATAATCATCCTATTATTACGTGTTTTTGCTTTGTCCCATTAAAATACAGATGCGAATCAATATTTGTCTGCCCTGTCTTTGAGCTAGATTGTCTTGACATATTGGACTTGCTAAAAAGAAAATTAATAGTAATAATAATATTAAAAGCTTTATTAGGGGGGAAATGGGAAGTGACAGGTGGCTGTAATTTACAGAACTAACAAAATTGTCACTTTTTTTAGGTGTTTAGGTTATGATCGGTTTAAAAATTAAATGTGCCCATATGTATATTTTCATATGGACGGACCTGGAACAAAGGTAGATCAAACTCTACATGAAATTTTAAGTAACAAAAATAATTTAAGGTATGTTAAGAAGTTTCATATTTTTAAGAAACTATCATATAAGGGTTATATTATTGTGTAATTGTTATACATAAGTACTTTAAATGATCTAGAGTAAGTTCCCAAAGTCCAGAAATGACAACAAAGAACAAGCCAACGAAATTAGGGAGAAATAATTATTTTCCAAAATGTTAATGAGCTAATATTCAGTTCCCAGTATGCCTTTGATTGGTCGCCCTGTGGCCAATCGCGAAGCTCGTTACAGCCGCAGCGAGAATCTGAGGCTCTGAAGTAAAATCTGCTTAGAGAGAGCGCCGCTGTAGAGGTTGGCCTGTCTCTCATCATCATTTCTCTCTGTTCATTCACTGTCGCACAGCTAATCAGTCTCGATGCATCTGTGTCATTTGAATGCTTTGTTAATCTCATACTGTAGTACAGTATG
Organism: Barbus barbus; assembly: GCF_936440315.1. Taxonomy (NCBI): domain Eukaryota; kingdom Metazoa; phylum Chordata; class Actinopteri; order Cypriniformes; family Cyprinidae; genus Barbus; species Barbus barbus. The sequence continues at coordinate 13,930,200 of NC_136734.1, read as the reverse complement.
ATTGCATGTCAATGACATTTTCATCCAAACCAAGGTTTCAGAAGTGACAGAAAGCTCTACATAGAAAGCTATTTGTGCAGCACAAATTATTGCTCCTGAAGTGTACAGGAAACTTGACTGAATTGTTTCCAACAGATTTTGATGTTACCATGATGCCAGGCTAATCATTATCTAATAAACTTCAAAATGCTTAGTACACATATATTTTCAGATTTTACATTTTGAATTGGATGTAGTTCATGAATTAGAAGATGAAAATTTTATTGATACTTTTTGATATTGAATGAAATATATTAGTAACGTCCTCAACATTTTTTTTCTCCTCAGCACTGCAGGTGATTATCACAGTACATTCTATAATTGCTTTCACCATTAAAGATACAAGCTATGCTTCTTTAGATCTTGACCGGAATTAGCTGTATTAGAGAGTATACAATTCCTACCTTTAGGAAACAGCAATTGTGCTGACAGCACACCTGTGATGGTTTACTAAAGGTTTGGAACAGATCTATATACTGTATAGTGTGAGTGTTGAGTGTTTTTCTATGTATCAGAGATGACTGTGAGAATTATTATGCATGTCCAGGACTGCAGGAGAGGGCAGATGCCACAACGCTCGTCGTTCCAAGAGATTCAAATTTGTGGAGTCCTCTACTGGTAATTTAAAGCTCATGGATAGTCCTCACTGAATGTGTGGGTGTATTTACATTGTATTTACATTTTATATGTAAATACACTGACTGTATTTACATATAAAATTATCACTCATAGAGAAAGTTAGAAGTGACAAAATGTCTTATTTTTCTTGCTCACAGTTGTGAGCGTTACAATCCACTAGAACCATGTTCCATTTTCAGTTAGTGATGTTCAGGCCTATGCATTTCTATGAAAAGGGGTCTGAAAAGTCACCTAATTGGCTGCAGTTCTCTGGGCCTGCTCATAATGCAGTTTTTAATCTTGGGATAATCACATGAAAATGCATGTATGTGGTAAAATCTGTCAAGCTAAACTGAGAGTGTTACATCAACTACAAAAAAATGACACAAGATTCACCAAATTTTTAATAAACAGATGCAGAAGCAGGGATGATGGATGGTTAAATTTTGAGGAAATCTGAGCTTTCTGTTGGCACAGATTCTGTGTGGGCCTCAAAATGAATCTTTTCTGAGTCTCTTCTTTTCCACCCACTGAAATCAGTTGTTGATATCTAAATACTGCTGTTATGTTCTGTATTTACTGACCATCTCCTCTGTAATCTGTTTTCCTCTTTTATTCTTTGGCTCTGTGGACCTGTCACTGTTTCACACAGCTTCCTTTGTGTCCTCCACGTTTCTTCTGGCTGTCAAAGATACTTCTGCTCCCACCCTAATCCAGCGCAAGCCCACTCACAGAAAACACTCCAGCTCTACTGGGCTTAGGAACCCAGGTGCTGCCAGACACTTCCTCTTCCCTTACACACTTGCTTTTCTTCTTCTTTGACTTCATTTCTGTATCCTTCCCATGCTCTCATTGTTCTTTACAGATGTTGATTTGAGAGATTTATAATCACATTACCCTTTTAAGTCTGAAAATATAAATGATGTACACATGGCTGTCATTATCGTAGTTTGTTGATTTTGATGTGTGTTGTGTGGTTGGGTGAATTAAACAGGAAGTAGCCAGCCGGTGGATGAGACACATGCCACTGGGTTTCCAGCAGTGGTTGGATAAAAAATCAATAAGTGACTGACTCTGTTAGAAATCTTATAATGGGCCTTGTTTGGATCTTCCAACCAGACAATAATCCAAACACAAACCTCAAAAACAACACAAAAATGGGTCACTGGGCACAAAACCAAGCTTCTGCTATGGCCATTCCAGTCCTTTGACCTGAACCCTGTAGAAAATGAGTGAGGTGAACTGAAGAGATGAGGCACCGTCATGGAGCTGTGAATCTGAAGGATCTGGAGAGATTCTGGATGAAGGAATGGTCTCTGATCTTTTGTCAGGTGTTCTCTAACCTCACCATGCATTATAGGAGAAAATTTAGAGCTGTTAAACTGGCAAATGGAGGTTTCAAAATGGAATATTAATTGTGACCAATGTTTATTACAGAAAAACATTTATTTCATAATGATACCCCTCCCCCCCCATTTTAAATTCTTATTATACAATGAAAGGTTAGATTTTTGTGAATTTTGTGAATAAAATATCAAAAGGAATAAACAATGCAGATTAATTTTCACAGCCTTCTTTGCTAATATTTACCAAGGGTGCCAATAATTATGACCATGACTGTATATTAATAAAGTACTTTTCAAGCATTTCTACCTTTGCACAGATGAGATTTGATACTGAAGGTTATTTTGTGAACTGGAAAGCCCGAGCCGCTGGTTTTCCACATCCCTCAGGCTTTCTTCAATGTCTTACAGCAGCGTTTATCACTGGGCTCAAAGAAGAGATGACTACCCAACTACACCACCAGTGAGTAGAATATTAGTTAGTCATCTAACCTTACATTTATCACATGCTAAATATCTCATCGGATGATTATAAAGATTGTTACACCTTGTTTTAAAATTTTGTAATGTGTGTGTTTTTAGCATTTGTGTGTAATGACGCTTTGCCTCTGGGCTCTTTTTCTAAATACACCTGGCACATTACCAACTTGATGCATGTGAAACGCATCTTTGATACCCCAGAGGTGTGTACTCGTTTGCTGCCTGATGTGTCAGATCTTCACTAATGGCCATAGCATCTGTGTCTCTAAAGGATGGCACTCTGTTTGAACAGTTACCTCTAGAACTCACTCAAAGTTTTGTGAAGAACAGTGACGGCTCCTATTCACCCTACCACTGTCGGGAAACTCCTCCTGATCCTGGATCAGACACCTGCCACCATTCACGCACCAATAAGATCACCATCAGACCACTGGAGCTACGTACCTTCCTCAGAGTGGGTAAGTGCATCTATTTACTTAGAGTGAAGTCAGATTTATCGGTCCTAGTTTCAGATTTATTGGCCAAATCATATTCCCCTATCAATTCTCATCCCCAACTGGACCCGAAGTGATTCCACTGGCTGGAAGAACTGTTCTTTTAGATAGAAAGAATGAAAGAGTGTTCTTTTAGATCCCTGATTTACCATTCTGCAATATTGCTTGTTGTTGAATGTAGTTTTAACCATAAATATGTATAGGCAGATTCCACATTCGATTACTCCAACACGTCAATGCATCCACAGTGTTGGGAAGGTTACTTTGGAAATGTAATAGGTTACAGATTACAAGTTGCCCTATTTAAAATGTAATAAGTAGTGTAACTATTTCAATTACTTTATTAATGTAACTGATTACATTTGATTACTTTTCTAAATTTCTAATGAATGTATTCAACTGTTAATCATTTTGAAACTTTTAAAGCAGGCACTGTTAACCTTACAGTAGTACTCAACAATGATTACTTACTTGAATTAAGATTTGAATAATTTAATTTTAAAGCACAGCCACCACAGAATTTGACTTTAGCACTTTGAGATCATTCTGAGGTTAAATACAGATTGATTTAAAATCATAACAAGAAACTGTTTAATAGCTATGATACTGTTTTTGAAATCAAATCTTTGCATAATTATGACAGGAAACACTGGCATCTAACAATGCCTTGGAAAAAAACTAAAATAAAGCATATACATAAACCCAAATTGGAAATAAAACAGTTAAGCATGTGTCTCATTCTGTGTCCTAAACTCCTGAAATATTGGTGTCTCATATTTTAAAGCAGTCAATGAAATTAGGGAAATCAATCATATCTATATGTGTGAAAATATTCAGATGTAACCCCCTTTGTAATCGCTAACATTTTCATAAGTAACTCATTTAATTACATGTTTTTTTTTCTCAGTAAATGTAACAGATTACAGTTACATTTATTTTGTAATTAAATTACGTAATTCAGTCATTCTTGAGAATTGGGACAAAACCGGGTGCAAAATTAAAAAAATAAAACCTTGTACTCAGACAAATTAAACAATATTTATGTATCTTATATGCACTAAGCTACTGAGCTATGCTTTGATTCAACTTCCCAACTTCTCTCTGTTTTTACCTTGGACTGTGTAATATAATTTCAACTTTATCTTTAACGGCATTCAAGATGTTTTGAACATTTCAAAACACATTCTCATGTTAGCAGACAGATTACACTTTCACATGTGACCAACAATTCCTCAACAAATATACAAATTGATAATGAAATATTATCAAAACATTCCTCTGATAGTCTTTTTAACTATCAAATACATTAAATCAATCAATTACTGTATTATAACAAACAGTGAGTATGTTATTGTTTATAAAGCTTTTATTCAAGAGTCATATGGAAGTATTTTGATATACAGTGGGGCAAATAAGTATTTGATATACTGCCGATTTTTCAAGTTTTACCACTTACAAAGAATGGAGAGATCTGTCATTTTCATCGTAGGTACACCTCAACTGTGAGAGACAGAATATAAAAATTAAAATCCAGAAAATCACATTGTATGATTTTTGAATAATCAATTTCCTTTTTATTGCATGAAATAAGTATTTGATACAATAGAAAAATAGAACTTAATATTTGGTAGAGAAACCTTTGTTTACAATTACAGAGGTCAGCTGTTTCCTGTAGTTCTTGACCAGGTTTGCACACACTGCAGCAGGGATTTTGGCCCACTCCTCCATACAGGTCTTCTCCAGATCTTTCAGGTTTTGGGGCTGTCGCTGGGCAACACGGAGTTTCAGCTCCCTCCATACATTGTCTATTGGGTTCAGGTCTGGAGACTGGCTAGGCCACTCCAGGACCTTGAAATGCTTCTTACGGAGCCACTCCTTAGTTGCCCTTGCTGTGTGTTTGGGGTCATTGTCATGCTGGAAGACCCAGCCACGACCCATCTTCAATGCTCTTACTGAGGGAAGGAGGTTGTTGCCCAAAATCTTGTGATATATGGCCCCATCCATCCTCCCCTCAATACGGTGCAGTCGTCCTGTCCCCTTTGCAGAAAAGCACCCCCAAAGCATGATGTTTCCACCCCCATGCTTCACGGTTGAGATGGTGTTCTTGGGATTGTACTCATCCTTCTTCCTCCAAACACGGCGAGTGGAGTTTATACCTAAAAGTTCTATTTTAACCACATGACCTTCTCCCATGCCTCCTCTGGATCATGCAGATGGTCTTCGGTAAACTTCAGATGGGCCTGGACATGTGCTGGCTTGAGCAGGGGGACCTTGCGCGCGCTGCAGGATTTTAATCCATGACGGTGTAGTGTGTTAATAATGGTAACCGTTGAGACTGTGGTCCCAGCTCTCTTCAGGTCATTGACCAGGTCCTCCCGTGTAGTTCTAGGCTGATCCCTCACCTTTCTCAGGATCACTGATACTCCACGAGGCGAGATCTTGCATGGAGCCCCAGTCCGAGGGAGATTGACAGTGATCTTGAATTTCTTCCGTTTTCTAATAATTGCGCCAACAGTTGTTGCCTTCTCACCAAGCTGTTTGCCTATTGTCCTGCAGCCCATCCCAGCCTTGTGCAGGTCTACAATTTTGTCCCTAGTGTCCTTAGACTCTCTTTGGTCTTGCCCATAGTGGAGAGGGTTGAGTTTGATTGATTGAGTGTGATTGATTGAGTGTGTGAACAGGTGTCTTTTATACAGGTAACAAGTTCAAACAGGTGCAATTAATACAGGTAATGAGTGGAGGATAGGAGGGCTTCTTAAAGACAAACTAACAGGTCTGTGACAGACAGAAATCTTGCTGGTTGGTAGGTGATCAAATACTTATTTCATACAATAAAATGGAAGTTAATTATTTAAAAATCATACAATGTGATTTTCTGGATTTGTTTTTATATTCTGTCTCTTACAGTTGAGGTGTACCTACGATGAAAATTACAGATCTCTCCATTCTTTGTAAGTGGGAAAACTTGAAAAATCGGCAGTGTATCAAATACTTATTTGCCCCACTGTATTATTGGAACACAAAATCTTCCGGTGGTGACATCTGACGGTGTTGACAAATTTGGCATTTCTTTCACAAAACAAATGGAGTTCATGTAGTAGCCATTTTGTTTTTTTCTGTTGATGCTAGATGCTAATGGAACCTGCTTCAGGAAAATAAAATGATGTAAATATTTCAAATAATTTCCTCAGAAATTGGAAGATGGTGTTGACATATCATGGTTGTGACCAGGAAATATTAACATTAGGATTTAAAATATTTTAAAACTATAAAACTGTCCATAGTCTGTCTGACAGTGATGTACTCTGCAGAGGAGGATTGTGGCAAGGGGTTTGTTTAGAGTGACAGCTGCCCGATATTCCCTGATTTTATTACATTTTAATGAATGTCTGACAGTGTTGATAAAAAGTGGGGACACAACTATGAAACCTTATGAAACATGCATGTGTCACTGAAAAACAACCTTGCTTTGATATGAGATATTAAGTGTTGCTTTTGATAAAACAAGCTTTTTTTATCATTAAAAAACATTTTTATCCATTGATTTTATTTTGATTTTATCCATTTAATTTATATGAATGATTGAACCCTTCTCTGTGGACACACTGTTTTAGATGTAGTGAGAAGACAAGAAGTGTCATAGATTTCACATAATAAGGATAAAATGAAATTGAAGGGGATAATTGTGTTAAATACATTCTATTATTAATCCCCATAACATTTACAACTGTAAATAATTACAATAAAATGATTACAATTGTAAATAAAAAAAATATTTTCATTTAAACATGTTTTGTCCCATGTCTCAAGAATGACTGAATTCCGTTTCATGTAACTAGTTACTCCCCAACTGCAGCTTCCGCCATCTTGGAATGGTCAATATGTCGTCGCTCATAGTAAAAGTCAATGGGTTTTCCAAGATGCCACAATATTGCGCAGCCTCTGGCCAAATTTTTTCGCAGCCTCTGGCCAAAAAACTACACATTTAAATTCTGGAAAAAAAATGGGATAAACTTTCACAGGCGAGAACTACAGTCAACTTGCTCTTGAGTGTTCATGGGCCGGCTTTGACCGTTCCAATATGGTGGATCTATGGTCCAAAATAAGGCATCTGCATGCACATATCTATGGGTTTAACCATGAAAATACATCATATATCTTTTCAGTTAGCCATCACATGACATAACCAAAGCAACAAATGGACAGATTAAACATGTTCCATTTTCAAACATTTTTCATAATTCATAACATGGCAAGTTATATGCTCGGTGTGGTATATACATCATAATACCCTATTTTCTGTTCAAATATGAGACATTCAGTTGTCAAAACTGTTGCCATAACAGAAATATTCTACAATGTATTTAGTACAGTATCGAGGTAATTCCAGAAATGTATAATACACCACTTTCTGGAATACTTAATACTGGAATACATAACATGTGACAGGACTGTAACAGGGATGTAGCCTGTTTACAAGAGGATGCAATTAACTTTTGACAAATCATTCAATGAATAGAACATATTAGTAAATCGTGCACACGATGTACTTAAAACAAGATAACGAATTAGTAAACCGTGCTCACGATGTACTTAAACAAGGAGATGAATTAGTAAATCGTGGGAATGTATTCTTAACTTGTGGCTTCGATAAATAAACTTGTGAATGTTATCATAGCACACTGGCTCTTTTTCCCAGAATTCTGCACTGCTACTGCTACACACCAAAGGGGTTGTGCACCGGTTTCCAAATGATGATAGATATCATAAAGGCTAGCTAGTCTATCTAAAATTGAATCTAACAATGGCATGACCTAGTCAATGCCAATGGCTTTGTAACTCATAATTTTGACTTCCTATGTCAAACTTGTTTTTTATGTTGCTATTATTATTTTTTACTTTATCTCATAATTTCGATAATTATGACTTTTTATCCAGTCATTTTGACTTTGTGTCACTTGGAGGAGGTTTGTACAAGTGGATTATCATTATCATTCAATGTATTGTGCTTTATGACTAAAACACTGTGGTATCGTTTCTCTCAGGGACATGTGCAGCTGAGCAGACAGAGCCTGTGACCTTCGTGATTGAATGGATCCCAGACATCCTTCCACACTCACAGGTGGGAGAACTGAGGATCGGGTGTGAGTACGGCCATCAGCTGGGCAGTAAACGGAGCACTGCAATAGCACTGCTGGGACAGAGAGAACTGAACAAACATCCCACACCAGTGAAGACCTACTGTAGTAACACGTCATGCAATTCAACAATTACAGTTCTTCATTGGGCATAATGTTCCCTTATAAGGAAAATCAAAAACAATCCCACATTCTATTGCACTTTAGATGAGAATGAGAAACTTACAAGGTGCTACTCAGGAAAATTTTCATTTTCAGAAACAGGTTTAAAGGAAGCATGACAGCACCGGACAAACATATGTAAAATATTTATAATACAAGTGTACAAAAAAAAAAAAAAAAACATTGTTATATGCTTTGTGCTGTACAATAATATCCCATAGTCATTATTTCACCATTTCTTGTTTTCAGAAATCATGTGCATTGAAACATTTCTGTGTTTACATTTAAAATATGGGGAGAACGCTGTATTCAGACTGATTAACTATAAAAATATTGAAAGCCTATATTTGCTGGTAATAGGCTACATCATTTTGTGAGTGTTTCACACACTCACACACTTTTTTAAAACGGAGTGACCATGCTGTTCTCTGATGTTCACCTCAACATTTCCATAGTCAGTTTTCTTTTTCTATGCAAAGCAATAGCAGCAACTATGAAAACTGCAGAGTGTTCGTGAGTTTAATGAAAAGCGAATAATTAATTAAATTATAAAAATGTAAAATAAATCATTTTAAAATGGACACTATCAAAATAAAACACTTACTAAAAAATGAAAGATTTTATTTGTTTACCTGCATGTCATGTGACCATTAACCAACATCAGAGAACCGTGAACATGCAAATATGGTAATGATTAAAATATTTATTTTAAAATCTTAAATATATTAGGTGAAAGAGGTTCAGATGACAGACGAGCTTGGGAATGCCTGCATTACATGAAATAACATGAATGTGCATTTTAATGTGTTTGAAAGACAAAAGCCTTCCAAAGACATTGTAATATATGGTTAACCTACCGAGTGTTAATTCAAATAAAAATGAATCTGTTCATAATAGTTGATGCCATGTTAAAATGCTTCTTATAACTGAAATGATTTTTGAAAATCCAGATGCTGTGTAGATATATATTATAGGGAGAATCAATAAATTCTGAATAATTTATTGCTGCTGTGGGAATAACAACTAATCAATAAAAAAGTAACTGTAGTCTGATTACGAGTATTTTAAAATGTAATTTAATCAATTACAAGTACTTAATTTTTGGAATCTGATTACGTAATCCAGATGTAATCAGTACCCAGCTCTGGCCATGTACCAACTGCTTTGACGTGAGGATCAGGTTAATTGACTTGTGCAGGGGGTCACAACCTCCCAATTGCCCAAACTTACACAGTGCATGTCTACCTTTAGGGACTGATATTTGAATGTTTTCAACAAGAACACCCTGTTAACTACCACCAACCGTACTCTATTGATGGCCAATTCTATACAGTTAGGCTTTACCAATGTTTGTCTGCACTGAGACTTGGCAAAATGGTCACCACCAATATCACTAAAAAGAGAAAACAAGTGAATTGGTATAAACTAATTTCTTTGCATAGTTGCAAGGGACTCTACAACAGATGTTCTTAATAAAGATGATGTACAATGGAATTATGCCAGGGTAAAAATATCAAATGAGATATTAGAATGTAAGCAGTGTCTACATCCCCTCCAGGAACGTGCGATCAGTATAAGTGAGCGATACCTTGTGGTATAATTACAGAGAAGCAAAAAATCACTTTCCAGAATATTTTTGTTTACTGTTCCTTGCTGGTGGAATGATCTTTCCACCCCCATCTGGAATGCCGAATCACTGAAAATATTCAAGAGAGCTAAAAACTCATCAATGCTGCAGCAACATGACAAAAATAGCATCATAAAAAACAGTTTAAACCTTACAAATTTTGGCCTCTTAAACATTTAATTGGCTTAAACAGTCAAATAAGGATGCAAACTAGTGGATGAGACTTGAAGACACTATACTTTCATACTGAGGATGAGAAAAACCAATCAACTTTGTTTTATTACTAAATAAGTCTCTCCAATGTATTAGAGGCACACTTTTGTTGCTGTCAGCAGTTGGTGAAAAAATGTGAATCAAAGCAGCAGCGTGACCAAACCACTGTTCCAGGCTGTGGGAGGAGCATGAAAAACAATGAACACAATCTCTACATTGAGTAGATAAAACTACAAGTGTGAGTTTGATTTGACGTAGTATTAAAGGAATGGTTCTCCCCAAAAGAAGATTTGCTTTAAAATGTCCTCATCATCCAGCCATTCAAAATGTACATGAGTTTGTTTCTTAATCAGATTTAGAAAAATTTTGCAGTACATCACTCACTCACCATTGGATCATCTGCAGCGAATGGGTGCCTTCAGAATGGAGTGTTTTGTAGACGAGGCACAGTGTCATGGAGAGTACACAAAAAAACATTTGTTGAAGGGTGAAGCGGTAATCTGACTGCAGCTGTATCACAAACTGTAAGTAAATGATTTAATAATGCTTTGTCTGGAAGTGACTGTTATATTTAGATTATGTTGTCAAAACACATGCAATAGCGAGTGGATCTTGATACGGTTTCCTATGCAATATCATAACAGCGGCCGAATACTGAGAAGCCTTAGGACACGCCCCTTAAAACCAGGTCATTTTAGAGAGAGGTTCAGAATGAGGGCTGAAAATAATCATTTTCCCCACATTTTTGTTTTTTTTTTGTGTGCGCAAAAAACTTTATTTACATTAGAAGTAAACTTCAATTATTATTATTAACATTAAAATAATAGAAAATCCTTTAAATGCTTTCTTGGAACTGAATCAGATTATTCAATCATGCACCCAAATGGCTGTCTTTCCCAAATTTTTCATTAGAAGAGTTCCTCTCAAGAATATATAATTGTATTGTTTTCCTCATAGCTGAATTATGTGTTCATCATAACTTCATTATATGGCAGTGAGGATGAAAAAGACTAAGCACATGTACTTTCTCAAAAGTAAACCAAAGCCAACTTTATCTACAAAACACAATCTGCACTCAGAATTCACCTCAAAAAAAATGTACATAAACAAAGGCTGAAGCCTCAAGCAAACATTTCCATAAATATTAGGCTACTTAATTTGTAATTCAATATCTTTTCTTTTTTGTCAAACGAGTATGGTAGTATAAATGAGAATCACAGTAGTTACTATCTGATACCATTATAAGATCTCAATAGCTCTTGTGTAAAACTGCAGTATCAGCAGGTCTACTCAGCACAATTATGCCTAATTACCTGGGATTCTGTTTACTCCCTAAAACAATTCGTTTGATGGTTTCTACAACTGTTATTTACTTGGTTATGCGGATGTTACCTGATTTGACCATCTTCAGAATGAGCTGGTGTGGCATAGTGGCTGAAACTCACAGAAGAATTTCTCTTCTTGAGCATTTCATATTTTAAAGAGCCTCCAAACAAGAACGGTGCACTGGTAAACATACTACAGTAATTAAATTCATAAGCTGATTGCAAATGTTTACTTAGAATATTTCTGAATGGCTTGACCCCTTTGGGTGATGCTATAACCAGCCAATTCCTGACCCCCTGAAACAATGTCATGTGACAAACCTGAAATGTGTAGATCAGGGCTCACCAGACTCGGTCCTGGAGGGCCACTGTCCTGCAGAGTTTAGCTCCAACTTGCCTTAACACACCTGCCTGGAAGTTTCAAGTATACCTAGCAAGACCTTGATTAGCTAGTTCAAGTGTGTTTGATTAGGGTTGGATGACACCGGCCTTCCAGGAACAAGTTTGGTGACCCCTGGTGTAGACCATTTTTAGGAATAATAGGTAGTATAGTTTACTGCATAGTATAGTATACTAGTAAACAAACCACCACCGCATCGTACATAATCCTCCTGTCCAACAGATGGCGCTACTGACCGTTCTGCCTGCATTACTATGTGTCTGCGAAAGAAGGAAGGACTGGCAGCTTAGAAAATAAACAAAAGACGAGCTCGGATTAATAAATGTTTTTGACATTATCTAAAATCTTTTAATCACGCGTTTGCAGTCTTTAGGTTGACCTATCAGCAAGGGCTCTCCGACTGGCCATGAATCCCGACCTATCGCTGCGAGTGAGCGTCTTCTCCGAACAAGGAGGAAGGAAATACATGGAGGATTTAACCGAGGTGATCGTGGAGCTGGAGCCCAGCGACGATGAGCTGCGAGCGGCCGGGCACACCGATCCAAAGCCGGACCAGGAGCCGGTTTCTGAAAGCGACCCGCCGGACTGCACAAACAAGCCTTTACCCGTCACGGTAACGTGGAGAAACACACTGTCCACCGAGGAGAGCGCCGGTACGGAGCCGGCGGCGGGGGACAGCAGGAGATCGGTCGCGTTCTTCGCCGTGTTTGACGGCCACGGAGGAAGAGAAGCTGCGCTGTTCGCTCGAGATCATCTCTGGGATTTTCTCAAGAAGCAGCGGGGCTTTTGGTCGAAGGATTACCGGAAAGTTTGTGCCGCGATTCGCAAGGGTTTCATCGCATGTCATCATGCAATGTGGAAAAAGCTTCGTAAGTTAATTCAAGACTGTTTTCTCACGTGAATGGTGTGACCTTTCCTCACATTAATGTTTTGTCTATGCAATTGTTTAACTACGTTGTGAAAAGCTCCGAGGATATGTTATGATGATGGGCAGTGTAATTTAAGCCATTTAAAACGTCTAAAATAGCATGCTTGTTGGGATTATTAGTAATATGGTTAGATAAAGATGTACACTAAGGCTGCGATTGTGTAAATTAGCTGTCGGACTAATAGCCTACACGTTTTGAAATTGGGCGCCACGCAATCTACTGCAGAAAAGACGGGAAAAGAATCGAATGGAAGGCTCGCACTGCGCATGCGCGGAGGCCTATGTACAGACAGGCTCTATGTAAAATTGTTGCAATCCTTTACAAACTGGTAGCAAATGCTTTATATCACAGAAACCCGTTTCCGCCATAGTTTAGTAAAAATATGATTCTGTAAGTCTTAATGAGAAACTTTCTCATAATTGTGACTTAGTGCTCCATAATATTGAGAAACTGTACCATAATTTTGTACTTTGTATATGATAATAATGAGAAACGAACTCATAATTAAATTGACGTTCTATTTAAAAAATAAATTAATCTAATATTAATAAAAACTGATAATAATGAGAAATTTTCTAATAATAACGACTGCGAAACTTTGTATAAACCTAACAGTTTATAACGAGAAAGCATCTGATAGCGACTTAGCATCACATAATAATGAGAATCTTCCTCATAATAACTTAACATCTCATTATGAGAAACGGTCTAAAAATAATGATTTCGTATGGCATAAAAATTAGGAACTTTCTGCTAATTATTATTGAATGTTCGCATGCGCTGGTCTCCAAAGCTGCTGTTTTCAGTAAAGCGAAGGGATAAAGATTAATACTTTTTCATTAGTATGGGAATGTTAAGTCATTATTAAAAGAAAGTTTCTCATTATCATGAATAGAATATTCATGATAATGAGAAATAGAATATTAATAATATAATATTTTTTACTCGACTGGTGGAAACAGGCTTCTATTTTATTTTGCAGTGTCTTGCTGCAGTCGTGGTTAACATTAACCAGGTTTCCATCCAAGGACTTTTTTGCGAAAAAATATTAGCGCTTTAAAATATGTACGATATAGCTGATGGAAATGGCAATTATCGATTAACTTTCTCATGTGTCGACAAAATCTTTTTCCGTTTAACTTTAGCGCATAAATTCCATATCGATACTTCAAATGTCGCAAAAATTAGTTTGGAAACACTTTTTGTGAGAAAGGGGCTTTAATGCAAATAAATGTGGAGTCACGTGACAGAATTAGCCTATAGGCAGTGTCCGTGTTCATGGTGTTGCTCAAGTTAAAGCACCTTTCCCTGTAGTTCAAAAGCGCATTAAATCATATTCTTATTATTAAATTGTATCTAAAATTATTTTATACATGGCAAGAAAAAGACGAGTTACCCCTCAAACATACTTATGTTAATTTGGTGTTAGTAGGCTAGCCTACGTTTACATGATTATTATTATTTTTTACAGTGCACTGTTCAGTTTAAATAGCCTGTAGTCCGTGCCTTTCAGCTTGACCACCGTAACCCCGTAATATTATGCCAAGCACATTTTGTTTTACACGAACGTGAAGTACAAAAGTTTAAATTAATTCTTTTTGGCTTGTTAGCTTTCTTATATTTTTATTCTTGCTTTGTTCTGAGATCTTTCTACCATTAAATTTAAATGATTTGTTGTGGATTGAGGGGAAATAAAATATTTTTTTCATGTTTCTTCAATATTTTTGGCTGCCTGTATTTTATTATGACATTAGATTAGATTAGATTAGATTCAACTTTATTGTCATTTATGCAGAGTACAAGTACAGAGCTAATGAAATGCAGTTAGCATCTAACCAGAAGTGCAAGAATATAGTGTTTTATATACATATAAGTGCAGAGTAAGTGAAGATATGATTTACAGAATATACAGTGGAATTGCTATATACAGTATTGAGCAGAGTATATACAGAATATAAAATAGGAATGCAATGTAGGGATTGTATGTACATTATGAACAGAGCAATGTAGATTATATAGATTACAGATTATATATACACATTATGAACAGCAGGAACGTGAGAACAGTGGTAATAAATAAATACAGCTGGATGAGTGTGCAAAGTATTGATAGAACAATGTATTCTATGCAAAATAGCAGTAGTGCAATATTTTATAGAAATAGTTTACTGTGCTTGTACAGTAACAACTTTAAACAGTTTATAGTGTAATGACTTGAACGATGTGCAGTCTGTGCAAAATATGAGTAGTGCAAATGCATGTGTTTAAAGTACTGTGACCAGTGCAGTAATAAGCAGGTGCAGGTTAGATTGGTGGTGTGGCGTTCAGAAGTGTCACAGCCTCGGGGAAGAAGCTCTTCCTGAGCCTACTGGTGCGAGAGCGTAGGCACCTGTAACGCCTGCCGGATGGAAGGAGGGTGAAAAGTCCATGGTTAGGGTGAGAGGCATCCTTGATGATGTTTCTTGCCCTGCCCAGACAGCGCTTATAATAAATGTTCTCAATGGAAGTTAACTGGGTGCCGGTGATCCGTTGAGCAGTTTTCACCACCCGCTGGAGTGCTTTGCGGTCAGATGCGGAGCAATTGCTGTACCATACTGAGATGCAGTTCGTGAGTATGCTCTCAATGGTACAGCGGTAGAATTCCACAAGGATCCTGGGATTCAGGTGAACTTTCTTAAGGCTCCTTAAGAAGTAAAGGCGCTGCTGTGCCTTTTTGACCAGAGTAGAGGTGTTATGGGACCAGGTGAGGTCATCAGAGATGTGGATGCCAAGGAACTTGAAACTCGACACACGCTCCACTTCAGCTCCGTTGATGTAGATGGGTGTGTGTGCATGACTCCTAGTCCGCCTGAAGTCCACAATGATCTCCTTTGTCTTCTGGGTGTTTAGCTGTAGATTATTGGTGGCACACCATACAGCCAGGTGCTGCACCTCATCCCTGTAGGCTGACTCATCGTCATCCTTGATCAGACCTACCACCGTGGTGTCATCTGCAAATTTGATTATGGTGTTGGAGCCATAAACAGGAACACAGTCATGGGTGAAGAGGGAGTACAGGAGAGGGCTCAGTACGCAGCCCTGTGGCACGCCGGTGTTCAGGGTGATGATGGAGGAGGAGAGGTTATCTAACTTGACGGACTGAGGTCTGTTAGTCAGAAAATCTAGAATCCAATTACAGATGGGTGTGCTGATTCCAAGCTGGCTGAGCTTGGAGATCAGCTTGGAGGGGATTACTGTATTAAATGCAGAACTGAAGTCCATGAACAGCATTCTCACATGTGTGTTTTGACTGTCCAGGTGGGTGAGGGCAGAGTGAAGCGCTGTTGAGATGGCGTCCTCTGTTGACCTATTGTGGCGATAGGCAAATTGGAATGGGTCCAGTGTAGCAGGGAGACAGGATTTTAGGTGGGATGCAACCAGTTTCTCAAAACACTTGGCAATGATGGGGGTGAGTGCAACAGGACGGAAGTCGTTAGGGACCGAGGCAGTGGAATGTTTCGGTACTGGTACGATGGTGGAGGTTTTGAAGATAGTGGGGACAGTTGTTTGGGCCAGGGACAGATTGAAAATGTCCGTGAAGACCTCAGCTAGCTGCTCCGCACAGGCTTTAAGCACACGACCAGGTATTCCGTCAGGGCCAGCTGCCCAACATGAACAGGCTGTTGAACAGTGTTGTGGAGGCTGTGGCGCAAGGCGCCGGCGCGATCACTAGTGGTTTTTTTTTTTTTTTTCCTTGTAAAAGTGGAAACAACTTGCACTAGCCTACTCCTTCATTTGTGGTCATATAAGAGTAAGACATTATTCAAAACTATTCAAAATATTTATTTTATTCGTGTACATTCACAATAAAAAACAAAACGTACTTTTGTGAAATAAAGGAAAACTGCCGCTTTCTCAAGAGTGCATCAGAAAAATGAACCGAAATTCTGCATATAGGCTGCTAATTGTTTCAGTTTTTTTTCTTTCGTTTTGTTAATTCATTAATTATTTAGAAAAATATATTTAGCATATTGGCCTGTTTCTTTTATATATAATAGCTTATGTTTTTCTCCGTACCCTGCGTGAATCCTCATGTTCATGTTGTTTATGTGTTTAAAATGAATCCCTGGAAAACAAATTTAGGTGTTTGTAATGGGTCAAGCCTATCAATTTACATTTAATTTAATTGTAATTTAACATAATCTTGTCGGTTAACGGTTAATATGGTTTAACCACCGTCGGTTAGGAGAAATAAAATAACCGGAATGAACATTCATATTTCCTATAAACGTAATCAGAAAAATGATAATAATACAACTGCAACTGTTTATGATCATTGCTTGATTATCAACAGTGGCCTATCTCTAGTCTATAACAAAGTACAAAAAAAAAAAACACATGACACTTAAAAATTATTTTATGTAGGCCTATACAATTTAATATAGGCTTTTTTTGTTGGTGTTTCAAATGCATGAAGAACAGCTAGCATAGCATATAATTTACGCAATAGGATAAATTATGTATGGAAACCGCTCAAGGGCAACACACAATATTATATCGGTAAAAGGCCTGTTGGATGGAAACAGGCTGTAGACAGTACATTTCGCAAAGTTTTTTTTAACGCATATCTCCTTGTCGACAACAAAACGGTGCAAAATCTGCATGGAAACTTGATTAATGTGTCTTTTTCCTTCAGCTGAATGGCCAAAGACATTGACTGGCCTCCCCAGTACTTCGGGCACTACAGCCAGTGTGGTGGTCATCAGAGGGGACTGCATGTTTGTGGCTCATGTCGGGGACTCGTCTGTTGTGTTGGGTGTGAGGGAAGATCCTGCTGATAAAGTCATCAAAGCTGTGGAGGTCACACAAGACCACAAGCCCGAGCTCCCAAAAGAGAAGCAGAGAATTGAAGGACTGGGTGGCAGGTGAGGTCTTGATGCTTGCTGTCTGACACCTTTAAGTCATCATAAGAACCAATCTCTTGGATAACATGCAGTCTTAAAACAAATCAACTACCCTCTACAATTGTGTTTTGGAAGACCAGTTAATTTGCCTTTGTTTGTGTGAGTGTAGTGTGGTGAAGAAGTCTGGGGTGAACCGTGTGGTGTGGAAGAGGCCTAGGCTAACTCACAACGGCCCGGTCAGGAGGAGCACCCCGATCGATCAGATCCCCTTCCTTGCTGTCGCCAGAGCTCTGGGTAAACACTTACAATTGCACAGTTACACTAAGATATATTTAATATTGATTAATATGTGTTTTTTATTGACTGAGTTCTCATTAATAAGGCCAGGGCTTTGACTTATTGCTTTAAATAGTATTGAGAAGGATTATGCAAACTGTATCTCTGTAAAATCCATTACAATCAAATTCCGTTAAAGGGATAGCTCGCCCAAAAATAAAAATTCTGTCTCCACCCTCATGTCTTTCAAACTCATAAATCTTTTGTTCATCTTCGAACCACTAATAAAAATATATTTTTAATGAAACCTGAGATTTCTGTCGCTCCATTCAAAGTTCATTTCACCATATCTTTCACACTTCAAAAAGTTCATAGAAACACTGATTTCTGAAGATTCTGAAGAGAACAGATGTAATTTATCCTTGTTTACATATAAACATTGAGTACTGCATATGCATAGAGCACATCAAATATGGTAAACAGAACACTCAGTGTGTTACGTGCTTAACACAAAAACCTTGTTTGAACATGATTTGAACATGTTTGCGTTACACACAACAACAAACCTTTTTTTAGAGATTTAGAGATTTTTTTTTTTCCTGTTTTCCTATAATTTCTGGGGTATTTTTATTGGCAAAGGTTAAGGTAAGCAAATAATATTAAATATAATGTTCTTCCAGGTGATCTATGGAGCTATGACTTCTATAGTGGAGAGTTTGTGGTGTCTCCTGAGCCTGACACCAGTGTGGTGACCCTTGACCCTAAACGGCATCGTTATATCATCGTTGGCAGTGATGGCCTTTGGAATATGGTGCCACCACAGGAGGCAGTGACTGTGTGCCAGAGCCATGATGAAGCTGTGGTACAAACAAATTTATCTCTAACTATGTGATATACTGCTGTTTATGTTAATATCTAAAAGTGTGTGTTTTACGCCCTACAGGCACCTTTTGGGATGTCGGTTGCGCGTCGGTTGGGGTGCCATGCATTGATGCGATGGCGTCAGCGGATGCTCCGTGCAGACAACACCAGTGTCATAGTTATTGCCCTTCCTGAGCCTGGCAAACCCCACCTACCTATGCACCGAGACGAGGTCATACTTAGCCTGGCAGAGGGCCCGCACTGTGACCCCGCAATAGGGTCCCGCTCCATCACGCCACTCATTAAGGTAAAATTACAAAGCTACACTTTGAGAAGTAAAAGGAGGCTGAAAAAAGGAAAGAACTACGTTATAGTCACAATACCAATATTTCAGTAGTCAATACTTATACTAGTAAAATTGCACGGTTCTCTGTACTAATAAACAAAACAAAGAGTTAGTTTAGGGACTAATTACATAGTTGCTTGTTAGCATGCATATTACTAGCAAATTGGCTGTTTATTAGTACTTATAAAATGCATATTAATGCATTATTCTGCATGACCATATTTTACATCCCATAATCCTACCCCATTCCTAAACTTAACAACCACTTTACTTTTAATAAGCAGCTAATTAGGAGTTTATTCATGGAAAACGCTTAGTTAATAGTTAATGTGTTCCCTAATCTAAAGTGTTACCAAATATAGAAATTATTAATGCTAATAACAATTAAAAATAAACAATGCATTAAAAAGTTTAAATATTTTTTCTCATTTGTCGGTGCCGATGCGATGGCCTTGTGGGCAGTGTGCCGACATGCAGCGCTTTCTGTCAGCTCACTTTCTGTCAGCTCTGATCTGTCCTGTCACAATAAAGGCAAACAAAATAATCTTTAAATATTTCTTAAATTAAGTAAACGTTGCTTTAAGTGAAAAGTCAGTAATAAAATAAGGAACCACAACACATTACAAGTAATAGAACAAAGAGTGTCTTTAAGCTTGTTAAAGCTATTAAACATATTCAGCAAAGACTTATTTGTTTAATGCACAGATATATATATTTTTTTGTGTCATCATTGCTATGATTATCATTGTGTCAATAATTAATAGTGATAAATTCACTTTTTGGAATATATGGTCGTCTTAGCAGCACAAAAAACTAAGGCTGCCGCCTAATAGCTGACTGACTGTTGTCGACGAGAAAAGGCTTGGTTGATGAAAATTCTATTAGTTGCTTAGTCGCAGAAAAAAAATCCACAGGATGTGATGAGGTCACGCAGTCCATGATGGACAGATCGTTAACGACTGGTCTTTGTGGCAATACAGCACATTGGGCAGGACATCCAAATGCTCGACTATCATTCATCGACCTAAATTATGGCTTATCATCTGAAATATGTTAGTAGCAGCAGCTTTACATGGTCGTTCTATCTAATGTTAAAGCTGCAGTCCGTAAGATTTGCCTCTTTGTCGCCATCTCTGTTTGAAAACCTGGAATTGCATCTGTGTGCGGAATTGTCTTGCGTGGGCTGTGCTCCTGCGCAGCTTTAGTGTGGATGAATCTAATGTTTTGAGGTGAATGTGTAGTCAGTCACCGCACAGGTGTGGATGTTTACTGTACTTCGCAATCACAGATTCTAGCCTATGTCTTGGATTATACGAATATACGAATTTTCACCGTATATTGCCATCTGAACAAGTAAGAAACAAGTCTGCCACGTTTGTTCTGACCAACTGAGGAAAAAAGCATTAGCATAAATCGCACTACCAATGGTGATTAAATCTAAAGATTGGTTAGCTCATATCACATCAAACCGTGCAAATTATTATTCTCAAATGATTGTTAACAACATCAGCATTATGTGACTATGAGTATAGTGTGTATTAGCTTGTAGATTTCAATTTCTGTATAGTCTAATATCTAATTGTCATACCATTCGAATTTCATATAAGAAATTCTTTTAACCCAAAAAGCAAACTATGCTCCCTTCAAACTGGTTTTCTTTAAAATACAAATCTTGTGTAATCCCAGGCTATCTGTAATCAGAAGTTGTAATCAAACTGGAATATGATTTCATTTCATTCACATGTGTTTCATAAACACATAATCCTTTCTGGATTACAATCCGCCATCAAAACGATACATTTAATTGTTCTAGCTGCTGTGAGAAAAGGCTAAACGATCCGCCACCTGCAGCATCCTCACATGCAATAGCCTTCTAGCTGGGACAATTTCTTTATGTTTACAGATGTGACGTAATGACGCAGTGCCATGTTCAAATTCCCGTAAAAAACCTACCCGTACCACTCAAATTAGAAAACATTATTATAGGCAAACCGTTTCTGCCAACTCGTGTCTGTGAACTTGAGCATGAAATTCCGAAATTCCGTGTATGCCTGCCTTACAGACATGAAAAATATATCTATAGAGAGTGAAATGTTTACTTTCAAATAAAACAATTAAAACGAATATTGTCAGATTATCTAATCCGTACGAAAGATGCATAGAGGCGCATCCACTACTGTGGAGATGACGAGTCAGTGTCGCTGACTTTATCTCTTAAGCATAAAACAAAGAAAGCACTAGTTTATTAATAAATTATCAGTAAAGTTTTAGAATTTTATAAAAAATTATATATAAATTATATATAATTATTTAAATTATAGAGAAAGTAAGTAAAGACTAAAGAGCACTTCTTTATAATCACTGAAGCTGTCAATAACTTAATTTCAGTTCATGCTCACTGAGATCTGTACAATCTCTTGTTGTAATCAAAGAAGCTGGCTACGCTGCATAATTAGTCTCTTATTTAATTTGTTTCTACATTTTGTTGGTTAGTTAGGATTCGTAAGGATGCACAGCTCAGTTTTGAATTGCACTGTTTTAGAGCAGTGTTGAGTAAATTTTGAGTCTGAATAAATGAAATGCCTGTAATTGTTTGTCCATTACATTTCTGGTCTCAACAGACATGTCAAAACATGTTGTAAATAGAAACGTTTGATGCTAATGCAGTCGCCTATGTGTGGGTCATTATTCAATTCTACCAGTACTGCACAAAGTCTGGTATTGTCACATTTGAACAATTTCATTACCGACTTGGTACTGAAGTACCATTATTTTTGACAACACTACCCAGCCACTTCAAGCAGACAAAAACAGGAGTTCATGATACGCTTGAACTTCAAGAGATTTTTGTACACTGTCCAGGCTCACAGCCAATCAGAAGCTTTTAGATAAGACTTTTTACAGAGTTCCTGTTCATGTTAGCCACACTTTGGCTCCATGCCCACCAAAAGAGACTCTGACGTGCTGCTCATCAGTCCTGCCTGCTTTTCTCTTTATCCTCTCACTCTGTCACACACTCTCTCTATCTTTCTCTCTCTCTCTCTCTCTCTTCCCCCGTCTCCCCCTTTCCCGATCGAGGCCTCCATTGTCAGAGCAGTTCCGATGGAAGCCATGTCTGCGTGTTTGTTTGGCCCCAGCGTGTTTGAAGCACTGCTCCTCCAGCTGCTCTTGGCTGTTTTGCTTTGGCTTGGAAAGCTGGAGAGTGGACAGATGTTTGTGTTTTTAATCCTTTTAAGTGGAGTGGATTTGAGGTTTTGGGAGGCTGCTTTGATCGTTTTTCCTGTTTGCTCTTCTGGTGCTGTTATGATTTTGATAGAGGGGAAATGAAAAATACAGAACAGGGCAAGAGAATGCAAAAGAGCAGCCACGATGTGTTTCCCTGTTGTAGTGATGAAGACCAGACTATAGACTTGCTTTATTTGTATTTTCTCTTTTAGAGTTTTTGGCATTTGTTTGCAGTTTGAATCTTTTCCATTTCTGGTACTTCCTCCGGGAATTTTTTTTTAACATCACTTTTTTTAACTTTCACTTTATATATTTGAAAGATTCCTACAGTTCTTGATGATACTGATAAGCTGATAATATTTTTTTCTGAATGTAAACATGGGGCACATAAACATGCATCAATGTCCAGTATTAAAAATATTATATAGGGTAATATACATTGTGTATTCTTAGTTTCTTTTTTTTTTTTTGAAAGAAGTTAATACTTTTGTTTACCAAGGATGCACTAAGTTGTTCAAAGGTGACAGTAAAGATTTTTACTTGTTAGAAAAAACATTAATGCAAATAAATGCTATTCATTTGAAAATTCTATTCATTAAACAATCCTGAAAAAAGTCGTTAAAAAATCAGCATCTTAGAATGATTTCTTTAAATTGTAATATTTCACAATATATTGTAATATAATGTTTTTGCAATATAACAATATTGAGTCACTTTAATAATTTTAGTAACTCCTACACTACATGTAGTTACATAAGTACATTTAATGTTTTTATGCCAAATAAATGCTGTTTTCTTCTTTCTTTTTTTTTAAATAAATTAAATCCATTTTAAAAGACATAATAAAATAGAAATCGTCCCTGTAAATAAAACTTGTATCGGAACTGTCAATTTTCTCAAAAGAACTATTACGGTTACCCTGGCATACTACAATTTAAAAATGGCCTTCCCAACACTGGTCATTTGTATATAATAAAATGTTAATGACAGTATCAGAAAATGACCATATGTTTGACCCTTTACAGACCCCGGATCCAGACCTGTCCTCATCCAGCAGTGAGTCTTTGCCGGCGCTGGAGAGGAGGAACGGCTTTTCAGGAGTGAGTCTGAGTGCAGAACCCCTGTTAGAGGAAAACCTCCCTTACACTGAGCTCACGGACAAAGCTGCCTTGACTGTGTGCCCCAGCGAGGGTAACCGGACCCCAGAGATGCCCCTGTCCCCACCGGATGTGTCAAGCCCGGTGGGGAAGAGGCCCAGACGGAGCCCCCTCACCCCAAGCAGCTCCCGCCGAAGGACTAGTGAACGCTCTGTACCCAAACGCAACGCCGGCAAGAGTCCCAAACGGACCCCCAGCGTCCCTATACTACAGCCCCGCAAAGCAACCCTCTGCGTCTGCTGAACACCTCTGTCAGACTCAAAGAGACGATGTTCAGTCTACATCCTGGTTTCTAATGAAGTGAAGTGAAGTGAAGTGAAGTGACATTCAGCCAAGTATGGTGACCCATACTCGGAATTCGTGCTCTGCATTTAACCCGTCCATCGTGCACACACACAGCAGTGAACACACACACACACCGTGAACACACACCCGGAGCAGTGGGCAGCCATTTATGCTGCGGCGCCCGGGGAGCAGTTGGGGGTTCGGTGCCTTGCTCAAGGGCACCTCAGTCGAGGTATTGAGGGTGGAGAGAGCGCTGGACATTCACTCCCCCCACCTACAATCCCTGCCGGCCCGAGACTCGAACCCGCAACCTTTCAATTACGAGTCCGACTCTCTAACCATTAGGCCACGACTTCCTAATGCTCTGCATGGTCACAAGAATAAATAACTGCTATTGTTTGTGTCCATGTTTTGACTATGTGCCACTGTTTCTGTTTGTAATGTAGGATTTTTTTAGTCTTATTGTTTTTTCTTTCCTTTAATTTTAATGGTGTGAATGTGAGAGTAAAAAGAAAATCTCCTTTTTAGCAATCGGATTTATAGTAATTTTATAAAAAAAAAAAAGAAAAAGAAAATGCAGATCAGTCTCTCAAAGGAATATTCATTTAAAGGATGTATTTAATCTTTCTCCTTTTAAATTAAACAGAATTATTCATCTCCATCTTTAAAATTTCATGAATTGCTTGTACAGATTTTCTGAAAAGGACCAAATAGTTGGAGGTATACAAAATATATTTTTATACTTGTTATATTTTTCAAAATATCCAATTTTCTTGCCCCACAATGCTTGTGTGCACATTTTCCCTTGCCAATATACTTTATTGTTCGTGCATTAAATATTCACACCGGTATTCAATGTATTTGTTAGCATTGTCCTGTCTTTCTAATTTTGAGTTGCTGCAGTTTTTGTTTTCAGATAGCATGAGTTAGTTAATCTAAGACGTATCTCTGATCATCGGACTACAGAGCAAATTTATTTATTTTCTTTTGATAAAGCTTTTGTAAAGTTTGAGGATTGCATGTTGTGTTATATCCTTACAAACTGTCTTTTTCTGGGAGCGTTTTGTTTCTTGACTGTCCACCTTTTCGTATGTATTTCAATATCGTAAGTTATTTAATATCAATAATGTCTGTTACATTTTTTCTCGATTGCTTAAACGCATTTCTTGAAACTATGCCTCATATTCTCAAAACAGTAAACATGAATCCATAACTTCTAACTCAATTCCCCAAACTTCCTATATTCAGGTCAAAATGAAGCCATCCACTCAAAACAACTCAGTCTTGCTGAAAAACCAAACTTTGCTCTTTGTTCAAAAACACACACACACACACTACAACACAGTTTTACACACTGATGAGATAAATTCAAAACAATACTACAAAAACCGGTAATAAGTGTTGCTTGTGGTACTTCCCAAATGTTTTCTTCCTCAATTTAATGTACTGTAGAGTACAGTACAATACAGCAAACAACAAAAATAATTATTCTGCCCCAGTATCCCGTCTTTGGTCTGGGACAGGCCAAAGAACCTCTTCAACATCACAGGCAGCGGGGGTAAAATCCTCTCGCATGCCTGGTGTCCATGTGTCATTGTTCACAATCAAGATAGGCAAAATGCTTAGTCATGTTGTCAGTATAACAGTGCACTCTGGAGGGATGCTCTGATGTAAACTATGGCAACAGTTTGGATGACAGTTACTGTACTGAAATGCAGAAGGCTGTGTACAAATGTACACATTACTGTATGTGGGACATTGATTGAAAAAGATTGGATATGATTCACAGTTACACTTTTACTGGTGGTATGACCAAAAAAAAAGAAAAAACCATGTTACAACGTCATTGTGAATAGAATAGAAAAAGAAATATGTGCACAAAGGCGAAAATAAAAATGAGAAAGTCCACTATCAGAATTTGTTAGTCTTGTGTTGTCCTCTGTCTATATATGCTTTCCAATTGAAGGATCATGAAATGCACCTTTGAGCTATTTCAGAGAACTGGTTTGTCATTGGCTGATCTATATTCTCTTCATTAGTGAGAGTGAACAACTCGTGGCAAATTTATAAAAAGTCTAATAGAAATGTGTAGAAAATATTCTTGACAGTTTGACAACTAGATCAACCATTTTGTAATGATTTATACGATGAACTAATGACTTGAGGTTTTGAGGGGCACAGAGAACTATACATTTTGAGCAACATGACATTAGCAACTGATAATGTAGGAAACCACAGACAAATGTACATACAGTCAGTTGCTTGAATGTACCAAAGCAATCACAACTTGTTCAAAAGAATAATAAACTTTATTAACAAGTGACTAGATGATGTGGAGGTTGAACGAGTAGTTTTGAGAATTTCATTTCTGATTCGAGAAATGCACCAAAGCCTCTGAGAAACACTGTAAGCTGACTTTGGCCCTTTATCCATCGAAGGTTCTGATTGGTGTGTGATAAATTTAGACTCCTAGTGTTTCCACTTGGGTAATTGTGTGCTAATTGAGCTTAAACTGTGCAGACTTGAGTGAACTATATTGAATGCTAGACCACATGGTGTAAGCACTGAGAAATTTAGGGATTTGTGTGTAGAGTTTTGCATTAACAGTTCACCAAATCTGACTCATGTGTCAAAGCAGGGGAATAGCGTTTATATTTCAGCAAAATGGGTGTGCTTTATTAAAAATGGTGTTATGGTTTTGACATTTTAGTTCAAAAGCCTGGTTATAGTGTTTTAGCAATCGAGAAAAACTAATGTAAAGCAGATAACATCTTCCAACACCAGTTCCAGAGCTAATGTGATGTTTATGAACCGATGTTTAGATGAAGGTGTTTGCCAGAGTGTACAGCACATTTTTAGCAGGATGTTTGTTATCCCATGTCTTTTCAAAGGAGATTTTCCAGTAAACTGTTAAGGTGGATACTAAGTAATGTTTTCATAGTGTTTTTATTCTTAGAGATGAACTTTCATTATTTGCTATAGTGGCAGCTTTGGTTTGAATACTCATGTGATGTTGCCTGAATGACAGTGCCAGTTAGTTTCTTAAAAAAAAAAAATATATATATATATATATATATTTCAAACACATGTAAAAAGGCACTAAATAATTGAATTTGAGAGAGAGAGAGAAAAGAGAAAACATTTATGAGATTCTGCATGTTAAACCCTGTCAGAATGTGATTTTTAATTTTTTTTTTATTAGTTTACCCTTTTATTCCCTGTCAAAAACAGTGGCTATATCACATTGTAATATCTCTGGCCTGAGCAATAGGGGCAGTTGGGTGTCATGGAGGCTTTCCTCTCACTGTGGTTTTCTGAAATGTGCGATCGGTTGTATTTAACTGTATCTCTCTTTGAAATGGGATTGGGTATTAGTGTATTGGATGCTGTCTTGTTCAGGGTTTATTTTATTTTTTTGGAATTGCAATAAAGAGACTCGGTTTTGTGTTTAAATATTTATGTATTCTCTGTGTTATTTTTCTTGAGGAAGAATCTGGTAATCTCCATAATTATAATTTCATAAACGGCAAAGAATGAGACCATAGTTAAGCGTATAGACCTGTTTACTGAAATGTAATTTAGAGCTTACTTTTTAGCATAAAAAGTACTTGGACTTTATGTACTTGATTTTTTTTTTACAAGAACTGGTGTGGATTCATGTGATTGTGTTTATCCACCGCTAGATGGCAGTCAATACTAGGTGACTAGAGTGAAAGTCGAGTATTGTGAGCGTCCACTACCGAAGAGTTTGGCTCGACGTTTTCTAGAAAGCTAATCTGAGAGCATGAGTGATGGAGACATACGCCTGACAGCAGCTAAACCCACACCTCCATAATGGTGCTAAACTGACAAGGAAACACTTCTGATCTGCTGCTCCTCTTGAGTCAAGAGTTTGCGTGAGTCCGCATGTTTAACTTTGTTATTCTTCGTGAAGAAAATTGCTGAAAAATGTCCTCAGGTGTTACCTGAATGTGACTAAAAACACCTTTTGGGACGATCTCAAAGGGAAAACATGAATAGACCTATAGAGCACAACAAAATAAACAATGTGTTTTTTCCTGAAAAAAAAAAAAATATATATATAGGAATCACATGTCCTTTAGCGACATCTGGGGGATTTAAATTTTTTTTTATGGGCTTAATTTATTGTGACAATAGAAGTCTTTTAGTATTTCAGAAATGACATGTCCTTATTTAGATATTTATCAAAGCATGATAACACGTCCGTTGACATCATGAATTGTAAAACGTATTCATAAAAAAATAAACGGGTATCATGAACTATAAAAGTATTCATGAAGTGAAGTGACATACTGCCAAGTATGATGACCCATACTCGGAATTCGTGCATTTAACCCATCCAATGCACACACACAGCAGTGAACACACACACACACCGTGAACACACACCCGGAGCAGTGGGCAGCCATTATGCTGCGGCGCCCGGGGAGCAGTTGGGGGTTCGGTGCCTTGCTCAAGGGCACCACAGTCGTGGTATTGAGGGTGGAAGAGAGTGCTGGACATTCACTCCCCCCACCTACAATCCCCGCCGGCCGGAGACTCGAACCCGCAACCTTTGGATTACGAGTCCAACTCTCTAACCATTAGGCCACGACTGCCCCTAACTGCCCCTAATTGCCCCTAATAATCCCCCAATTCATACTTAATTGAACATTTATTAACTTATTTAATTAAAAATGAATGGATGAATGAATGAACGAACAAACATGTAGGCTATATATATTTTCGTTCATTCATTCATTCATTCATCCATAGCCTACATACATACATATAGTACGTTTTCTTTAAGAGGATTAGGTTAGGATTAGTCTATAGTAATAAGTCTATAGTAAATCTAAATATCTTTATGTAAAACTCCTTGACCTGACTCATTTCATTAACTACACACACACACACACACACACACACACACACAAATGCGTTTGCTTCTGTGAATTGTGGGGACTTTCTATAGACTTCTATTACTTCCTAAACCTAAACCTACCCCTTACAGAAAACCTGTTTGCTTTGTTATACTTTCAGATAAATATAATTTACTATTTTAATATTTTTTTTATCTTGTCGGTCCCCACAATGTAAAACATTTCAGGTTTTACTATCCTTGTGGGTCCCCACAATGTAGCATAAACAAGTACACACACACACACACACACACACACATACACACACACAAACACACACACATATATATATATATATATATATATATATATATTTGTGTTGTGTTGGTTTGAAAAGTCATAATCAGAGGAATAACATGCGCTCCAACTGCGGGAGTATGTTTCTATGTGGACAATGATACTGATGGTGTTGTGACACGAAATGGAATTCACATTACCAGTCTGTCATGATATAATGAGGAATTACACTGAGATAAAGTGTAGGAATTGTGTGTGAGTGCTCTAAGTAATCTCACTATTCTCCGCATTTCTGCACTTCTTCACTGGACTTAGTCTCAGTAATGTAATGGTTATCAGATTTACAACATCTGACCTGATGGACAATGGTGCAAAGTGAAGAGATTAACCCATAAAAACAATCCCACATTGTAAAGTCCTTGTATCTGAAGCCCACATTACATTACAGTGCCTTGGGCCTAGAGATTGGCGTCACACCTGTCACTGCTGCACTCTCTCTATGTATTAGTGCACTATAAAGCTACTATAAGCTTTCCTATTGTGCTTGCTAAGAGCTGTTATTATCATCTGAGAGTTCAGAACTTGGAATGATAGGCTTAAAATGCCAGTTGAGGGCGCACACCTGGTCAGTGTCACAAAATTAGTTTTTCAGGATTTATTAATTTATTTAAAAAAAGATTAAAATGGAATTAATGCATACAGTAACTTAAATACACCTCTTATATGATAAGAATGGTTTTAAGTTTTAAATTAAAATTAGTTTTAATATTTTTGGTGACAAAATAAAAAAGGTCAGGGTGGTACAACTGCCATAATGAAAAGCAACACTTCTTGGAAAAAAAAAAAGGAGTTTGACATGTATTTCTTATAATCTATTTCTTTCTCGATTTCAGAAAAAATATATAAAATGTCATGTGGTGAGACACTTTCAAAACTTAATTATGCTTATAAATGAATGAATAACAAATACTTGCAAAAATATATATTTGACCATTTTTCCCTTTTTAATGAAAAACAATTAAGATTCGCACATTCACAAATTCAGGATGTTATTGTAAGTTTTTCAAAACCAACATGAATACAAAGAGTCTTTTCAAAGAACTTACCATATTTATTTTAAACTATAGATTTATCCTGTTTGTGTTTTTTTACTATCATGCACATTCTTGTTAGTCACTGATCTATATTCTTTTGCTGGTTTCTATACACAGTAATGGAAAAGCTGTACATTAAAACATATATCGAATCCAAACCACACTCCATTAAAATAATCATTACCATGCGATTGAAAATCATTTTACAGAGGATGCAGAGCATTATAGCACTTGTTTGTATGAATTCTCTCAGTGTCCATGGTTCATCCTCTTACAGCATTATCATAAAAAGCATGCTTTGAATCCCTCCTCTGGTGAAAAACATTGTGTGTGTGTGTATTTCTGAGGGTTAAACACTTGCCTGTTGTACTGGATGTGCTATTTTCTGATTGCGATTAATACTGATGGTTAGCTTCCAAAACCTCAAATCTTTTTATTACTTTTCTCCGTAAATGCAATGAAAAGACTAAGCATCTACAAGACAATCCACCTGTATTATAGTAATGAAGCCATAAAAGATACTCACGAATGTGCGATTGTAAATAAATGGGGTTGCAGCTGGTCCATATGGTGGAATAAAATACTGAAGTATTGAACTTGGATAAAATGACAATTATTGACTTGGCTGAAGCTTCCATTATGCCGCTGTGCCCTTGTGTATCAACAATGAATACTTTACATGTTCAATAAATGCCAATAGCCAAATCCTGCTGCCTTACCTCCTTAGACGGGAAACACCAGGAGAGAGACCTCTGCCTGTATCAATTGCACACATAATGGGAAAAATACCATAAAATGTGAAGATAATGGCCTCTTGTCATGCTGAACGTGCTATTATTTTAAGCGTTAGTGTTAGACCAGATGTTTCCATTCTCAAATGTTTGAGCTGTAAATCTAAAGCTGATTCATCTGGTTGGGTTAGTTTACCTTCGGAAAATGTTAGCACTTTAGCCGGCAAACTCTGTCCAGCAACTTCAGTCAGAATTAATGTTTCTAAATTCACAATGGATTTGAAGAGTGAAAGTTTAAGCTCGCACAGATAGGAATAGTGAAAGTTTAAGTTCACACACTGGATTTAAATAGTGCAGAATGAAGTTCACACTGGTCTGATGCATGAAAGTTTAAATTCGCACTGGATCTGAGCGTGAAAGTTTAAGCACCACAAATAATTACATTCTTTATTAGATTTTTTGTCTTGTTTTGCAGTTAAAATGTCTGAAAGTGCTTTCAACGACATACATTTACTTGAGAAGAGACACTGCATGAGATATTAGATATGTTGTCATAAATTGTTTCTTGAATATAAGTGTATTTTGTCCTACTGCACTAGATGTTTTCGCTTGTTTTAACCTGTTTTTACATACAAGGTAAAACATTGCCTTTGCAGTACATTTATATTAAATGTACATTCTTGATATGTTATCAGAGTTGCTTCTCAAGTAAATGGCACTTCTTTTAAAGATTTTTAGATATTTAAATTTGTTTAACAAAAATACTATTTAATATTACTATACTTTGCAGTTCACATTGGATCTGAATAGAAAAGTTTTACACTGAATCCAAAATCCAAAATTTTATTTCACTCAGGATCTGGAGAAGGCTGCTCAGTTAACTTCACACTGGAGCTATAAAGTGGATCCGAACAGCATCACACTGGATCCAAAAGTTGGCTTCAAAGAGCGGAGATTTAGATTCACACTCAATTTGAAGAGGGAGTTTAAAACTGGATCCAAAAAGCAAAGTAAACGTCTCAGGTTACGTATGTAACCTTGGTTCCCTGAGAGTAGGGAAGGAGACACTGCGTCCTCTAGGGGTCGCTATGGGGAACGCCTTGGCGTTGGCGACCGATGTCTTGAAGCATATATCTAATCACGACAATAACATTGGCCGGCGACAGCCTATGACGTTACTTCCTGTGCGGCCACAGTATAAAGGGGCGCCGGGAAAATACATCATTCACTTCTTCGTCTGAAGCGTGCTTCCGAAGCATGGCACCGAACCTAGAGGACGCAGTGTCTCGTTCCCTACTCTCAGGGAACCAAGGTTACATAAGTAACCTGAGACGTTCCCTTTCGAGGGAACTTCGAACGGCGTCCTCTAGGGGTCGCTATGGGGAACAGAATACTCACGCCACACCAGGGGAGTGCAAGCGTGCCTGCTTAAATCCAATTTTGCATCGTACGTAAAATGTAATCTTTGTCAGTGTTAATAGCTAATAGCTACAAACATATATTCAAGACATTTTTGCATGGTCTTAAGATAAATAGTCTCTTGATATATTTGTCTCTGCTGGCACCCCCATCTAATCCAATAACCTCTCTACACTGCAGCATCTGCTTTGATCAGTCAATGGGGAATCACATCTAATGTAACTGATATATTAATATAATATAATATAATATAATATAATCAGTGTTGGGATGATGAACAAGATCTAAGAGGAGAACTCTGGTACACCTCCTGCATTTTCAGGCTTTGACATTTTGAAATGTGATTCATGATAATGGGCCTCATTTAAAGCCATGCCTTTGCTTGTCAGCTGGTGGAAATGCTGTTATGACCTGACGTGTAATGTCGGCTGGAACAAAGAGATCTGTCTAAGAGAGGGGGGAAAATAGTAAATTATGATTGCTCTGACAGAGCCCTGAGCACTGTCTCATTCCTAAGGGCATTCATGGATTCTTTTGTCTGATTCGGTTATAAACTGTTTAAGGAGGGCTTGAACTTATTGAATTGAATCTCAAAAGGGCATGTGTAGACTGTACAGGACAGACACCTGTGACACATGGCAATCAACAGAATCATACACTTTGCTCCCTCTGCAACAGACGCACACATGAAAAGGCCAGAAAGCAGCTATGCGAGCCAAAAGCATTAAATGTTTTTCCTACTATAATTCCCACTATTTTCACAAAAAAGGGTCCCACTTTATATTAGGTGGCCTTAACTACTATGCAATTACACCAAAAAATAAGTACAATTATTGTGTTGTATTGCAAAACTCTTCTGGCACTATTGAGGTGGGATACGGGTAAGCTTAGGGACTGGTCTGGTGATATGAGTAGGTTTAAGGGTGGGTTAAGGTGTAAGGAATGTGTCAACAGTATAATTATACAATTAATTACAGATGTAATTATATACAGGCATTTTGTGTTTAATATAAGTACAATGTAAAAACATGTATGTACACAATAAGTGCATTGTATCAGATGATTAATTTAAATGTAAGTTCATAGTAGTCAAGGCCACCTAATATAAAGAGATAATAATTTTTTTTGCCAAGATTGTCAAGACATAAAATTAATCTCAAGTACATCATAATACAGCAATATATCTGAAATCGACAGCAGACAATGAGGTACAAAAGTCACAGCTAAAAGACATTGCATGTTGATCAGTGAAGTAACAAGGTTATATTGTTATTAATAGATTATATAGTTTATGATAATATTTTGTAAATCATTCATTATTATTAATAGTCAATATAATATAATTATAAATAACTTATTATTTATATCATCACTATAATGTCTATAGCAGGGATCTCCAAACCTGCTCTCCACCCTCTACCATCCTGCAGATTTGAGTTCCAACCCTGCTCCAACACACCTGTCTGAAATGAACAAGTAGCCTTGAAGACCTTGATTAGCTGGGTCAGGTGTGTTTGATTGGGGTTGGAGCTGAAATCTGTAGGATGGTAGCTCTCCAGGAACAGGGTTGGAGACCCCTGGTCTATAGTAATTAAAAATGTTTTAATTATATAAATGAATAATAAGAATATTATTTATTCTTCTAGGTTGTTATAATATTCCTAATTTTCCTTAATATTTAATACTGAACAATAAAAAACACCAATCAGCATTCAGAACCGGAATATTTTCTTTTATAATAATCATTTTTAAGTATCAGAAAGTACAGTGGTACTGCAGTTTTTTCTGATTCTTGGAATATTCGGTTACGCTTCATATTAAAGTTTCGTTACAGTGTAATTTTACATTTAAGTACTGAGTAATATTAATTAACTACATGTACTTACTATATGGTTAGGGTTAGGATTAGGGTTTGCTTAGGGTTACTTGCATGTAATTATGCATAATTTATTGTTATTATAATAGTAAGTACATGTAATGTGTAACAATATTCTTTTAAGTACCTTGGAATACCATGTGTCACGAGTCCGGGCCCTGCGCTTCTCCCTGTCGCCACCAGAGGTCACCATCTCCCTTCCTCCCGGACTCACCTCACGTAATCACGTACACCTGCCACATCACGTACACCTGTCACATTACACACACCTGTTACACTCATGACACCCGCAGCTGTTCCCCATTGCCACAGACTATTTAGTCTCCCCTCTCCCACCACTCTGCCTGGTTGCGTTATTGTTATTCAGTTTTGGTATGTGTAATACTGTTTCGAGTGTTTGCTCTGGGCTGGGATACACGCACCTCGTTGCCGTTTTGGTATCCCAGTCGTTTTCTGTTTTGTTTTTTTTGTGCCGTGTTGGCCTTTCTGTTTGTTTGATTAAAGTAGTCCTTACCTGCACTTGGACCCTGACTTCGTCTTTTCACGGCGTACCGTGACAGAATTTAGCCAGCAGGGAGTCCAGCAGGGAGGTTGCTCAATATCCGCCAGGGAGACCGGAGCATGGAGGAGTATGCCAGGGATTTCATTGAGTGGCTCAGTGGGTGGATATGGAGGTGACCTGCCTCATGGTGTTTTTCTACAGAGGCCTGGCTGAGCCCTTCAAGTCCCTGGTACCATACTGGGACCCCGGGGAGTCGCTGGAGGACTACATCAACCTGACTCTGCAGGTGAGCGGCTCAGCCTTCACGTTGGAGTTAGCTGCAGAGCCCGTTCACAGTTCTCCCTAGGCGGCGATCCGGGGGGCGGCCGCGCCCAGTGCCTCGCGCCCGCTTCCGGAGCGTCCTGGGCTGATGCGCAGCGTGCGGGAACCCCCGATGAAGTCGGTGCGAGCGGCGCTGACCGCTCACGTTCCTCCCGAGACAGCTGTGCCCGCCCACGTTCCTCCCGAGAGAGCGGTGTTCGCTCACGAAGCCTCCGAGAGAGCGGTGTTCGCTCACGAAGCCTCCGAGAGAGCGGTGTTCGCTCACGAAGCTCCCGAGACAGCGGTTTTCGCTCACGAGGCTCCCGAGACAGCGGTGTTCGCTCACGAAGCTCCCGAGGCGATGGTGCCCGCTCACGTTCCTCCCGAGACAGCTGTGCTCGCTCACGTTCCTCCCGAGGCGATGGTGTTCGCTCACGAGGCTCCCGAGACAGCGGTGCCCGCCCACGTTCCTCCCGAGAGAGCGGTGTTCGCTCACGAAGCCCCCGAGAGAGCGGTGTTCGCTCACGAGGCTCCCGAGGCAGTGGAGCTCACTTCATGCCTTCTCGAAGCGGCGGTGTCCGCTCACGAGCCTCCCAAGGTGGCTGCATCCGCTCACAGTTCCCTCGAGGCGGCGGTGTCCGCTGATGTTCCCCACCCTGATGTGCCCGCCGAAGCGGTGGAGCCCACCATTGCCTGCTCCAGGGTGGCAGCTCCACACTCACCGCGGTGGTGGCCGCCGGTTCTGCCCTGGGTTTTGGTGGAACGTCTGGAAGCCGTTCCTTAAAGGAGGGGTCATGTCACGAGTCCGGGCCCTGCACTTCTCCCTGTCGCCACCAGAGGTCACCATCTCCCTTCCTCCCGGACTCACCTCACGTAATCACGTACACCTGTTACACTCATGACACCCGCAGCTGTTCCCCATTGCCACAGACTATTTAGTCTCCCCTCTCCCACCACTCTGCCTGGTTGCGTTATTGTTATTCAGTTTTGGTATGTGTAATACTGTTTCGAGTGTTTGCTCTGGGCTGGGATACACGCACCTCGTTGACGTTTTGGTATCCCAGTCGTTTTCTGTTTTGCTTTTTTGTGCCGTGTTGGCCTTTCTGTTTGTTTGATTAAAGTAGTCCTTACCTGCACTTGGACCCTGACTTCGTCTTTTCACGGCGTACCGTGACACCATGTAAATAGCGTTGTACATGAATATAAAAATCACTATTATTTATTATTATTAATAATCACTGTGCTACCATATTTTTGTTATTATTTTATTTGAATAACTGTTAAAATGATATCTCAGAAATGTGTTGTTTCTATATAGACTTACATCATCTGAACTAATTAAAATAAGGTTGTCACTGCACACATCGAACAACTAATGTCCCTTAGAGATGACTATATAATGAATATGATTGATATAGCAGGCATAAATAATATTTTGCTGCCAGTTTACGTCATCACAAATAAATATATTATTTTGACAGGTTTGATGGTTTGACTCACTAGGTTTCCATCAAAACAGTGTTCAGGTTTCCATGAAACTTCCTCTCTTCATCACCGATCAAAGCTTTCCCTTACTAATAACAGCAATTGGTTAATCAGGTCAATGCTGAAACCAAACTCGCTATAGACTAAACAAACAACTTTCCCTGTAGTCCTAAACAGATCACAGACATTGTTCCTTTCAAACTGCTCCCCGCATAGGCCATAACCTCCCTTGTCTTGAAAAAGATCCATGCAGCATGAACCATGTTTATGCTATTAGCCGTATCTACTTTTTGCTTAATGGATTACTGGTTATTGTGAGCTCTCTATGTTTGAACAGAGGGAGTCCCAGATTTATTCCTTATGACAAGGGTTTCCCCCAAAGGGCTTTAAGAGGTCAGGTGGGTCAATGTGTCTGCCAGTTAATCAGTACAGGAGCCATCATCCCGCCACTGGCTAGCATGCTCTCCACTTAGGCTGCGTAATTGGTTTAGATGGACACACTTATTTCGTTGACTGGCATGCTAATTGTCCCCGGGATACTCTGGGAGGAAATCCTCAAGGTTTTCTTGGGGAAAAGGCCAATGGTGTGATCAGAGCTGATTTATTTAAAAAGAGTGTGGCCTGATTCTTTCTCTATTGTTATTCACTCTAATATTATTCAAGTTCAAGTTCAAGTTTATTTGTATAGCGCTTTTTACGATACAAATCGTTGCAAAGAAGCTCTACAGGAAATTAAGTGTCCACAATATATTTATATATTGCAGAACCTTAATATATTTAATTTATGGCAAAATTTGGTAATTCTGTATGTTGTCTGAGCTTTGGCTTCCTCTGAGGTCCTCTGGGGGGTTGGCATTATTTTTTCTCAGGTGTTCGGTCATCTCAGATCATTTAAGGGTTGGATCCAGACTGAAGCTTCTGTAATTCCTAGTTACCATGGGATGTTAATCCCATGGCAGAAACAGAGAAACAAATAGAGACATAATTAGCGTAGCTGCTGTTCCATCTAAGCAAAAATGATTTGTTCAACCCAAGCTAAAGAATAATAATAATGTACATTTGATCAGATATAGCTGCAGTACAAGATTATAAAATGCATTATGTGAATGCTTGGCTAAAGAGATGTGTCTTTAATCTAGATTTAAACAGAGTGTGTCTGAACCCCGAAAGTTATCAGGAAGGCTATTCCAGAGTTTGGGAGCCAAATGTAAAAAAGCTCTACCTCCTTTAGTGGACTTTGCTATCCTAGGTACTACCAAAAGTCCAGAGTTTTGCGACCTTAGGGAGCGGGTTGGATTGTAGCGTGGTAGAAGACAAGTTAGGTACGCTGGAGCTAAACCATTTAGGGCCTTATAGGCAAGTAATAATATTTTGTAAATGATACGGAACTTAATAGGTAGCCAGTGCAGAGACTGAAAAATTGGGGTAATATGATCATATTTTCTTGACCTGGTAAGAACTCTAGGCGCTGCATTTTGGACTATCTGTAGCTTGTTTATTGAAGATGCAGGACAACCACCTAGCAGTGCATTACAATAGTCCAGTCTAGAGGTCGTGAATGCATGAACTAGCTATTCTGCATCAGAAACAGGTAGCATGCTTCGAAGCTTAGCAATGTTTCTAAGATGGAAGAATGCTGTTTTTGAGTTACTGGGAATCCACGGATAGGCAATTTTGACCCAGAATACAACAGCTGACACAGAAGTGCCCTATATGGTACACAACATGCATTTAACTTATTTAAATGCATGTTGTTTTATATTGGGTGGTCTGTAGTGGCCCAATATAAAAAAAATGAAGTCAAGTCCATTTGTGTGTGTGTGTGTGTGTGTGTAGTGCTTGTTACACATTGTTCAGCTTGGCAGAAAATCATTATAATGTTTAGAATTTCCTAATATCTTCCGGATTATAATTATAATATCTTATAATTTGTATATATTTAATTTTTATTTGTTTATTTCTATTTATAGAAATAAATAAGTTTTATTGAAATTACTTAAATATATTATAATGAGTTTACACTGAACAGTTCAGCAGCATTTTCTGAATTCTGGGTGAATTTCTGACGGCTGCAGCGTGTCCTCGGACAACGAAGAGGACCGGGAAAGCAACCACTAGCTCTTGTCTCTCTCATTTACTACTAAGGTTAGTTAAGTTAATTAAATGTCATATCAAACTGTAATTTGCATGATTAAATGTACAAATAACTCGTTTCAACGGATTATTTATTTTATTAATAATTTTAAGATGCTTGTCACACAGAAGTTCCCTATCAGTCAGTCACGTTCGACGTAACGTCAGTGTGACTGACTAATGGGAACTCGCTCGAGAGCCCAATCATCTTCGAGTGTTAACAAAACAAGCCAATGACAGTTGGCGTGCGTGTTTCGCCACGCGCACCCCGCCCCGCAGTGCGGGTATAAAAGGAGAGCGCGTGCAAACGCACATCAGCTTTTCGCTTCGGAGCCGAGCCTTTCAGCGAATCTCCGAGAGTGTGCTACAAGACAGCATTTGACGAGTGTTGGTGTTACGGCGCGTCAGCGGAGGTTGCGGTCCAGTGCTGCTGCTTCATCTCGGCGTGCTGCAGCTCTCATTCTGCGGTCGCGCTGCGACCTCTCCTGGGCGCTTCAACACTTTTTTTTCTGAAAGAGAATTTCTTTTCAAAAAAGAGCAAATTCTGAAAGAGCTCCACGAGCGACGGGCGTCTTTTTAAAGATGGCTTCCCGCTCGTGTGTTTCTGGATGTGGCCGTTTCCTGGCTTCATCTGATGGTCACGATCGCTGTGTCTCGTGCTTGGGCTTTCAGCACGCTGAGGCAGCGCTCGTGGATGACTCATGTTATCTGTGTGGGAACATGACCATCGCGATGCTGCGCTCCAGATACCTCCTCGTCAAGCGGGGGGGTATCCCCCTTGCCATGCCCCGTTCTAGTTCCTCCGGTTCTCGGAGGGCTACTTCGGCTCATGGTCAGGGTGACTTGAGGATCACAGTGAGAGCTTCCCCGTCGAGTGCGTCTCCGCGGGCCTCTCACTCCTCTAGCGCATCGCACCATCTGGGGTTTCCGGACGAGTTTGTGGAGTCCTCGGACAGGGCGGGGCCCAGCATCTCGTTCTCGTGGAGCTCCAGCAGATGACAAGATGTCGGTCACTGCATCGGGGGATGAGCTAGGTTCTGGAGATGATGATTCGGCTGCGCTGCCTCCATCAGGAAGAGTGGCGTTGACCGAGTCAGATCCAGAACTGACTGCTATGCTTTCCCGGGCCGCTGAGAGCATCGGGCTGCACTGGAGGCCTCCTCCTTCTCCCGAACGCTCAAGGCTGGACGATTGGTTCCTGGGGGCGCAGGCCGATCGCAGGCAACCGCCTCCGGTTCCATTCTTCCCAGAAGTGCATGAGGAGGTGACTAGGTCTTGGAGGGCACCTTTTTCTGCCCGAAACAGACCTAGTGCCTCCTCCGTCCTCACCACCCTCGACGGTGGGGCGGCCCAAGGGTATGTGGAGATCCCCCCCAGTTGAGCGCGCCATTGCAATGCAGCTCTGCCCGCAGGGCGCTGCCGCCTGGAGGGGTAATCCACGCCTTCCGTCCAGGGCCTGTAAGTTCTCGTCCGCTCTGACGGTCAAGGCTTACAGTGCTGCTGGACAGGCCGCTTCCGCCCTGCACGCCATGGCCCTCCTGCAAGTCCACCAGGCCAAGGCGTTAAAGCAGTTGCACGAGGGTGGTGCTGACCCAGCCGGATTGCAGGAACTGCGCACAGCGACGGACCTTGCCCTACGGGCGACGAAAGTCACGGCGCGGGCCCTGGGTCAGACGATGTCCACGTTGGTGGTCCAGGAGCGCCACTTTATGGCTGACCTTGGCGGATATGAGGGAGTCTGACAAACACCGTTTCTTAGACGCCCCGATCTCCCAGGCCGGCCTATTCGGCGAAGCGGTGGAGGGCTT
This sequence comes from Barbus barbus, assembly GCF_936440315.1. Classification (NCBI taxonomy): domain Eukaryota; kingdom Metazoa; phylum Chordata; class Actinopteri; order Cypriniformes; family Cyprinidae; genus Barbus; species Barbus barbus. The sequence goes on along the minus strand of NC_136734.1, from coordinate 13,889,892 downwards.
TGCCCAACAGTTCTCCGCCGCACAGCAGCAGACAGAGGCGTTTCGACACATCCTGCCCCGGCGGTCCGCTGCTGTCTCCACCCCACCGCCGGCTGCAGCCCCTCCGTCTGCTCGTCGCCAAGGGCGCCCTCCTGCGGCCTCCACCTCCGCTCCAGCTCGGCCCCAGCAGCAGCCTTCACAACGGCCGCAGCGTGGAGCTGGCCGCAGGAAAGCGGCGCAGCCCGTCTCTGCCCCTGCCAAATCTGCGAAGCGCCAGGGCAAGCGGCGGCCCTGAGACGGGCGACCCGGAGTCTTTGGATCCTGCTCTTCAGGAGATGGTGACTGCACCACTCCTTCCCCCGGAGGAGGGCCGGGTGGAGAATCTTTTTTTCCCTTTTTATTCTGTTCCGCCACTGGCTCTCCAGCCAGTGGTACCCAAAACCTCAAAAAAAGAGCAGTTTCCTTTTTCTCCGGGTCCCAAGAGGGCGAGGATGGCAGTGCACGAGACCCCGTCTCCACACTCCCGTCCCCCTCTCCTTTCGCCTATGAGCAGCAGGGTCCGGTCCGAGGACGCGATGCCTTCTCCCGCGCCCCCTGCTCAGCCTTGGAGCCAGGTAAGTGTCGCACTGCCTTCCGAGGCGGGCCCCTGTGCTCCACTTCGCTGCCCCGCCGCGGGTACGTCCGTGGCTCCCTTGGTCCCGCTTGTACGGTTTCTGGGGGCCTGGCTAGCGCTCCCCAGGCCGTCTCGCTGGCTCATGAGAACCATCAGACTTGGCTACGCGATTCAGTTCGCCCGGCATCCCCCCAAGTTCAGGGGCGTTCGGTTCACCTCTGTGTTGAGCAAGGATGCCCCTCTCTTGCGTGCGGAAGTCGCGGTCCTGCTGGCGAAGGACGCGATAGAGCCGGTCCCTCCAGCCGAGATGAAGTCGGGGTTTACAGCCCGTACTTCATTGTACCCAAGAAAGGCGGTGGGTTACGACCAATCTTGGACCTGCGCGTCCTGAACCGGGCCCTTCACAAGCTCCCGTTCAGGATGTTGACGCAAAGACGCATTTTTCAATGCATCCGTCCGTTCGATTGGTTCGCAGCGATCGACCTGAAGGACGCGTACTTTCATGTCTCAATCCTGCCTCGACACAGACCGTTTCTCCGCTTTGCGTTCGAAGGACGAGCATATCAGTACAAAGTCCTCCCCTTCGGGCTATCCCTGTCGCCTCGTGTCTTCACCAAGGTCGTGGAGGCAGCCCTTGTTCCATTAAGGGAAGCAGGCATTCGCGTTCTCAACTACCTCGACGACTGGCTCATACTGGCCCAGTCTCGAGCACTGTTGTGCGATCACAGGGACACGGTGCTTGGCCACCTCAGCCGGTTGGGGCTTCGGGTCAACTGGGAAAAGAGCAAACTCTCCCCTGTGCAGAGGATCTCTTTTCTCGGTATGGAGTTGGACTCGGTCAACCTCACAGCACGTCTCTCAGTAGAGCGTGCTCAGTCGATGCTGAACTGCCTGGAGTCTTTCCAGCGCAAGACAGCGGCTCCACTGAAACACTTTCAGAGGCTCCTGGGGCATATGGCATCCGCAGCCGCTGTCACGCCGCTCGGGTTGCTTCATATGAGACCGCTTCAGCATTGGCTTCACGACCGGGTCCCGAGATGGGCATGGCGACGCGGCACTTACCGGGTCTCAGTTACCCCGTCCTGCTGTCAGACCTTCGGCCCGTGGTCGGATCTTGCTTTTCTTCGGGCAGGAGTTCCCCTAGTGCAAGTATCCAGGCACATTGTTGTCTCAACAGATGCCTCTGCCATGGGCTGGGGAGCCATGTGCAACGGGCGTGCAGCTGCAGGGCTCTGGACAGGGTCCCGGTTGCAGTGGCATGTCAATTGCCTCGAGTTGCTAGCAGTATGGCTTGCGCTGCGCCGCTTCAAAGGGCTGCTACACGACAAGCATGTACTGGTCCGTACGGACAACACTGCGACCGTTGCGTACATCAACCACCAGGGTGGTCTACGCTCCCGTCGCCTGTCGCAACTCACTCGCCATCTTCTCCTTTGGAGTCAGAAGCATCTGAGGTCGCTTCGCGCCGTTCATATCCCTGGCGAGCTCAATCGTGCAGCCGACGAGCTCTCACGTCAGCCCGCCCTTCCGGGAGAATGGCGACTCCACCCCGAGGTAGTCCAGCTGATTTGGAGACACTTCGGGGACGCTCAGGTAGACCTGTTTGCCTCCCCGGACACGTCCCACTGCCAAATGTTTTACTCCCTGTCCGAGGGTACCCTCGGCACGGACGCGCTGGCACACAGCTGGCCTCAGGGCCTACGCAAATATGCGCTTCCCCCAGTGAGCCTTCTCGCGCAGACCCTGTGCAAAGTCAGGGAGGACGAGGAGCAGGTCCTCTTGGTGGCGCCGTACTGGCCCAGTCGGACTTGGTTCCCAGAACTCTCCTTGGCAAATTCCTCTGAGGAGGGATCTCCTTTCTCAGAGAGGAGGCACCCTCTGGCACCCGCGTCCAGACTTGTGGAATCTCCACGTATGGTCCTTGGACGGGACGCGGAGGTTCTAGGTGGGCTACCTCCATCGGTAGTAAACACCATCACTTCAGCTAGAGCCCCGTCTACAAGACACGCTTACAGGCTGAAGTGGAACCTGTTCGTCGATTGGTGTTCTTCCCGCCGGGAAGACCCCCGGGGATGCCCGATCACGGTCGTGCTTTCTTTCCTGCAAGATGGGTTGGAGCGAAGGCTGTCTCCCTCCACCCTCAAAGTGTATGTCGCCGCTATTGCCGCACATCACGATGCAGTAGACGGTAAGTCTGTGGGGAAGCACGACTTGATCGTCAGGTTCCTCAGAGGGGCGAGGAGGTTAAATCCTCCGCGCCCTCATCTGGTACCCTCTTGGGATCTCCCCTTGGTCCTGTTGGCCTTGAGGGAGGAGCCCTTTGAGCCTCTGCAGTTAGTAGAGCTTAAGTTTCTGTCATTGAAGACAGCGCTCCTCACTGCATTGGCCTCGGTCAAGAGGGTAGGGGACCTGCAGGCATTTTCGGTCGACGATTCGTGCCTAGAATTCGGGCCGGATGACTCTCACGTTGTCCTGAGACCCCGGCCTGGTTATGTGCCCAAAGTTCCCACCACACCCTTCAGGGATCAGGTGGTGAACTTGCAAGCGCTGCCCCGGGAGGAGGCAGACCCAGCCATTGCTCTGCTTTGTCCCGTCCGCACTTTGCGCACTTACGTGGACCGCACGCAGAGCTTCAGGACCTCAGACCAGCTCTTCGTCTGCTTCGGGGGACAGCAGAAGGGGAAGGCTGTCTCCAAACAAAGACTTGCCCACTGGATAGTCGAGGCTATAGTCTTGGCCTATCAGGCCCGGCGCTTACCGTGCCCCCTCGGTGTGAGAGCACACTCTACAAGAGCCATTGCTTCCTCTTGGGCGTTGGCGCGGGGCGCCTCGATAGCAGACATTTGTAGAGCTGCCGGCTGGGCGGCACCTAACACGTTTGCGAGATTTTATAATCTCCGTGTAGAGCCCGTGTCCTCCCGTGTACTTGGCTCAGACGGCCAGTAACACTGGGACACTGCTCGGTGTCAATCCCGCTTGCTGCGCCATTCCCCTCTACGGACCGGATACGTGCGCTTTGTTGCTTCTCAGTTCAGTTCCCCATGGCGAACCCTGTTGAAGTTCCTCCCGCACCCTCGGCAGTCAGGCATGGCGGAACGCCAGACGCCAGGTCCAGCACTCGTGTGTTTGCCCAAGGTCAGCCCTTGTGCTGGGCTAGGTGCCCGTGTGTAGTGATTCCCCTTCGGGTGATCCCACATGTGTATTCTTCCACGGTACGGTTCCCCTCACGGTGAGCCCGTGTCTTTCCCTGGCAGAGACCTTCTGCCATCTCTGCTGTGTTGTTATCTCACCCCAGGCTGGCTGAGTCTACCTCAGAGACTTCCATATGTAGTACTGCCCTTGGTCAGTCCATATGTGTAATTTCCACGTGGTACCTCCTTACGCAGGATGTGGCTTCCGTAGCGTTCCCCTACTTGTGGTACGCTTTCCCAGTGTTATCCATACCCACTGTACGGAACAGCAGTGGCTGTCATCTCTGCCTAAGCCCTGTCCTATCTTCCACCCCAACTGGTGTGGGGGGACTTGCCGGCTTCCGCAGGGCACTGGAGGGGGTCAGCAATAGTGGCATTTTCCAAGGCCACTATTGCGTCGAACGTGACTGACTGATAGGGAACGTCTCGGTTACGTATGTAACCCTCGTTCCCTGAAGGAGGGAACGGAGACGTAACGTCCCGTCGCCATAGTTGCTGTACCACCGCTGTACGGCCGGGGCACACAGTCTCGGCTCCTCAGCGAAAAACTGATGTGCGTTTGCACGTGCTCTCCTTTTATACCCGCACTGCGGGGCGGGGTGCGCGTGGCGAAACACGCACGCCAACTGTCATTGGCTTGTTTTGTTAACACTCGAAGATGATTGGGCTCTCGAGCGAGTTCCCATTAGTCAGTCACACTGACGTTACGTCTCCGTTCCCTCCTTCAGGGAACGAGGGTTACATACGTAACCGAGACGTTTTCCATTCACCGGAGTAATTTGTAAAAACTACTTACCCAAGTTGTTTACCTGAGACACTAATTCAGCTAGTTTTGTATATGAATTAGAGCATTTCTGTACATATGGTTAAGTGTTAATTTTGTTATTTGTTTATTCATTTATTTATTGTGATTTAAGTATCTATACAGTGTGTATTATTTTTTCCAACATGCTTACGAATTACTTTGTGATTCAAAGTGTCTTACTGACTCTGAAATACAAATGTGTGTGTATTGAAAGACAACAAAGAGGACCGTGAAAGCAACCACTAACTCTTGTCTCATTTACTACTAAGCTGATTACTGCTTACAGTCTTCCCGATTGCCCGGACCTGTAACACTACATAATATATTTTTTTGCTTTACATGAGTGAATGTAACTTTTAATATAATGATACACAAAGACACAAGTGACACACATGACAAATTTAATGCAGTAAACATTCATTAAATAACACAATATAGAATAAGACACCCAAACTGATAACAACAATTATACAGTACTATAGAACTATATAGTAACTATTTCAATAAAACAACCAAATGTGAAACAACATATGCTTTCATTGCTTTTCAGTGCTGGATTCAGGTAATTTACAAAAACTTTATATTTTAGATTTTTCTCAATAAAATTACATGTAAGAATTTCATATGAATTTGTTCAATGCGAATCAGAAAGGACACCCTTAAATTTAACCATCAGTGGGCCATAAGCAGATTGTACAAAAAGATAGAATTGAGATTATACAAATACGAATTAGTCACCATTTCACTGAAATGTAAAACAGTTCTGAATTTCCACGAGAGTGTGTTGAATTTTTCATTGTATATTGCAAGGGCCAGCTAATCACTTAATAGATTTTTAATGTAGCATTTTTACAGTGTACTTTATTCAAGAGTAATACATAATTGTCTCTCTTGTATGCTTTTAAACATTAAGTCTTCAGTTGGCAGCAGCTAAACAATACCTTTAGAGACATGTGGATGTGCGTAAATGACCTTTGAGTCTGCACAGGGTGGAAGGTGATGTCCACTGTCTTAAAATGCAGTGCTTTACGTGACCTCTTTTGCTGATGTGGCATAGTCATAGAGCCTTCCATATGGTTTCAGTCCACTCCCAAATCCTAAAGCATTGTCATTGATTTACTGTGCGTATTCCCCAGACACCTAATCGGACCATAACGAACCTCAACAGCTTGTGCGAGACAAGGGCCATTAGGCTTAATGGTTAAGGGCATCAAAGGGAGTAAATGAAGTTAAGGAGACGGGGTTTGCAGACTGCTAGTCTGTGGCTGCAGTTGTAATTTATGACAATGCCCCTGAGCCTAAGCCTGACTCTGAGTCTAAGTTTAAAGCTGGAGACTTCAGAGAAAGAGACAGATCGAACAGATAACAAGAATAGGGATGAGAGAAAAACATGTTTCCTTTGAACTGATTCCTTGGTCTGAAAATTAATCTTAAACAGCAGCGGTTTAAGATGATAGACATCATGGATTTTTCTAAGGGGCTCCTTGATCCATAAATGTTTGTGACACGGTGGAAAAATATTGTATCATCAATAGGGAAATGTGATTGCCTTTATCTGGTAATCAGCGAAAACCTCAATTTAAATAAAGGAATGGAAATTGGCCTGCAGTCGGCTACTTTCCCCACTGAAAGCCAGCATATGTTGTGTTTTGGATGCTGATCTCCTGCTGACATGTGTCTCCATCAGGTTTCTTCATGGAATACTTTACCCTAAAATCAAATTTGTTATTATTTCCTTACTATCTTTATGCAGTTTTTTTTCATGTGGATCATGAAAGGACAATTTTTAATAATGGTAGTGATTCTTAATCATAATAATTTGGAATATTAATTCGAATTTTGGGATTATGTTCACTAAAACATGATTCAGAACCATTCACTGATTCATTTAGAGAGGCTTTCATTAGGTATCATTACATCAGAAGTTGGCGACCAGTGACTGTTGAGACACACACAAGATTTTCTGGGTCAGTCACGTCGTGATTGTCTTCATCATTTATTATCAGTGTGTATGTATACTGCTTAAGCATGCTGACAAAGCAGATCTATTCTTTTTCTCCCCATTTTGCCAGCTGGGCTTTGAAGGGCTTTTCAAACTAGTAAAAGACAACAATAGGCTAAATACATTGATTATAGATTTAAACTGTTTTTGGGATGATTTAGTCTAGGAACTAAGACGTCCTGGTTCTCATTCAGATTCAAAACACATTTAGATTCATACAGTGAAGGGGTGTATTCATTACGTAGGTCCAAGCAATAAAATGCATCACAGTCAACACAAAACAAACAGTTTGTTCACTATAGTCAGTCTTTGAAAGCACTTTCGTCTCAATGTTCTGTACTGTGTATACATGGACCTTCAGTGAATGAATCTTCACACAGCTCTTTCCCAAATAATGCCAGTTAATTGTGATCAAACACCAAGAACAACAAACAACACCAAGAAAATACTGCAGCTTGTGCTTTATTTTCTTTCTTTTCTGCGACAAACATACCAAAATTTAAGTCATTATTCCCTTGCCCTCTACTTACTTTCAAAACAAATATGCCTTGTCAGGTTTGGCATCAATGACGTTGGTCATGATACAAACAAGAACCAATGATGTTTGATGTAATTGATGTCCACTGTGACTGTAGATGTACCCTTATTTGTCTGTTCATCATCCAAAGCTTTTATATGGCTTCAGAAGAGTTAAGATGTACTGCTGAAGGGTTGCTGGAGCTAGAAGTTCTATGGATGTTAACCCCACTATGTTGATGGTCTCAAGGCTCATGTACTGCAGAATTGTTACTTAAGTGAAGCAACTTTTTTCTTGTTAACGTACTTCAGCTGACTGTGGGGGGACATCTTTAGTATCATTCAGTTAATGTAGTGCAAGTCTCCGTGGCTGTCTGCGGGGACCGGTGAACTCCATCACACTGGCGCATGTCAATAGTCTACGGCGCCTGTATTCGTCAAACACTGGGAAAGAGTCCTGTGCACAGACAGTGTGTAAATTGCCTGTCATGAATTATTAAGAGAAGCATTTGCCTTCTGATTGATCAGCCCCTAATGCATCTTCTAATCATTGCAGTTAAGGGAGTTTTTCCTGCTGATCAAAAACGGTCGAAATGGAGAGGTCTGGTTTGGCAGATGAGTGATAAGAAGATGGCTGAGAACTGACACTCTGTGGATATGGTAACATTTTGGAAGAGACTATGATCTTTGTTCAAGCAGCACTTCAGATATTTTGATTAGCATGCTGATAGCTTGCCTGATGTGACATATGCAGTTCTCTTACAGTTAAAATAGTAAATCTGTGGTGTTGTAAAGCTTTGCATAACCCCCTAATAAGTATTTAAATTCTTTATGTATTTTTCACATTGTGCAAATTGTGCAAAACCAAGGCCTTAACCATGTATTTTTAAATAAAGGATGAATAAAGGTCTAATTCTAGTTGGGAAGTAATCATTTTACAAATAATATTTTTTTAAATAACTTCACATGCAATTTTATTTGTATGCATATTGAAAATGAAGAACATTTCTCGTCTCATCACATTCAGTTAGGAATTGCTTGAATCATGTAAATATTTTCAATTCATAATGTTTTTGAGTAGTTGCTATTACTGGATATTACCGTTGGTTGTTTAACATTGCTTCTGTAAAACAGCTGTTAATTATGAAATGTTTCACTACTTTCTACAACCTTAAAACTGACGCTTCGTGCTGTAATTCGTGCTCTGCTTCTGGGAATGATAAACCCCGCCTACTTTAATTTGATTGGCCATCTCAGTCATTTTGGCATCTATAAGGGTTATTATACTGCTGGGGGAGACCAGCCTAAAAGTGTAACTTTTAAACATGTTGTCATCCTAACCACATCGAGTGCAGACCAGTGCAAAAATTTCACATTTATTTTTTAGCAAATGTTTTTGGAGAAAAAAATTATTGGAGGACTTGTCCCCTTCGTTGTCTATGGTGGTTACAGCCCTGCTATAAACCACTCAGAACACCTTAGCAACTGCTGCATAACAACACATAAAGCATATCTGAGATCAGATCATATATATCTGAGCGCTCAAAGCTCTTCGAGCTATAAACAAATCAGGAATAAAATATTTATCTTTAAAGTAAGAGAACACTTGTTTTTGCAGTTTCAGAAAGAGTGAAATGCGCAAGTGTTAATGAAGTGAACCCTCTCAGGGCAGGCTGATGTTTTATACCATGGCCTTATTGAATGAGCCCTTAAAAATGTTTTTCTGCTCTCACCCACGAAAACCTGACTGTTCTCACGCTAAGACAGGAAAAGAAACAGCTGTTTTTTTTTTGTTTTTTTTTTGTTAGCTTTAGTGGTTCTGATGAGACGCCTGCATTGCCTCTACCTACCTCTGTGTGGATTCATGCCAGCTACATTAAAGTCTCAGTTGCACTGGCTTTGCCAGCACACACACAACCAAGCTGCATATTTCCAACCAGCCCATCACCTCTGCCAAGAGTTCAATGGAGCAGCCAGGCCTGCACTTTGTCTTTGAGGTTTCATTGGGGATGAAAAGGTTAACAGTTAAGCGGACTTTCCCGTCCAAACATTTCCCATGATACGTGACTAATTTTATCCATAACCCTAAGCCTATCCCTTATCCCGACCCTAACCTAGAAACAAACCCTAATATAAAGGTAATGTAAACGTAGGACAAAAACCTGTCTGTTAGACTTCCCATTTACGCTGCTGTCAGCTTCCCAAGCCCACTGTCTTTCTCCGCTCCATTGTTCTAGTAAGAGTGAGGTCATTCAGGCTCTGACCCCTGATCGAGAGCAGCGATCCCCTTGTCTCCTGGGTAATAGGATTACCTTGCGCATGTGGGCCCGCTCTTATTTCTCTTCAAAGGGGGCAACGGGACTCCCAACAGGGCGACATTGTCTTCATCCTCAGTGCTAAAAGGACCTTTTTTGTTTCAACAGTTTCTTACTCTTAATTCCTAAGCAGATGTCCTTGTGCAAATAAGAGGCTATAGTCAGCTTTTAGCTTGTTGCTTCTGACGGGATCCTATTAGATGTAGTTTAGCAGCTAATTTAACACTGTTTCTGTTTATCACCTGCACACATGTGAAATCCAGTGTCCGGGCTTAGTTACTGAAAAGCTTTTTAGGTTTAGGGATGGGAATCAGAATATGCGTGATACTTTAGTTTCGGTACACCAAATACCGAATTTAAATTGTGTTCCGTGAATGGAACAGTCGCACGGTGAACCTGAAATCGCATACTTTTTTTACATATGGCTGAGAATTTTCGCAGATTTACTGTTTGCATTAAGGATTGCTCTGGATTCACGTTTTATAAAGGATGGAAAAAAATATTTTTGGCATATGCACTATAGGAGCTTGCCAAAATGTGGCGCAGACATTGTGCTTCCTCAACACCATCTCTGTCTGGCTTGTGGCCTTCAAGAGCCTGCTCTTAGGTGCACTTAATTCTGAGTACTCCTCTCGCACACCCGGGCCTGGACTCCAGACGTGCCAGAGGTGAGGGGCGACGGAGGGCCTGTCAGACCGAGGGTCCATTAATTGCAGACAGTCCCAGGCTTCAGGACCCTGTATGAGCGGGGTTATCACACTGGACATGTTCCTTTCTCTGAGGGCCTGTGACGGGTGAAGAGAAAGAGGGAACATTGATTTGATAGGTGAGGTGGTGGGAGTAGGGAACCCTCTGCAGGTGTGAGCTGCCACATGAATGTGTTTGGGCACAGTGTCAGTGACAGTGAGATAGTGGCACGTTATAGATATAGTGAGAAGATGAGGGGAAGAGAGATAGATCTGCACAGAGAGTGTGAGAACGGCAACAAATAATTTAAATGGTTCAAAAGAAATGGCACTGCATTTTGGTGTCACAGTTGTGTCCTGCATTTTGTATTTGTCTGTCCCTACATCCTACTCAAAAGGGCTTTCTACACTTGAAAGAGTTAGCCCTGGGTCATTCTAAACCCCAGTTAAGTGGAATCTTGGGTTGTCTTGCTCCATGTTTCACACTGCTTATACTTTACCCAGAGTTAAAAGTTAATCCTGGGTATTCATAAGGTGCCGTTTCACACTCCATATTCCTAAACCCCAGGTTAAAGTCCTTATTTGCATATTTACGGTGTCAGTGTCACTGTTTGGATGAACGCAGCATGTTTACATAAAGGGTCTAGCATTGCACATTCACATACTGTATACTGCTAACTGTACAATCAAATTCTGCAGAATGGATGCTTTGGATTATAAAGGTAAGAATGAAATGGTCTCTTCTTCACTACAAATGCTAAAAAGACTATAGCGTGCAGTGTTTTTCTGTGACTCCAATCCTGCTCTTGAAGGGCCACTGTCCTGCAGAGTTAAAGGGATAGTTCACCTAAAAATAAAATTTTCCCCATGATTTACTTACCCTTAAGCAATCCTAGGAGTATATGAATTTCTTCTTTCAGATGAGTACAATATATATAATATATATGAAAAATGCCCTGGCTCTTCCAAGTTTTGTAATGGCAGTAAATGGTGGTTGAGATTTTGAAGCAAAATAAAGTGCATAAATCCATCATAAAAAGTGCCCCACATGGCTCCAGGGGGTTAATAAAGCCTTCTAAAGTGAAAAATATAAATAGAAAAATATCAATTTTTAAAACTGTATATATGTAAATCATCTCGGGTTACTTATGTAACCCAAGTTCTCTGAATAGGGAACAAGATGCTGCGTAGCTGAAGCAACGGGAACACCCCTGGTGTGACGATTGTCTGAAGTCCATATAGAATCACGCCAATTAATTGGCTGATGGCGCGAGATACTGCCCCTAAGTCATACGTGATTGACATAGACCCGCGTTTGCACCATCTTACCCCTCAGATTTTCCTGTCGAAGAAGCAGGTCGACAGCGTGAGGAGCTTGGCAGCGGACGCAGCATCTCGTTCCCTATTCAGAGAAAATGGTTTACGTAAGTAACCCGAGACGTTCTCTTTCATAGGTTCACTCAATGCTGCGTAGCTGACGCAATGGGAACGATATACCACACACGCCAAGCTAACATGCTGCCAAGTCTGGCCTATTACAGACCAGAACACTAAAACACAGCTGGCTCAAACAGAAAGAACCTGGGAGCCATGTTCACATCAAGGTTATAGAACCTCTCAAAAGTATGGGGAGAGGACCAACCTGCCGCCATACAGATATCCTCCAGGGGAACCCCTCTAAACAAAGCTTGGGGGGAAGCCATTTCCCTGGTGGAATGAGCCTTGACGTCTAGAGGTGAAGGCAGACCGCGCACCTTGTAGGCCTTCGGAATATCCTCCCTAACCCAGCACGAAATCGTTTGCTAGCCCTCTAAGGCCTGCACCAAAACACATGAGCAACTGTAGGGACTTACGCCAGTGACTGGAACAGTCCACATACACCTTGTAACGTAATAAAAGTAATATTAATATGTTAATTTAAAGAAATAGTTTAATTTAGCTCAAAGGGAATAATTTATGATTTTATAGGAATTTGAACAGAATCACTGTTACGGCGATTCACTGAACGAGCCGTATAACAAACTTTGCACTGGATATTAAAATCCAAAATATAGTGAAAACACTATTTAATAGCACAGTAACAAGATCGGCAGATTAAGACATTAACTTGTGAGCAGAAAACACAAGATACTTCTCTTTTCAATATAAACAACATTTTATTTATATAAACCTAAGACATAAACTAATCTAACACATGAACACAAGCATTCACACATTCACACGTTGCAGAACGAGAGAAAGTGAGGAAAGGATGAGTTTAAGAGAATCGAAATGTGAAATCCCAAGTTTACAGCAATATGTTCAATTGCATAGACCTGAACAACCATCAATCACTTATTTAACCCTCGCTTTGAGTTTCTCAAGGAGGCTAAAATTTATATTAACTGCACTGATTCAGTTAGAACTTGGAGGCGTTACTTGCTTGCTTTGCCTGTGTTAAGGGGTTTCCTTTGTGTCGTCGTTGCAGACGGGGTTCCCCGAAGTGTCTGATTGGCTGGAAGTTCAGTAGTCTTTGAAGTGAGGTCTTGGGCGTTGGCTGAGGATGCGGAGTTGGTCTGGTCGAAGTTTAAAGCGAGTGCAGTCGGAGCTGGACTTTGCAGAAAACTTACATTAGAACACGAAACTCCACGGAAAGAAAAGAAACTAAAGTAAAAGAATAAAAATAAAAGGAGGTAATGAGACTAAGTTGTTTTCCTTCTCGTTATGGTAGCAGCTGGCACTTGGGCCAGAGCACGCTCAAAGAGCAGCGTCAAAACGCGGTGGCAAAAGAGAAGAAGAGGAGAAGGGTGACCAAGAGAGTAAGAGAGTTTTTGATGGTGTCCTGAGTTTTTAAACTCAGCTTTCAAACCGTCCCATCTGGACGTCTTGACCAATTAGATACTGTCCTTGCTTGGGGTATTTGTTTCTCCTTTGTTTCTCCACCCCCCTAATAAATCGTTGTTATCTGTTCAGTCAGAGGTCCAAACTTTACAGGCTCTTGCAAAGTATATTTTGAACATGATTTCTATAACAAGACTATGATGCATTTGACAAAGAATTGATTGGAAGAAACATTTAAAGCATGAATTTTCAAACTCATACATACCAAATATGAATATTACCTTTTAAGGCTTAAGCTATTCAATATTTATTAAAAGCAAGACATACACAATGGGTGATTAAAACAAAGATAGTCAAATGTGTGGGTTACAAACATATGGGTTCTGCATAGGAATGTCCTTTTAGGAGGATTTTATGTGCATATGAAAAAGAAAGTCTTTGTATAGTTCTATGGAGAACGAAGGCATGTTCTTTAGACAAAGGAATTTTGGTTTGGACTGTCTTCTATGTGGGGGAGAAGTCAGTCTAAGGAAGCTTGTGAATTCAATCGTGGAACACGTGATGGCCATCTCTTTGACAATCAGGCTTGATTATTTGCCCCAAATTTGACGGTCTCCTTCCTGAATTGGAATTATCAATAAGTGTTCTTTTGTCTCAATGTTGCAAGCTGTTTTGTGAAAGAGGCTTGCTGGTTAGGTTTGCTGGTTAGGAGCCAGGAATCCGATTTATGACGTTGTCCTGTTACAGCTTTGAGGCCTCTCTGCATTCCAGCTCCTCAGGTTTCAATGTTCTGATGCATCTTAAATTCGTCTGATTCGGTCTCTGATATCTTACAACCTTCAGAGCCCTAAAAGGACAGAGCAGATGAAGATTACTGTCCTCACTTGAACAGGAGGGAGAGAAAGCCTGCAATACCACCACCTGTGAACGAAAAGATGTAGGGAGACATAACCAGACATAACTTTGGGGACATAACCAGGTCTGGGCCACAAGAATGCCTTGACCAGCCCAGGAGCGAACTCAATGCAGGACTCACTGACAGAGAGAGCCTGCAAGTCCCTTACATTTTTTAAAGAGGCCAGCGCCAACAAACCTTCGAAGTCTGAGACCACGGTAAACAAAATATCCTCCAACCCCAAGGAAACGGCTTCCCATGCCTCTGGGCTGGGCGCAGGACAGCTGCTAGAAAACTCAACCAGAGAATCCGTACGGTGACACTCGGGCGATGGAGGGAGAGAAAGTGGAAACTGCTCATTCTCTGTAGCCTCGAGCTCCGGATCTGAACTCCAGGCCGCCTCTGGAGCAGCGCGGCGGGAGAGAACGGTGGATTCATGATCAAAACCGCGAGTCTAGCGCGCAAAGTTTTTAGAGTTAAATTCTCGCAGCACTTGCGGTTAGAAATGCCAAAGATAGCGTCTTGTGCATGGGCCAGGCCCATACATCTGACGCACTTGTCTTGCTGGTCGTCACTCACGATGAGACGAGAGCATGGTGGCTGGAACCGACGAAAGTCCATGCCACTCAACGCTCGGAGAATAACATTCCACTGATGCGGTCGCTGAAGTGGAAAAGAAATCCAAAATGTTGCAGAGAAATGGGGCAGAAAAACCGTGAGAAGCAAACGCTTCTGAAGATAGTAAAATCAGAGGGGTAAGATGCGCGAGCGCGGGTCTATGTCAATCACGTATGACGTAGGGGCGGTATCTCGTGCCAAGTTCACGAGAGAGTGGCATTCCAGCGGATGATGTAGGACGTAGGTGAAGTGTAAGAGCAAAACAAAACACCTGTTATGCATTAGAAGTACAAAATGAGGATACAAATCATATACTATTGTTGTTTATTAGCTTCATGTTTTGTGTATAGAGACATTTCTCTGGGTTTGTTGTGGACAGAGCAGAATGCAGAAGTATAGGGAAAGCTCGTCATTGGAAGAGACAAGGCTTGTTATGAGGGCTTAATGTGAGTGGCATGAGCAGAGTGACAAATAAGATCCACTGGGTCAAAGTTGTGATTGAAAGAGAAAACAGACTGGAGGCGCGTTTGAGATGAGCAACATTTGCACAGACCAAGATGCATGCTGGTTAGAAATGTGTCTGAGGGCAGTCCGCCTTGCTCTGATGTCATGCTGACGTATGCCAAAAATGTCTTGCGACAGTGAGTCGGCTGTGCAGTTGAGCGCAGCTGCTTTCCCCCAATTGCGCTGACCAAAAGCATGATGGGAAATGACTCACAGATGACAAAGCTTAATGCTCATTGGTTCAAGCAACGGGGATGTTGTTCTCTTCTAAAATGTTTTATTTTCTATCTCATATCATGTGATTATTTGTTTAAATTATACATGAATATTCCCAAACACTATGCCAGTGTGATCTCAGTGTGAGATGTTGCCATATTTAAAAAAAAAATCTAAAATACATGTTTGTATTAAAGTAAAAATGGATGATAAAAAGTCTTTCAAATGGAATTAAATAGCAAGTCTTTGTCTGGTTCATCATATTTATTTTCATATAAATGCAACAGAACTGAAATTATACTATGTTTATCAGCAACACAGCATGAGTGTGAATAACGCAATATCCACCTTTGATCTCGTAGGTATCTGTTCTACTTCGAGGAGTTTAATATAAAGAATACCTTATATTAAAAAAACTTATATTAACTGACTCTCTGTTCTTGCAGTACATGTAATGGAGTTTCCCAGTGGTTTATGTGATGCTTAGCATTATGTGATTCATTTAAAACAAAAGAAAATATAATGCCTTCATCTCAAACCTTTTTTGTCCTGCATCACACAAGCTCAGTTACCAATTCATTTTCAGCTAATTATTTTTGGTGAATTTGAATGTGTGCAAAGTATTGTGGGTAATTGGTGGATGTGAACCTGATGTATATCCTCCAAAACAGTCGAATGCAAAGATGACTGCCTTCCAAGCATCCATCAAATTGAGACATCCCTCAACGGAGTTTCATGATGTGGCAGACGAGATTTACAACCTTACTAGGATGCTTCCTTCTGATTGAGAAGTCCGTGATCCTGAAGCCCTTTCTTAGCTGGTTCAGGTGTGTTAAAATAGCGATGGAGCTAAACTCTTCAGCAAGGCAGCAGGATTGGACGGTGGGTAGAAGACTAGGACATGACCCACACTGTAAAAAAAAATATGTAAAATTTACAGTAAAAAAACGGCAGCTGTGATTGCCGGAATTCTACCGTAAAAGGTACGGTAACAACATTTTAGGTTTCAACTTAAATTTACAGTTCAATACCATAATTTCAATAACTGATATAATGTTAATAAACCAACCTATTGAACTACTGCAATTTGTTTTGTACCTTTGAAATACATTGATGACCACCAAATGCAGGTGGTGATGAGAAAGTCACATGATGAACTAAAGCCCATCACAAGCAGCTTTTAAATAATATCATACATAGAAGGTGCACAGTGCCATTCACAAAAGCACTAAACACCATCATGGTGAGACTCATTAAACTGAAATATGCAATAAACAATAATTTAACAAAAAATAATTTAACAACATTAGATGTAACATACAACCCTAATAAACATAACTAATAAGAAAAAACTAAGAAGAAACATAGTTATTCCAAAGAAAAAACATCAAATTCAAACAAAATTTGAAATGCAACGCAGGGAATTCTGGGAACATCAGTTTACGGTTTTATGTAAATTTTATAAATAGGAATTTACCGTTAACCGTTTAACAGGTTTTTTTTACTGTTAAAATCAAAGTCATTTTTTACAGTGCAAGTCATAATTAGGGCTGGGTATCGAGTTCGATACTTTTTAGGCACCGACCGAATTGCCTCGATACCACCGAGTATCGAAAAACGTCTTGCCGTTCGGTACCAAATTTCGATACCTAAGATCGGCTAATCTCATCACCGTCAGTGAGCCAATAATCCTGCAGCACTAGGTGTGTTTGACTAGAAGCGGCGCGGCGCTTATAGATCAGTGTATGACCTCCGCGAGAGCAATTCGAAAGCGCACGGAGGAGTCTGCTCTTTATATCGCGCGGTTTGTTTACTAAACACAGACTGACGCTCGCGGTGATTTCAGCGTCTGCCGCCTAACTAAATGAGGACATAAACACATGAACAACATCTCCAGAACTGTTGTGAGAGTCACTTCATGAGCATTTTACTGTTTGATTCGAGTAAAACTAACGTCATATCATATACACACAGAACTGTTTAACTTGGAAGACACTGCGGCAGAAATATATTAATATTGTTCAGCAGACAGTACATACTGCTACTACTAGGCTACTACTAAAATGATTAAAATGTTATTATTATTTTTTTTAGAAATGATCACATAACAGTTATTCCATTTTTTAATTTTAATGGTAAACCCCCTTTGTTTGCCAAAATAAATAAACTTTGATTTTCAATAATTTAAAGAAATTATTGAAAACATTTCAAAACCAGATACAGAACACAGAATTTCTGAGGAAAAATAAAACATTTCATTAGGGTATTTTAAGAATAAATTTAAATAAACTAAGTTGTTTTTATGCATTCAAATAATTAGACATACTACACCAGAATTTAATAACAATAAAACATATGGTGAAAGAAAATAAAACACCCACTTATGAAAGTGGATGAAGATTTTAAATTTCTTGAAGTCTTTAACAACCTAGAAATGATGATGTGTTTTAAAATGAACACGCACTAATGTAAACATAGCCTAACAGATGTGTAAACTGAAAACAATTTGAACTTTATTAAAATTATTTATTTATTGTGTTGGATATATTTTGTTCCTTTGTGCAGTGGCTCAGGAGATGAGGCTTTGAGTCTGTATAAATATCAACATTAAAAAATAGTTTTTTGAGATAATGTAATCTTATTAAAACTGATTTCATAAAACTGGTATCGAAAAAAGTATCGTTCAGGAACCGGTATCGAATTCAAGGTATCGTATCGGTATCGAAATCTTTTGAACGATACCCAGCCCTAACTGATACTTTGTCAAATCAGGATTACTACCAGTCTTTCAAGTCATTCCAAATACAACAAACTCACGCTGAAATATGAGCCTTGTTGCTAGAAGACACAAGAAAAATAAAAACAATTTGTGTTCTAAAATCGGCTCAAAATATCAAGCATGCCTGAGTTCCTCTGACTGGACTGGTTTATAGTTTTAAACAAAAAAAAATGGAGTTTGTGCTTATCATACAGTAAACATTTTTTATGAAATATATCAAATTTGCAGACTGGCTCTGACTTTCGGTAACTAGTGCTGATTCATACAGACTGTAAACTGAGGCATAGTCTGGGCAAAATTTGTGTAGGGTTTATTCCAGCCTTAGGTCGTCGCTCTGTGTACTGTTTTTGGATATTTACTCGCATGTTAATTTTAATTAAATGCAATTAGCTTAACTTTAGAGTGATTTTTGACCAACTTATGTAGGATTTAAGTATGTAATTTTGTAATTTCTGAATTATTTAAACTCGCTTTGAAATATGGTCAACGTGTACTGCCTCTTCTACTTACAAGCATATAAACTAAAATATACTTAAATTTCAATTCTATTCAAACTTGTATGTCATGTATTTAATATTAAATACAATTTAGTACATCCATCCATCCATCCATTCTCTAAACCTCCTGTCATCTGTGAGCTCGCAGAGATGCTGGAGCCTATCCCAGAGTCTTGGGCTGCAGGCAGGGGTTAATTAATTTATTAAAGTTAAAAAATATATTAACTTTAAATGTAATACTAAATAAAACTAGTTATAATCAAGTATAATATGCACTTTAGTATGTTAGGCACATCAAAATAAATGCATTACTTTAAAGCATGACAAAAGAATAATAAAACATAATGATTTCAAATTTCCTTTAATGTAAATCTTTTAATTTGACATTGTTACAATGTGCACCTTTTATAAAAGTGTTTTTTAAGTGTGTTAAGAAACAAAATCATTAATGTATATTCTTTTAAAATACACTTTAGCAATGCAACTACAACAGTCAAGCCCAGAAAGGTAGTAAAGACATAGTTAAAATTGTCAGCTTTCAATAGAGAGGATAACTTTTTGCAAAGCCATACTTATTAAATCCAGAATATTCAGAAAATGAACTAAGAGAGAAGGATGTTCTCCGTCAGAACGCTGGCTCCTGTGTCAGCAGCACCACACATATGCATTGTGGTACTTTCATTGCACGTCAAAAACTGACACAGAAGAGAAGATATTTTTGAATTAAGTTATTTGGGTTTCTTTGCACAAAAAAAGTATTCTTGTAGCTTCATAAAATAAAGTTGAACCACTGATGAACTATTTTAACAATGCCCTTACTACCTTTCTTACCTTGAATGTGGTGTGTATGGAGGGTCAGAAAGCTCTCTGATTTCATCAAAAATATCTTAATTTGTGTTCTGAAAATGAATGAAGGTCTTACTGTTTTTGAACAACATGAGGGTGAGTAATTAATGACACACTGTCCATTTTTGAGTGAACTAACCCTTTAAGATTAGTGTCTTTTTAAAGACAGCAAACGTGTCCACATATTGCAGTAAAAACATGTCTTATCTCTGTCACCACAGCTATGGTGCAACAGATCCTGACCCCGGGCTGCATCTCTCTGATGATTGCTTTGATTCATACAGCCCCTGGTTTTCTGTTTCGCTCTTCCACTTCCTTCCGCAGAGAGCAAAGCAGGGGACAATGCTTTATTGTGTCCTCAAAGCTGCCTTATTAGAGAGGCTGCTGAAAGCTTCTGCCTCCGTGCGGAGTCTATTTGGAGACACTTAATAAGGGACATAATTCTAGCTTTTCATGGAAAAGTGACTCAATTCTTAATCATACCTGCTACATGATGGAACACAGGTCATTGTCTGACAAAGAGAACCAAATGAGGACACAGAGTGTTTGTATGAAAGATAATTTTTTTTATATTGTTTACATTTCAGCTGTATTGAAAATGCATTGAAAAAAACAGAGGTTGTGTCATCAATTCAATAGTAAAACAAAGTTGTACAGGTCATAGTTTATAGGTCAGGGTGGAATGACATAAACAAGTTTATTAGCTCAGGGGGGCACTGTTGCTCAACATTTGAACCTCAAATTCTTTCAAGCAAGCCACTACCATTACTTCTTTTGAATGAATGAAATGCATTTACAGTGGTGTACAAAAGTGTGAGACCACAGTGACAATCTGGATTCAAAAATGTAATCTAAACCTGGAAATAAACAGGAGGATTTAGAATGGTGGATATATTTTGAGTTCAAATAAAACAAATAAGAATTGTTTAATGTAGATTAATTAATGTTAGTAGTGATGATAATAATAAGAAAAATTTAAAATACATTCTGCATTACTTCTGGGTTACTAATGAAATAAGTAAATTTGTGAAATTTATCACGTGACTCCTCTGTACAAAATATCTGACTTCTAGTTTCCACTGAAGCACAAGATGCTTTTTCAGATATTCCCAAATCATGTTCTTTTTTTTTTTTGTATTGAAAAACGGATTAAATGGATGCAAAACAGAAGCATTTTCACTAGTGATCTCAGACTTTTGGACCTAACTATTTATGTTACACTATGTTAAGTCTCTGTAGTGTATATCAAGCTGACTTCAAAGTTAATTTGTTTTAATTTATTAAACCAGTCTTGCTGTTGTCACCTGACGTTTTGCACTCGACAGAACTCAGCTGTTGTTGCTGAAAGTTTCCTAAACTTTCTCCTGACCCTTAGCTAAGTATTAATCTGTCTAAGTGGCCCAGCACAGACCGGTGAGCTGAGAGGGGCTGAGTGCCGCCAGTCCAGATGCCCCATGGTGAGAGGTTTGCAGGCGGCTAGTTTTAGATAACAGCAGGGGCACCAGCGACTTCAAACGTTTTTAACCTCTGCTGTCAGGTCTGATCAGAAATAATGAGACATGTTTGTTATCACCCCAGTTGCTTCTGAGAAAACATTTCCAGTAGGCCTATGTGTGGCATTTAAAAAGTGATTAAACAAAAAGCTGAATGAGTGAACACTTATTCAATAAGTGAACAACATTTCTGTCTTTTTCAGAATTCTTTGTATTTCCTTCATTGCCCTTTTTAATGCTGAAGTGAAGTGACATTCAGCCAAGTATGGTGACCCATACTCGGAATTCGTGCTCTGCTTTTAACCCATCCAAAGTGCACACACACAGCAGTGAACACACACACACACCATGAACACACACCCGGAGCAGTGGGCAGCCATTTTATGCTGCGGCACCCGGGGAGCAGTTGGGGGTTCGGTGCCTTGCTCAAGGGCACCTCAGTCGTGGTATTGAGGGTGGAGACAGCGCTGGACATTCACTCCCCCCACCTACAATCCCTGCTGGCCGGAGACTCGAACCCGCAACCTTCGGATTACAAGTCCGACTCTCTAACCATTAGGCCACGACTTCCCCCTAACTGTGAAACTGTGACTATCAGTCTTGTAAATATAATCGGGCATAAAAGGGCCTACAAAACACTAATAAACAACTCCTGATGGCTGAGGGAATAGTCACCAAAGTTTCCTTTTTCCTTCACTCCGGTAAAGAGCTGGGTAATGCTGAATGGTCTCAGCTGAAAGAGAAGAGTATTTTGACTGTGGCTGCATCCTTGACGGCAGCTTTTCTTAAGTTGGCAGCAGATTTGCTATTTGTTGTTTTGTCACTCGTGGTCTTCATCCTTTTAACCCAGCCAAGATGTCTCTGTTTATCCGAGATGTTGCACATCAGCCTGGGAATAAACAAAACGCCTCAAGAATGGGATGAACACCAACAGTTCATTTTCTAGACAAGCTAAACTCGCTTTGAGGTTGCAAAGATCAAAACGTAAAAAAAACTAAAAAACTTTTCAATACACAAAAAGGCCGTGCTAATGAGCTTCCAGTGATGGGAATAGTGTTGGTAAAAATAGACAATGATTGCAGTGATTACATTTTTTGGAGGCCAACCTGTAAGTTCCCCTGGTTCCCCTGACAAAAACCTAACATTTTTCTACAAGCTTTATATATATATATATATATATATATATATATATATATATAAAATAAAGCTTGTTCACCACAAACCTTAGTTCAGGCATTTAACCAAAAAATCATTCAAAAAGCCCATTGACTTTAGGATGATGGCAAGCTGTATTGATAAGATGACAAGATATTTTGTTCATATCAGCATGGTCTTAAACTATTATTATAGAAATTTGAAATTTGTCACACATCTCAATAACTACAAGGTAACTCAAAAGTCCAATTACAAGAAATTACAAGCTAATACTGAGATTTCATATAATGTAACTTTTAACTAAACTAATTAAGAAGCGGTTCATCCAGGGCTGCCCAGTCCTACCACTGGAGGGGCACCTTCCAGCAAAATGTAGCTCTAATTAACACCTGAACTAGCTAATCAAGGTATTTAGAATCACCAGAAAATTCCAGACAGCTGTGTTGGTGCTAAACTATGCAGGAATTTGTCCCCCTAGGAATGGTATTGGACACCCCTGTCCTCTCTCCTAGTGTTGGCTTCTAGTGAATGCTTTATACAGATCTCTCTCATATGTACAGTATGCAGCTTTGTACAATTCATTCTAATGAGTCGGTTCTAGTGAATTGGTTTATGAAACGTTTAAGCCCAAGCCAGAGCCAGGATAGAACCAGAGCCAGCCACAATGCCCATCCCGGAGTCAGAGCCCATAGCCTGCTCCATCCCAGAGACAGAGGTTGAGAAATGGCTCATTGACTTGGAGGACATGGAGCCTGTCCCCACCCTATTGCCCACCCTCAAATTCCTTCACCCTTTCCCAGTCCTGACCGGCTGGATGGACTCTCTGGTCCTGACCGCTGGTCCTGCCCAGCATCCAAGCTCTTTCCCACTTGTCCTAGCCAGCATCCAAGCTCTTTTGTCCCCACCAGCTCTACCCAACCTCTTGTTTCCACCTTCTTAGCTAGTACTCTTCTTCCGGCACCCGATTGATCTTTATTTTTATACCATTTATTTATTTTTTGAACTTTTTTTAGCAAAAGTTTTGGCAATCCTCCCCTGCACTTTGGTGATATTTTTGTTTACAGCAACAGGAGGCGCCTATAATAGGGAGGGTGTGTAAATGTCAGGATTATGTTCTGTGTTTTTGGTCATTTATGTTGTTAATTATTGTTTCCTCCGGTCTCCTGTGTGTTTAGTTTTTGCTTGTTGTTTAATAAAACTCTGCTGCACATAGATCCTGCCTCAACTATACTCTTCCTCGCTGCTACCATTGCCGATGTTGCAAGATCCGACTCAGGTGGATGCTGTAAGCAATAGCTTTTTCAGTATAGAGTCATGAAGTTTCAAAGTAGTTTCCCCAACACTGCATATATGCCCTTTTTATCCATATACCATTTTTTTCAATATTCAAGTTTGTTCTCTTTCTGCTGAAGGCCATTGTTTATACATTTTTCTCTACTGTCTATTTCTTTAGAAGCTGAACACATCCCTATATGACAAACTGAGTGTTGCATGTTGACATTTAGCACTTGTTTGTGATGCACTGTTGTGTAGACCCCCCATTCTTTCTGAGTTTCGTAACCGCTCTGCTGAATGTGGAATATTTCAGCGTGCCTCTCTCTTTGTTTAAACTTTCGCATGGCCACCCAGCGCTGCACTGTTTACTGCGGCACTACGTTTCAACGATAACTGGAAATTGACATTCACAAAACGCCCTTTCATCCCCTCGTGTCTATGTGTGTATTCTAAATACTGTCAAGAGACGAGACTCGCACGCGAGACTACATGCTCAGAATAGGCTTCTTGCTGTCTGGCTCATATTGACATTGTTGTATAATAGCCCTCTCACAGTCTGACAATGCCATTTTTCCGCTGGGGGAAGAGACAAACCGGCTATTTGCACAGAACAACGAATAATTGACTTGTGAGAGTCATATATTAAGTGTCATATAGCGAAGGCAGAAATTCTTTACAACTGTGGGCTTTGACGCAGGGCACTAAACTAAACCCTAATTGTCCAAAACAAACAATATTTCTGTGCCTAAACAATTAGCATGATGAATAGGAAATGGTGATAAATGCTGCTGTTGCTTCATAGACACTTTCTGTTGTGTTGGCCATGCTTCGCAGGAAAATCTAATTTTGAAACCTCACCACTAAATCAAACCTGAGGTTCAAACTACAATTTCCTTGTAAAGGGAGAAGCAGTCATTTTTTCTTTTAATGCCAGACACTTTTGCCTGTCCAGAAGAAGACATTTTAACTCAAGTTGAAGGCTTAATTTTTTAAAGCAAATTCAATTCCTTTCTAATACTCGTTTCTAGTCATTTTGGATTTATAGAGTTACCAGAATTCCAGCTGTAATGGCTTAGGTTATATTACTACTAGCACATCCAGCCATCTTTGATCTTCGCAGCCTGCGAAGCTCAAGTCAGTCTCTATCCCGCAATAACCTTAGGTGACATGGTCTTACGATAGAGATTCCCTGTGAGATAATGGAAGAGTGATAACAAGACAGCAGGCTCTGGGGTCATGGGTCAATCTACTGTCTGTCTGAATTCTGGAGTCTAAGGATATCGAGAGGCTTTCCTGCTGTTTGGACATCTGTCGTTAACACTCATATATATACAAACACACCTGAACAATTAGGCACACAAATCACTTCATATTTTAGCACTTTTAACATCAAAGCAATCTGTATGTTCAATTAGTCTTAGAACGAGGTATTGTTTGTGCTACAAACGTGAACAATACCTCAAATCAGGGAGAGATGTGTTGTTAAAGACACAGGATGGGTTCTTTTCACATGAGCCAGTAAGCGACCTCCAAACGATGCTCCAGAACACCCTGCTTTCATGGCATTTCATGCATTCTCCATCCCTGGTCCTGAATAAACTCATAACTGTCTCCAGACTGTGATATTTATCTATTTATATCTGTTTACATTCAAAGTAAATAAGTAGGTGAGCCTTTTCTCTTTAGGAAACCATTGTGATAAACAGATAGCATTGTGTGTTGAACAATGGACACTTTCATGGGGGACGGGGCTGCCCTACAAACCTCTGAGGTAATGTGATATAATTAGTCTCATGATACGCCTCTTGTCTCATAGAAATATGAATGTCAGATGATGCCTTCGTCAGTTTTAAGCAGTTTCTTAGCAGGTCTGGGAACCCCCAAAATAAGTAAACAAGTGAGTGAATGAATGAGAATATTTGATTGAATGATTGTTATTTTAAATAATTAATTGATGATGATAATGAGTAGGTGCATGATTGATTTATTTGTTATTTTAGTTTTTATTAATTGATAATAAGTGAATGATTTATTTTATTTAAAAAAAACACATTACTGTTTCGTTTTGCTTTCTATTTAATTTAATTACATTATTATTATTATTTACATATTTAAAATGATTTCAATAATTAATAAAAGTCTCTCCATTCTTGCATCATCTTTTTGGTTTTGTTGTATCTTTCTGTAGAGTTTCTTCTCATCATTGCCCCATTTAGCTTGTTCACTGAGGTTTGTAAAGGAGTGTTCTCTGTAACATGTTATTGCAAATAAAATAGTTTTGTATATGAAACTGAATTTTAGTAATTAATGTTTCTTGTCAGGTTTATGTACTTCTAACTGTACTCTGATTGTGGGAAGAAAAAAATCCACTGTCAGATTAATATAAACCTAATATTTCACCAGTAATATTTCAATTATATCTTATTGCTCTAGTGGAATGACATAAAACCATTACTGTTACTATCACTACATCTGTACACAATATAAATGAGTTGTTAAAAGTGAGAATATATAGCGGCATTCATATTGAATAAAGAGGGTCCCTGCCAAGAGTAACATCATATTTGGACATTTTTAGCACCAAAAACTTAAAAAGTACAGTAGTATGGAGTACAGCAGAGGTATGTAGAGTTCAGTATAGAAGTGTACAGTAGAGTAGACAAAGCAGAATAGGCTTGGTTTGGTGGGTGGGCCTGATTCCCTGCTGTTGTAGTTTCACCCCAGCACACTCACGCCTCCACCGGTCACAGCCTCTTTACAAGCCTCCTGCCGTTTACAACCTACTGAAGTGTTGGCTGTCATTACCCAGGAGTAATTACTGTGTAGAACACCTCAGGGCAGAGCAAGAGAACCGGACGGGCTGCGTAGCGACTCCAGAAGAGTGCAGAAGAGGGAAGAGGGGGAGCTCCCTGACCAGATGAGTCCCTGCTTAATTTGTCAATGACTAACATGACTGGTCAGCTGACGCGTTGGCCTTTGATGTGCCTCAGTAAACATGAGAGAGAGCGCAGCAAGCGTCCGGAGAGTGCCGTTATCTGTCCCAGAGTGCAGTGGAGGCCTGATAAGGACGTCCGCGGGGCGCCTGGCATCCATGGCTTATCTGCGTGGCCGCCTGACTCTGCTTGTTCTGTTTCATTGACAGCTGTAGCCGCTCTGACCTCAAGCTTGTGTGTGTACATAAAAACCCGCTTGGCACACGCCGTGTACCTAAACATCTCTTTAATGTTGCAGCTTGGGCTAAGAGGGTCACCTTTCACTTTGAAATCCAGTGATTGTTTGGAACTAAGTCTACCGCTACTAACCTAAACCAGAGCTCACGAAGGCCACCTTTGGTTCTGTTAAACTAAATACGCATTTTGACCTCACTCACCAATTGTCTTTTGATGTTCAACGAGTTGTTTGAAGGTGATGCGTGCCGTTTTTTCAATGTAAACAGTATTAGCATTCATTGTTAGCCTTCTCACTCAAGTTTGTGGCAGTTGCTTGGCTGCAGAAGAGAAGTTTGCAATTTGAAATTTTTGCTAATGGAAACAAAATGTTCTGTCGGAATACGTGGAAATGATTTAATAGCTCTTTGTACTCCAGATTGAAATTAAATTTACAGTAAAAAAAATGTATAACAACTGTATACTAAAATAATATTGATATAATAATATTGTTATGATTTTTTTTTAAATATACTGACAACCACCTTTAAACACGTGGTAAAGAGAAAGCCTCATTGAATGGACCAAAGTTCATCACAGGTAGCTTTTCCACAAGCTGAGGTAAAAAGTAATATATAGAAAGTGCACAGTGTCACATAAATTAGTAAACATTAATTAAAAAACATAAGGCATAGTATAAAAATGTAATGTACATAACTAATAAAAAAAAAAAAAAAAAAAAAATAAACTGAAGAAGAAACAGTTACTTCAGTGAAAAACCATAAAATGTGAGCTACACAGAGAGTTCTGGAAATGTCAGTTTACAGATTTTCACTGTAAATTATAAAATTATAAAATTGTGAAAAAATAAAATCCAAAAATTGTACATTTAATCTTACATGTACATGGAATGTCTTATTGGAACTTACCCAAGAAACAATTAACAAGTTTTTACTGTTTTTATGTTTTTACAGTAGGATTTTTTTTTTTTACAGTCAGTTTTACGGTTGAAAAAATACTTCTCCTGATCCCAGCTGAACACCTCTGGTGTGACTTTATATGCAGACCTTGAGCCAAAAACTCATCACCAAACACCATTGACTTGTACATAAGGGTACTGTCATAGACACGTCCAAAACTGTTGCAACAGAGATGGAAATACAATTTTTAAATACATGAATTATGTTTCCATCTTTGTTGCCACAGTCTTGTTAGTGCCTTTTTCTGTTCTAAAGAAGGGGGTGTCCCAACACTTTTGTCCTTATAGTGTCTATACAAGTCATTGGTGTTTGGTGATGAGTTTTTGGCTCAAGATCTGCATATAAAGTCACACCAGAGGTGTTCAGCTGGGATCAGGACTTTCTGCAGACCAGTCAAGTTCTTCCACACTGACTGAATCAATCATGTCTTTTTGAACCGTGTCTTATACACAGAGGCACTGTCATGTTAGAATAGAAAAGGGTCCTGTCCAAACTGTTGCTATAAAATTAGAAGCACACAATTCTCTAGAATATCATTATATGCTTAAACATTAAGATTTGTACTCATAGAATTACTAAAGTAGTCAAACATGTTCATTAGAAGGGGGTGACACAATACTTTGTAATTATAGTGTCAATATATATATATATATATATAATGACACTATAATTACAACTGACACAAATAAAACAGAAGACAAGAGAGGAACAATAACAGGCTATATTAGCCATTATATATAAGACAAAATAAAAGTAAAGAAGTCAAATTAATAGTTAAGATTAAAAGTTGAAATGATTACTTTATAAATGAATACAAATCATTTTTTGTAATTTTGTTTGGTGAAAGAAGCAGCAGTAACCCAATTGTTTTCATGAAAATACACAAAACATGAAAATCAGTGTCATTTTATTTATTTATTATGTTTGTGAGATTTATTTTTTAAAATAGGACAACCAAAAACAGAAAGGAAAGTTAGAGTAGTTGCCTGCATTCCCAGGATCCCGTAATCAGCGTAAACACAGCCATGTACATATTTATGTAAATTGTACTGGAAAAATGATGGTGCCTCATCAAGAAGACAAAATTGTGGAAACCCTTGGGCATTAGCTACTCACTATGTGAAGCGTACCATATTTAACCTTCATCAAGACTGCTTTACTACAACCACATGCAGTGCATACCTGCATTGTTAATCAGAGCAATCAATTTAACAGCTTTCCAAAAAACGAAAAGACACAACAGTGAATGGCTATTACCTGCTGCAACCATAGCCTGGACAATT
Organism: Barbus barbus; assembly: GCF_936440315.1. Lineage (NCBI taxonomy): Eukaryota > Metazoa > Chordata > Actinopteri > Cypriniformes > Cyprinidae > Barbus > Barbus barbus. The sequence goes on along the minus strand of NC_136734.1, from coordinate 13,861,278 downwards.
ATCCCTTCAATTTCAGAGACAGGCCCTGATAAAAAGCTGGCTTTAGGACTCAGACTTCAGTCTCCTTGTGACCGGACCCTTGCCGTCACAACTGAAGTGACCTGTGCCGCTAAAGTACGAAAAGTGACAAGAGATGTCCCTATTTTACGGCGGGCTATCTGAAGACCGGAACGATAATGAGAGCCCCCTCACCCCTTCTCCTTTGTCTGAGCTGCATGTCTGGAATATTTGGGGAGATTTTATCAGATGCGTTATGTTCCTGGAGGAGGCTGTCTGTCTCTTGGATGGTCTGAATAGAGCGTTGAGTCGTGGCAGATGAGTGAATTAGTCAGCGTCTTGGGCTGTCAGCACCCCTACCTTTCTGTGCTGAATGGAAACTCAGTCGGGGTCAACAAATCAGGTTAATTTCACATTCGGACTTTCATTTTTAGCTGTTGTTCAGCTAAAGTTATGTCATATTTTTGTATAGTGACGTTCATGGCTACTTATGGCCCATCAGAAATCAGACTACTAAACCATCACTGTCAAACAAGCAACTGTTGGGTCTAATTACCGGTTCTTAAGTTTTCCCCAGTGTGTGCTCTTATTCCTTAGGACTGTATTAATTACCAATGTCAGCTGGTGATATCAGAGGGCTGGAACGCTCTGTGTCTCTGTGCTGTAAATCAGACCGGCTGTTCAAAGAAAAGCCGTGGGGTCCACCTGTCAGCGCTGACAAACTTGCAATCAGTCTCTCTGCTAATACTATCACTGCCTACTTTCTTACAATATATCCTAAAGTAGAAAACTAGGCAAATTGTTTTGCTAATGCCTTCAGGATGTGTTCCAATATTGCAATTTGCATTGGAAATACAAATTTAATTTCATTTTCAGTTCATTTTGTGTGTGTGAATTACTTTGTAAAAAATAGAACATGTATTACTTTCTTTTGGTACGAGCATTTTTAGCCTTCAGAAAATAATTAAAATTAAAGACACTATTCATTTTTTACAATTATTTCTGAACAATTTGGTAACAAAAATACTTGCATGTGTTACTAAATTTGGAAACTGTTCTGTGAACTGTTTTTGTAATATAGTATTACAGGCATAGTGAACACTCAGATCTAATGAGAAGCCTCTCGAGTTTTGGAACGGATGTGATGCTGACATAATTTAAACACTATACATGCTTGTTTATTTAGGCATTACCTTCCAAAATGTATCTGGACATTTGTCAACTCACCACTATAAAGGGCAGTTTGCAAATGTTGTTCTGAAACAAATAGAAAAAATTGAGATCAAGTTCATAAGTTTTAAATGTCTATATTCATGTCTCTAGAACTATTATACCTAATAAACATTTTATTTTGATCTATTTAGGTCCATTATGACTGAACAGAAAGTTAGAAGAAATTAAAACAGCAATTGTAAATGTAAAAACAACAAAAAACAAACCAAAACAAACAAAATACTTAAAAGTAACAAAGTATAAAACACCCTTTTGTTGTTTGTTTAGTCGAGTTGAAATGCAGCATTTTTATTTCACTAATAACAATCAAAACTGTTTACACTGATGTCTTTGATAATCAAAATGTATACATTTTATTTACAAGTTTTTTTTAAAACTACAGTTTTCTCTTTTCTACTCAAGAGTTCTAAACAGTATATACAGAAATCCTCTCTGTTGTACTCTCATTCTGGTTAGTTCACACTGTTTGTTTGTGATTTTATTTACAGTTGGTATGAAGTTTGAGCCAAATTAATTGGTTTTGGGGATCCTTAAACATTTGAATACTAACACACGGATGAATGTAAAGAAAGAGAAAGGGTTAGTGATAATAGGATGTTACCTAGACTGACCAATGAGGGGTGCTGAAGCTTCATCCAGGCAGAAAACACAGCACAGCGCTCTGAACTGCATTGTTTAGCCTCTGTGAGCTCACGCGATGATCTTATGCTTCATGGAGAAATGAATACACAATATGCTTTGTGGATGAACACAGAGAATATTATTGATATTAATCTTTATTAACGGGCATGACTTTTGATTTTCAGATCTTTTATAAATGATTTATATGTTTAATAATCAAAAAATCGAATTATTGTTAGAATTATTCATTTTATGAATCATTACTTTTAAGTATTTAAAATTAGTACTTAAACTCATAATAGCTTAGTTCAGTTGGGAAGACATACTACACAGTCTCAGAACATATTTTTAATAACCTTACATGAATGTGTATACATTTTTAGTCTCCAAATAAATAAATAAATAAATAAAGACACAATTAAATAAAAAAAGTGTTTGTGTTTGTTTAAAAATACTGTGAAATGAATCACCCACTCACATGATTAAACTCCAAAGTCTCCAAATCTAAATGACCTTTTTTTCCCATGGAATAGGAAATATGTTTAGTCAGGATTTGAACCCCCCGTCCCCTTTCATGCTCAACAAAAACTGCACCACTAATCTATCCTGTCTTATCACACTAATAAACCACTACATGTTTTTCTCCCCTTTGCTCGTGTCTTATCTCGCTCAGCGCACCACATGAACCACTAATATCCCTCTATCCACAATCAACATAGACATTTAACACATAATCCTCACAGGTCTTACTTGTTACGGCTAAATTACACTCCTTCAAAACAGAAATAAAATTGTAAAGATATTAATTTTAATCTCTCCCCAAATCTGTAACAAGAAGGTCACTTTCCCCATGAACACAGTTCTTAGACACAGAGAGAGGCGATTTCCGGGGATAAGTTGGATAAACGTAGTGGTTTTAGGGAGCATATGGTTTTACCATGATCACATTTTACAAATGTAAACTTGAGCTGTCAGATATTTGACAGTGGGGCAGTCGCAGACGAGCGGAGTAGACTGAGCCATAGGCATGCTCATATTAGATGAAAATGGGACTGGGTTTCGAGTTTTATTGCTCAGCATTAATGGGCTCCATTTCTTTGGAGTCAGGAGACTTTCAAGCCGTGAGTTATGTAAATATAAGCAGCTCACTCCTGCCGTTTGAAGTCCGGCTTTGTATAAATTGAGCCAATTTCTTTATCTGGGAAATGTTTAAACAGCTGTTAGTCTTAGTAAGGGATGTCCCCGAGATTGTTCACTCTTCTCTCTGGCTACTTCCTCCTTGCTTTCTGCTTCTTTTCTTTTTTTTTCTTTTTTTTTAGAATACCTCACCAGGAACCATTAAAGGAGATTACAGATGCTTGTCTGACCTTCACTCCATAACTCTGTTTGTACATTTGCTAAGCTTCAATGAGACTATTTGATCTTCTCCTATTTAGGACACCATAAAATAATTGTTTTAAAGGCATTTGGTGACTTTCAGTTTGATTGTTTGAGAGAAAAGGTGAATGTAGCCTGTTTGGTTGTTCCTTTATAGTTTTTCTCAGAGCTTGGCTTCCACATCTTGTTTATATATGCTTATGAGGAGATTTTTATTATGATGCTCCCCTTCAGAGCTTCAGGCCCCCTCGTCCGGTGCTTACCCATAACAGACTGAAAAACAGACCAGTCCTCATTGAATCAATCGATAATGAGTTTACGTGTTTTTGGATTACATTGCTTCACGAAAGCCTGCTAATATTTTGTCTGCAATAAGCAATATTTGTCCATTTTATAACAGTTATTGAGGCCTTTTTCCATGTTTAGACATGATTTTGTGTCTCATGGTCGAGCTCTAATAGTACACGTTGTGTTTTTAACCTTTTCACCCTTGCAAATGAGAACCACAGCATTGGGATTCAATGAAACCATCCAACTCTGGGTGACCTTGGGCAGCAGTCTCCATCTTAATGAGTCAACCGTTGCTTAACTGAATTTCACATGTGGCGAAATGTACTTGAGATGTTCTTGCTTTCGTTCTTCATGCTTTTTGGATGCTGAGATCCTTCATGACTTTAATAATCAGTGTGGTTACCACATTTGCCTAAGTTAGTTGACATTATCAGATTATGCTCTCTTGATCAGAGCCACATGCTGAGGCCTATTGATTATATCTCGGCCTGTATTTGCCTTTTACTCGTTTGCTGAATGTGACTTTATATTGCATTTCCTGTTCGGCTTAGAGGGGTTTAGCCACGCCACACAAACACTTCATCAGAAAAAAATTTTTAGACTTGAACTTCAATGGCAGTAATAATAATAGGGTTTATTTAGAGTATATAGTGCCTTTGCATTGCTCAAGGATGCTTTACAGAGTAGTTACAATAAGTGAAAGAAAACACCAATAGCGGAAAGTAGCACTGTTCTGATTACAGCAGAAATAATACAAGATAGCCATTGGACAAACATGGATATGGTTGTGCACAGCAACATAGAATCACACAAAGTAAATACAGAACACAACTTAAGCATGATAATAACATTCAGAGAACAAATGGGTTTTGAGTAGCGAGTTGAAAGAATTATTGTTAATATAACTGCAGTGAACGGGGGTGACACTTCCATAGTTTGGGTGCAAAAACGCTAAAAGATCTACCCCCCATTGAAGAGAGGTGATACCGAGGGACAAATAAGAGGCCAGATTCAGAAAACCAAAAAAATTGTATATTTGTGATTTCAAGAAACGCCAAACAGTGTCACAAGTCAAAGCTCAAGATCTTTTTGATATCAGTCCTCTGAATTAAAGTTCCCAAGTGACTTCTTTAGGACAAGCAGAACTGAGCTACATTCACGCTGGCCATTCTGACCCCATACCGGGCCTGACTGCTGATCTGATAAGCAAACACTCGATTTTAAAAGACCATTGCTATCTGTGAATTACTAAAGAAACAACATTTGCGAGGGCTGTTTTCCCAAAAGCATCTGTATTTTACAACGAGCAGTTTAATTTGTTTTCATTGTGCCTGCAGGGAAAAGCTGTAGTTGAGTAGTAATAGCAGTTGAGGGAATTTGAAAGCATCCATCTGACTCGACTGTGTATCTCTGTTGAGAGTCAGAGTTACTTTTGAGGCAGTGACTGGGAATTAGAACTTATAAGTACCCCACCAAAACACTTTGGTGGTACCATTGTATCATACCTTGGTAGTACCATCATCAGATGGTATCAGATAGTAGTATAATTCACATACAGTGTATTTGGACTATGCTTTAAAATGTATGATTTGCATTGCATAATAAATCTGAAACCAAATGACATTTTGTTTCCTCAGAACTAACTTCAACTAACTATTGTTTTGTAATCACTGTTAACCAGTGGTCTAAAATAGTCAATAGTGAATTTATATAATTTCTGCTGAAGTTCACACATGGTAAAATACAAACTTTCAACAATCAGAAAATGTCAAAGTACTTTTTTTTGGGATTAAAATAAATGCCTCTTGGTTTGATATAAATTTTGGCAAATATATTCACATACTTCTAAAGGTATCCAAATAGTTTTTGAGGCTGCTGTACATCTCAGAATACAATCAAGTAATGCCCAAAAACCATAGTAATACCACGGTTCTTCATTTTAGCCAGTAATGTTTCTGGTCTTCATGACCATCAGCTGAAGTAACAAAATATTGGGTTAAGCCTCTTTCTGTGAGAGGAGGATGCTAGATTCATTAAGATTTTTCCTTCCTCCTCTCAATCCATCTGAAGTACCATTATGGCTTTTCAGTCTGCTTCCTGTGGATTCCTTTCTCTCCTCTCCCCCAGCCTTATAAAAGGTGCCTTCACCAATGGATAGGCTGGGTGGAGAGGGCTTTCTGACATGAAGGGTCCTCACGACCTGGGCTTCAGGGTTTTGCGAGTGTGTGTGTGTGTGTATATTTGTATGCTGCTTTGATTGAAGGCAGAAGTCTTAAATGGGTGCCGTGTGATTAACTAGAAGGCTGGCATTGCGCAGTAATAATGAAAACCAGCACGGTAGACTAATGATCTAAACTCTCTGCCACTCTCATGCTCCTTCATAAACTTCCTCTCTGTCTCTGGGCTTTTGCTTTTGTTTTCCTTTCTCTTTCCCTGACTCATTTTTATTCTTCTGCTCAGTCTGTTGAGCTTGTTAGTTTGCGGCCAACTCATATATTTTCTTTCATGCAACAAAAGCAATTCATACATGTTTGGATTGATAACTCTTGTTTCTTCTCATGAAAAAAACAAAAAACTGATTAAAAATTTACATTTTGTAAAAAATGTAGGTATAGAGCCATTTTCCCCCAATTAGCCTCTGCTGAAATGTCTTGTAGCAAGTTTATAGCATGTTTTGCTGCTATATTGTTGATTGTACTGTATGCACTGGCCCTGTTTTCTCAAACATTTTTGATTTTCATTGTAACATAAATCAGCTCTTCCTTCCCTTCCACCCCCAAGTTTTAAATCTTGTAGTGTTTAACTATAGAAACAGCATAATTAGACATTACTTTTTTTTCTTTCTTTCTTTTTCTTTTTTTTTTGCAGAGAATTATTCTAATGATTCAAGTAAAAAAAATTGAAGCAGAGTGGACAGTGGTCCTTTTGTCATTGCAGGGCTGGATCATGTGTTGAGTTTTCCTCTCATGATGCTGTTACCTCCAGCTCCTCTCACATGGACTGCTCACATTTCACTTCAATTGTGCCAATTAAGAGCTGTTAGAATGCCATGTCCAGAAGTGCCCAGGTGTTCTCACAAAACCACAGCTGTGTCCACTGGACCAGTCCCAGCTGCTGGCATCTTTAAAATGGACTGAATTATAAACTTAACATATTTGATTACTATGCTAACATTTTTATCTCACTGTTTTCACATGTAATTGTACTTAAAGTTCACAATTTCACCCAAACAGGACACTTCTGTCATCATTTATTCACCCTCATGTTGTTCTAAGACGTCTGACAACTTTTCTGTCTTGGAGCACAAAAGGAGGCAGAAGCACCATAAAAGTAGCAATAGTGACAGATTTATTTTATTTTATTTTAGGTGAACTAATCCACAATATGCTTATATTTGGACTAAAATCCAGGGACAGTAGAGATATAAAATGCAAAGAAGCATGTTTAATCATATATTTTTTTCAATATAAGGCTCAATGAAAGGCTCTTGGTCAGATGTGTTAAAACTTGGTCCTGGAAGGCCACTGTCCTGCAGAGTTTAGCTCCAACTTGCCTCAACACACCTGCCTTGAAGTGTCCAGTGTACCTAGTAAGACCTTGATTCAGGTGTGTTTAATTGGGTTGGTGTTAAACTGTGCAGTACAGTGGCAGGATCAGACACCCCTGCTCTAGGTCTTGGACACACCAAACTCAAACTAATATCCTGAAATGTGTTGTGGTGACAGAAGATATTTTTAATTTCACATTCAAATGATTTTCATTGCCTGTTTTAAAGGAACCGTAATATAATTGGGGAAGTCGTGGCCTTATGGTTAGAGAGTCGGACTTGTAATCCAAAGGTTGCAGGTTCGAGTCTCGGGCCGGCAGGGATTGTAGGTGGGGGGAGTGAATGTCCAGTGCTCTCTCCACCATCAATATCATGACTGAGGTGCCCTTGAGCAAGGCACCAAACCCCCAACTGCTCCCCGGGTGCTGCAGCATAAATGGCTGCCCACTGCTCCGTATGTGTGTTCACGGTGTGTGTGTGTGTTCACTGCTGTGTGTGTGCACTTTGGATGGGATAAATGCAGAGCACGAATTCCGAGTATGGGTCACCACACTTGGCAGTATGTCACTTCACTTCATAATTATTCACTTCATAAGCAAAAAAATATAGTTTTTACTAAGAGAATAGATTTGAACTTGTAATATAATTGAGCAAACTTTTCAGTTTTCAAGTAAAATTTTCACTAAATATTATTTACATTAAGATGTATTTGTTTAGCAGGTGATTTATTCAAAGCTAAACTAGAGGAACATCAATTTGTCATAGATTCAACAACATTCACAGACCATGAAATCAAATTAGTCCCTGTGTATTAGCACTGACATAATTTATATGTTTCTAAAAGCTGTCAAAATTCTTTTTAGCAGATATACACATTCATTTTGGAAAATCAACCACAAAATATTGATGACTCATGCTGCACTACCCAAATTCCTGTCCAATCAAATGCTGTCCAGAACGAGAATGCCCCACCCATTAATTCCACTTACAACTAACTAGCAAGTAGCAGACCCAACTAAGACTACTGGCTTTTTAAACAAGCTGAGCCTTTCAGTATGTCCATCCCAAAATGACCGTTTTAGGAAATGCTTCAACACAGAAAAGCAAACCACACTCTTCAAGTGATTTATTTCTGGGGTCTATAGTTTTCGTAATGAGCTACAACTTAACTACTTACATAAAAACAGTGGCGCCTAAAAGGGAATTTCTACTTAAGTTTGGCCTGCAGATAGATTCACAGTTGTTTTTGTATAAAAAGGGTATAAATTATACATTGTAGGCCTGCTGTTTGGAAGGAAGACTATTTGAGATAACACTTACATTCATTTATTCATTCACGTAGCGGCCGAACTATCTCTGTTCCTCATCTTCTTTGTTGTTTTAGTTTAGCCACTGTATGGTTACTGGAAGATTAATTATCATAATGTGCCAACTTTCAGGCTACTTTCAGATATGTGACTATCATAAGAGTTGCTCGTGATTGTGTGTGTGTGTGTTTTTTACCGGTCTTGTCCAGACAATCATGGCTGTGTAGTGATAACTCTGTTCCGGCTGATCCCGGACAGTCGGATGTTTAATAATCAGAGCTTTGACATGCTTACTTCCTGCTCACACATCGGGGTCTGTGTAACACTTCCAGGAGCGGTCCCAAGGCAGCAGTGGAACATGCTGGAATGTGTGCACCCCGCCACCCCCAGCCTCGCTTGAGCTTGGCCTGAGGTTACGGAGAGACCCATCAGGGCCCTGGGCCAGCACATCTGGAAGTGTGCTGCAGTCTGGGCCATTCATGAAGTGCAGCCGTGATCACTGTCACCCCCTCCCATGTGCTCATCTCCAAAGCACTGAAGAAGCTCTAAAAATGATGAAATCCTTCTCTTTCTTCTTGTTGCTGTCAAAAGTGTCCATGTCTTAACTGTGGTCTTCTGAATCATCTGAATCATTTTGTCTAACCAGCACTAAATGTCATGTCTCTCTATTCAGAGCAGTCTGAATCGCTTAGTCATGATGATGATTTACAGTATTCATGCTAACACATCCATATTAATTCACAGCAACTCACACTTCTGATCAGCATTGAGATTTTGGGTTTTAATATCTGTTGTTGTTTTTGTTTGCATAAAGGTAAAATATAAATTCAACATCACAGTTTTTTTTTTTTCAACTGCTTACACACATTTTCAAAACTTTGCCTCTTTTTTTCAAAACTTTACACACAAATCCAAGAATTGCATATAATATAACATAACATAATAGAATATATGTTAGTATAATAATGCATGCAAACAGATGCTATTTTGTAAAATTTGTAAAATTACATTGTTTATTTGACAATTGCCTTTATTTCTTTATTTATTTGTTTGTTGATATATTTATGTTTTAATTAATTAATTCATTCAAGAAGATTTTTTCTGTTCAGACACCTAGTCAATAATTATTTTGTTGCACAGCAGTGTTCTTATAGACTATATAGCTTATAGTAAAAGGTTGCCAATTATATGAAGAATTTGCTTCATAAAATAATGTTTTAAGAATTATAACCAAAAAAAAAAAAAAAAGATTTCGGTGTGCTCAGAAGTTCAGTGAGAGATATTTAGCAGTACTCTTTGAAAAAAAAAAGTGCTTCACTTTTTACGACACTCTTTTTACTGTTAACATAAGTTGTTCTTCGTGCTGCAAGTTTCTGGGTAAAAGAAACACCCCTGCCTCCTGATTTCATTTACAGATCAAGCGTAGAAATTATGTATAAAAAATATATAAAGCAATAAGTCACACCTTCCTCCCCTTCCTTCACATGTCAAATTGTCTTCTGTCTCCTTTGGAATGGTAGGAAGCCCACAGTCCCATTGCTGTTTATTTCTTCTATCACATGTAAAGCACAGCATGCAAAAGCTTGTGCAGGCACGAAATCCCACCTGTGTACATGAGTGTGTGTGGTCATGTGCGTCTGTATAAGCCTGTGTTGACTATCAGACAGCCTTTGTAAACATATGAACGGGTGAACCAGGCGCTGCTGCCTACGTTATCCAAGATATTTAGTTTACAGTGAGCTAATGTGTGTGTATGTATGCATAGAAAAAATTAGACAGATTGATGCTTGCAGGCCAGTCCAAGTATATGCATTAGGGTGATGTATGATACAGACATATTAAGTTATTAAATTGGTCTCAAAGAGCCATTATGATGAGAAAAAGGGGTGTGTTTATACAGACAACGCTTGTTTATTTGTCTATACATCTGCGTATGTAAATACATGTTTAAATAGTGAGGACACAATGCTTGTGTAAGAGGTTTGTTTATGAGTGATGTTTTGCACAGGAAAAGCTCACCCACTATTCTTCTGAGGAGGATGCGAGATGCAAACCATAAACAGTTTACAACTCTATCACTATCTCTGACGGTCCAGGATAAATACAGGAAAAAGGAGTCACAGGGCAAATCCTCCTGAGGACACATTCTCCTCTTTCTGTCTCTTTTTGCCAGTTTAACCCTCATTTTCAGTTAAGACTGACTTCACGTTCCTTGTGCTGGGGACCCAGTGACCTTAATTTTGTGATAAAATGATGAGCTGAATATAAAGATGTGCTATCAAATATTTTTGCTTGTGGAATGGCTGACTGCGAATAGCGCAGTTTTAATAAGGCCTTGGGGTCTCCAAGCAGAACATGATGGTTAAATAGCTCTCCCACCGAGAACCACTTCAGGGAATTTAGAGCCTGAGAAACAGACCAGAGAAATCTGTCACCATCTATGTTTGGACCCTTCTCTTTGCTAATTTAGTAAAGTGTGAAAAGAATTGAAGAGTAATTCCCTGTGAACGGTTCATGTGAACGTCAGATGTTTATGGAAAAAGCTGTTGGTGGTTTTGGACTGTTGTGAATGAGGTAGAAATATTAGTTCAAGCATGATGTCACTATGGAAACCGAAAATAACTCAGGTTTGCGGTACTATTCCAAACCTTTGGAACAATTTTTAGTTGTTTTCATTTTTCATTTCCTTTTTTTCCCCTCCATACTCTTTTAGTACCTTTTTTTATACCACAAATTCTTCAACACATTAAATTTCAAACCAGACAATATAGGCCTCATTTAATCTATAAAATAGTACATTTAAATCATATTATTACTTGATTTATTTCCTGAGGCCTTGAGTCCAAAACCAATACAGGACGTGGAAGAAAAAACAGTTCGACACAAGTCAGGTTAAAGCCGGTGGTTCTGATGCTGTGAATACTTTTCACCCTTTCTGACCTGCTCTTGTATCATATTTTTCTCCCTTTGGTTATTGAAAACAGACAGCCGCAGGTATTTGTAGGGTGCTATTATAAAGCAAAGTTCTATTAGTAATTTATGGATTAAATGAACTCCCTAAAATGGCCCTTATCTGACCCCCCTCTGAAATGTGCTGCTAATCTCATTCGGTTTCCCAAAAGCCTCGGCCCTGCTCCAGGCGAAGAGCAGTTTTATAGCATCTCCTTGAATCCTGAGACACTCTCCTTCCTTTTTTTGTCGTTCTCAGCAAGCTAGCGGGGGAGTTTATTATTTAAAGTGTGTTCTCCTCCACATCAAGCATGCTCCAGCTTTCCTATCTGCCCTGTATCTGTTCCGCTTTGATATGAGAATGTAATTTTAGGAAATTGGGAGAGAAAAGGAAGCAGCATGCTGCACTTTGTGAACCCCAAACTTCCTGTGCCGATGTTTCAGTGTTTGATTAGTATCGCCAGCTGGTGTGGATAATGCTTGTGCTAATGCTCAGTACTGTTTTACACTGCTCACGGATACAGCAGCAGGCCTGACAGCGCTTCTGCTGAGTAACAGAGCTACAGTCTATTTTTACACATTTTTAATCCTGTTTTTGTCTTGTGATGAAGGTATTCTTTAAATTTAGTCAGCATTTCATCATGTCGTACGCATTCATTTTAGTCAATTTTACTCTGGATAAAAGTTTAATCGACAAATATAACATTTTAGTTAAAGAAAGTGCAAAATTAATCCAAATATTCAAGCATTGTTATATTTTAGAAACACCTGTAAACTATCCTTGTGAAAACCTGAGCTCCTGAAATAACATAAATTGTTGTGCTACAATGTTTTGAATTCTTTATGCTTTAGCTATTCATTTTCTGTCTTTTAGTACATTGTTACAGAAATTCACATTGTGACTAATGTTAGTTCAACTTAATAATACGTCTATGTTTCATTCACTGTTCAGCTTCAACTCACGCAGCTCAAGTTCAATCCCCAGCATCATATACTGGATCATATAAAACATAATTCTTTCTAGATTTTTCTTTCTCAGAGAGCATTGATGGTGCATTGTCAATATCTTGTTATTTCTTTCTCGTCATGCTTTTGTCAACAAAAGTTTTCATTAAAATTTATAAAACAAAATGAATCTTTGTCATTATACACATTTTTGTGTTTTGTTTGGTACCTTTGACAAAAAAATAAAATAAATAAAAATAAATTAATAAATAAATGTTAGTCAGTAAATCTGTCCATGAGATTAATACATTTATAAATAAAGTGATTTCTGAAATACAACATTGATACTAATATGATGAACTGGTCAAAAAATGGTCTGTTAATGTCACGCTCCCTCTGGGAGCAGGGAAAGGCAGAGGCGAGCAACTTCTCTTCAACACAGACTTTAATGAAGCAAACTTAGGAATCACAGGAACCGTGGAGACATCAACTGAAGAGAGGGGTTTGACGGTCAGACTGGACACAGAGGCAGGGAAACACAGGGTTTAAGAACACTGGGAAATTAACGAGGAACAGGTGTGGACTAATCAAACACAGGGCTAGGGACTAATTAAACAATGATGACAAACGAGGACAGGAACAGGGAGGCAAAATATGGACACGAGAGGAGGGGAACCACAAGACAAGGACTGACATTACGCCCCCCTCCGGAAGGCGTGTCCTCACGCCTAACACCATCCAATGGGGAGGGGGGGGTGGGCGCTCTGGAGGCCTCCAGGGCGGTGCCCGTTCCAGGGACCATGGCGGGTCAGGGGACTCGGGAGGCCATGGCGGGTCAGGAGACTCGGGAGGCCAGGGCGGATCTGGAGACTCGGGAGGCCAGGGCGGCTCAGGGGACTCGGGAGGCCAGGGCGGGTCAGGGGACTCGGGAGGCCATGGCGGGTCAGGGGACTCGGGAGGCCAGGGCGGATCTGGAGAGTCGGGAGGCCAGGGCGGGTCAGGGGACTCGGGAGGCCAGGGCGGGTCAGGGGACTCGGGAGGCCAGGGCGGGTCAGGGGACTCGGGAGGCCAGGGCGGGTCAGGGGACTCGGGAGGCCAGGGCGGGTCAGGGGACTCGGGAGGCCAGGGCGGATCTGGGGACTCGGGAGGCCAGGGCGAGTCAGGGGACTCGGGAGGCCAGGGCGGGTCAGGGGACTCGGGAGGCCAGGGCGGGTCAGGGGACTCGGGAGGCCATGGCGGATCTGGAGACTCGGGAAGCCACGGCCTATTTTTTTCGGGTCGTGTGGCCTTGGCCCTTGGCCCGGCCACACAGGCTGTGACCCTCTTACCCCCCCCCAAAATTTTCTTGGGGAAGCTCCCCCCTGGGAGCCACAGAGGAGCGGACTCTGTCGGGCGCTCTTGCAGCGCGGACTCTGTCGGGCGCTCTTGCAGCGCGGACTCTGTCGGGCGCTCTTGCAGCGCGGACTCTGTCGGGCGCTCTTGCAGCGCGGACTCTGTCGGGCGCTCTTGCAGCGCGGACTCTGTCGGGCGCTCTTGCAGCGTGGGGCTGGATGGAATCAGCGGAAACGCAGGAGGGCACGTGCGTGGAGCCGGCACGGGAGGGCACGTGCGAGGAGCCGGCACGGGAGGGCGCTCTTGCAGCGCGGAAACTTGGGGACGCTCTTGAAGCGCTGGGCTGGACGGAACCAGCGGGAACTCAGGAGGGCACGGGCGTGGAGCCGGCACGGGAGGGCGCGTGCGTGGAGCCGGCACGGGAGGGCGCGTGCGTGGAGCCGGCACGGGAGGGCGCTCTGGAAGCGCGGACACTTGGGGGCGCTCTGGAAGCGCGGACACTTGGGGGCGCTCGGGAGGCGCGGACACTTGGGGGCGCTCGGGAGGCGCGGACACTTGGGGGCGCTCGGGAGGCGCGGACACTTGGGGGCGCTCGGGAGGCGCGGACACTTGGGGGCGCTCGGGAGGCGCGGACACTTGGGGGCGCTCGGGAGGCGCGGGGCTGGACGGAACCAGCGGAGACGAAGGAGAGCCGGACGGAACCAGCGGGAACTCAGGAGGGCTGGACGGAACCAGCGGGAACTCAGGAGGGCTGGACGGAACCAGCGGGAACTCAGGAGGGCTGGACGGAACCAGCGGGAACTCAGGAGGGCTGGACGGAACCAGCGGGAACTCAGGAGGGCTGGACGGAACCAGCGGGAACTCAGGAGGGCTGGACGGAACCAGCGGGAACTCAGGAGGGCACTTGCGAGGAGCAGGTACAGGAGGGCGCTCTTGAAGCGCGGGGTTGCGGGGGTGCTCTGGGCTGAGGACAGCAGCAGTGCTGGGAAGAGTTGGGTGGCCGGAACATTTGGCAGGGCATGTGGAGGGTCCTGGCGAGCGGTGAGCTGGTGAGGCCGGGTTGTTCTCGGGTTGGGTTGGACGAAGATCGGTTTGACATTCTTCGACTTCGAAATCAATGCCATGTACATTGAGGACATAATTTATCAGCCCGATAAGGGAAAAACTGAACGTGGGGATATCGCAGCTGATGACATCTTTGTCCAACCCAAACCGAAAACACACACCGAGCGAGGCGTCAATCCAGCTCACCTCGTTGGAAAGCTCAAGAAACTCCTCAACATACCTTACCAAATCCCGACCATCCTGCCGCAGACACCAAAGCCTGTCTTCAGCCATAGTTGAGTTGTATAGGTCCAGTCTTCTGTCACGCTCCCTCTGGGAGCAGGGAAAGGCAGAGGCGAGCAACTTCTCTTCAACACAGACTTTAATGAAGCAAACTTAGGAATCACAGGAACCGTGGAGACATCAACTGAAGAGAGGGGTTTGACGGTCAGACTGGACACAGAGGCAGGGAAACACAGGGTTTAAGAACACTGGGAAATTAACGAGGAACAGGTGTGGACTAATCAAACACAGGGCTAGGGACTAATTAAACAATGATGACAAACGAGGACAGGAACAGGGAGGCAAAATATGGACACGAGAGGAGGGGAACCACAAGACAAGGACTGACAGTTAAGGTCTGTTAAGAAGAATCACATTTACATCCAAATGGTCATCTGTTTTGGACACACACACACACACACACACACACACACACACACACACACACACAAAGGAAGCCGACAACTGTTTCCTTAAACACATGTTTAATATGTTTCTTTACACATTTTAATGTACATTTTATCTTTTGTCATGTTTTAAAGAAGTACACAGATTTTGATGTTTTGACTAACGTACTTAATCACTTGATTATAATTCAGTGTGTATACTCTAGTGTGTTATTCAGTACTTCATTTAAAGTAAATATATTTAAAATGTACAAAACTGGAATTTTCCCAACAACTTTTGTTAATTGTGTGCCACTTCTATTTGCACTGTGAAACAGGCCTAACAGTGTAGTAATGGACCGGATTTACTTTTTCTTGTGAACATCTTCTATAACACGTGCCTTGGCTTGACATGATCTATAATCTTAACTTTGACCCTAACAAAGATGGTGTTTATTATCCAAACCTTAAGCAGAGGAGTCTGTTTAGATCCTCTTCCTCACAGACATTTCCCTCAGTCTTCACCTCCACGGCTGCAAGAACACATGTCCAAACTTCCCCCGTGCTCCATCCAATACTAATAAACAATAGCATGTCACTTTGGACTCTTGCTCTTCCTCCATAGGGCTGGGGTTATGTTAGGAGGGCTGGGTGGCTAGCACGTGGTGGGCTAATTTGTGGCTTGCTGACAGTTTAAAGGGACATCGAAAGTTGTGAGGTTTTTATGCTGTCAGAGTATAATTAGAGTGTATCCGCGCAAGATAGCTTTTGACTGAGGTCAGCTGCCAGTTGTCCTTATCATTTAAGCTTTATGGATTTGATGCAGACATCAAGCTTTTGAGACTCCATGAAATCACAATTGGAGTTTTGTGGCTTTTAGTCCATGTTGCTAGCTTGGGGCCGTCTATATACTAGTACAGTTTTTTTTTTTTTTTTTTGATGGTAAAGACACATAAAATATTAAGATCCCCTTTCAGGGGATTGACAGCCTTTCTAAAATATAAAGGCAGCTGTATATTTTCATATATAACCGTGTGAAAAAATAAATAATAATGTTTTTGCCACTTCATGTTTTCTTCAATGTCACTGGATTTTGTGCATATTAATGAATGATGAGAAACAATATAAAAATATGTATGCTTTTATTTAATGATAAATGAGTGTAATATGTTATGTATCATTCTAGGAACACTGTCTTAAGAAATTCTTATGTTTGCTCCATTATTCAGCAGGTTAGATGGATTATTGTGTTTCCATAAAAGAGTCATAGAGTTTCTGGGAACATGTAGTGGCCGCTCTGGAGAGTATCTTAAAATCATAGTGCATTTAACAATTCAAATTCACTTTCATGGCTGAAATGTGAAAGCTATTTTTTTCTCTTTTCCTATCAGAGCTGCATACAGGCCGAACCATGCTACTGTTCTGAGATCAGATCCATATGGCGGCATATCACATAGCTCAGTCTTTTCCAGCTCAGGTTTCACAAGGACCAATGTTAGCATCCACAGTCAGCCAATATCTTTTCATTTACTTGAATATATCTGACGTCTGTGGAGAGAAGAGGTAGGACCTTTCAGTATGAAGTCAAAGGCGCACATTTATCACTATCTGAGATAATGTAACCCAGATGTGAGACCCTTATTTGCTTGAACATGCATATGATAAGCCTGTCATGAACATACAGTAGGACATAACCATAATACAGTCTGTAAAGTGAGTATTGATCATGTGCAATGCTGTACCATCTTAGATCAAAGCCTCATTTACTGCACTTTATAAACATTGCTAGCTTTATAACATAATTATTACTGTGTGTTGTGCTTTGCTTATGTAAAACTGTTACATGTAGGATGTATTCTACAGTTAAACAAAAAATATAAAACAGTGTGCAGCTTGTGTGTGAGCCTGATTGATCACTGACCAAATGATTGATAAGTCTTGATATACCCTCTTAAAAATAAATGTTCTTCACTAGAATGTATTGTTTCATGAGAACCTTTAACATCCATGGAAACTTTCCATTGCACAAAAGGTTCCTTACAGTGGAAAATAATTATTTAGATTATTAAAATGGAGGAACTGTTGAAACACCAATTTTGGAACATTTATTTTTATTATGAAATCCCTGCTAAAACTAGAATGATGAGTCTATCTGTAGGGTAAAGCTAAGCATTTTCTAAGTTTTAGTATCAGTCTATGAAACAGGTCAGAGATTCCTGTAAGTTAATGAAAACTGGTCTTTATGTGTCAGGTCTGTGAAGTCTTTTCACATGACAAGAAGCACTTTGCACAGTGTAAACATGCTAAAGGGTAAATGTGTATTTAGGCAACATTTGAAACCAATTAGAACAGAAAAGCCTCATTACTGCCTAATATCCCTTAATGGTGTAGGAACCGAGAGAAACAAACAATTATGGGAAAATGAAACTAGATGAAAGTGTGGGAAAGACCTGATGATTATTAATATTATTAATTACCTATCTTACTTTAACACAATTTTTATAGTGTTATAACATAGTAATTACATAGTTATAACAGTGCAAATACTACAGTTATGACCTCTCCTTATATGAGTGGCAACCCAGGACCTCAGTGGACCATCAAGTGAAGCCTTGATTGTGAAACAGGTGAGTGATTGAAACCGTGAAACCTGAGCTACACTGATACATCAGCAGCTTCAGTGCTGCTCCAGTGAGAAGCGATCATTAAGGCAGTTAATGATAGAGTGAAATGCTAAGGACGCGATGAGCTCTGTCAAGCAAAGAGGGCAGAGTTTCCTCACACATGAGAAATCAAAGCAGCTGCTTTTACCTGAACTGCTTTTCTTTCTTTTTTTTGACCGACTTGTAATATTGAAACTAATATAGATGGATGAAAGAGGCCACTTAATAGTGACCAGCAGTGAAAACCTCAAACATTTCTCATTCTATTCTTCCACAAACAAATTATGTAAGCCACAATAATTTTACAGATATATGCTCTTAAGAATTTTTAGAGTCTGAGGATTTGAGTGAGAAACCATTGTGCATTAAAGATTTCTTCTGGGCTTATTTTTTACCATCTGCATACTGCATCTCTATATTAACAACACATTTTAGATAATACATTACACCAGTTTTCGACATTATGAATTGGAGAGTTACAATTTTTGAACTATTTGTTTCATTTATGTGTGGTCTAGCAGTAGAACCCAGCAGATTTGCGGCTTGTATTTAGACTGGACTTCTTGTAAGCTCAAAACAAGTAGCGTTAGCAAGGCCTTGTGCATTTGATTATCTTTTAAATGGGTTTTGTATATTGCATTAGTCTTGAAACAATTTTCAGAGATTTTGACTGAACAAAACATACTCTCGAAGCAGTACACAGCAGTGTCGTTAGTGCCCAAGAAGATGAGTTCCTGGCTAATGTTTCCTTTAAACGGTCATGCTTGTAAGCTCAGATAGCCTCATGCAACAAGAGCATATTTTAGATCATTCTTTATTTAAATAGTTTTGCAAATGGGTATTTTTGTTTGTTTGTTATGTAGTACCTTCTGAAGTCTGTAGCTTTCAAAACTGCATACAAAGCTTGCTTGTTTTGTGTTGTAATTTCTATTCCAGGCTTTCAAAGAAATATGCTCTGCTCAGCATCAGGCGCTTAAACTTTATTAATTCTAACTCGATGGTTTACACAACAGTAAGAAAATGGTCAGGATGTGAAATACATGGAAATAAACATCACAGAATTCAACAAATCCATTGCTAATACCTACTAATGTGTGTGCTGTTGTTTTCCCATCAAAATGATGTCAGTTGCTGGAAGAAGATGTCATTAAGGACCTGGTTTTTGTTAGTTAAAGGGGTTTTTACAAAAATCTACAGAGATGGAAAGTGAAATTAAGGACATGGGGTAAACCTATAATTTCATATTGATTAAAACCATTTCCAAGAAATCATATTCTGTTTTCAAACATTCAGTTGTATAAAAGAAAAAAAGGATATTTCTTAATAATTTTACACAATAACTTTATACAAATTCAAAGTGTTTGTTATATTCGTTATAAGTTTTGAATTATTTGTTGAATTAAGCTTCTGGTTTAAAAGAATGAATTTAATCATAACTAAACATGCATACAAATAGCCAAAGTCACTTTATTATGAAATGTGTTGAGTGCAATAGTCATACAATGTCCAAAACAGGAGTCATACAACATCTGTCTGTATTAGTTAGAGAATAGTTCAGCTGCTCTCACATCACACTCAGGGTTATAATGGGAAAAAAAGTGGCATAAATGAATCTAAACAGTAAAAATACAACAAAACAGCTTCTCTGGGATGAGTTTCACATCTGTGTGAAGAATGAAATTTCAGGGCAAATGTGAGAAATCCATAAACATATCCTGAAGCTTATGCAAGTACCTAAAAATCATGATAATTATACTATTCTAGATTTTATTTCACGTTCATCTACCCATAATGCCTTTGCTCCACAGAGAGCGTGTGTTAATACTCACAGCTAGTATTTCTGAAAATGATGGAGTTAGTACAAAAGCCTAGGCCATCTCACGCTCGACCCTCATACTCTCACTCAAAGCCCCATTAGCGTCTGCTCACTGAGCCAACACAACAGGATCTGTAGCGTATGACCCATTTAGATGTTAGAGGCTTTACTGTGGGAATCATAAGAAGGGAGCGCAAATCTTCCATTTGATGAGGACTATCCATTAGCTCAGTGGAACAAAAACAAGGAGGATTGGACAATATGTGTATGTGTGAGATTGGGCATTCTGTCACAAAACAGCATCTGAAGTGGATTATCCTCATAGTGAGTTCATCGGGGACGGCCGTAAGCCCAAAGCTCTTCCAACAACACTCATTTGACTCAATGTGTCATACACCGTAACCTCACCATCATCTGTGTGGGGAGAAATACGTTACAAGTAACGTGAGTTACATATTTACATTACTTTTTTCAAGTAAGAAGTAACATGTTGCTTGTTAAATTTACTTGATAATATTCCAGTAACTTTTTCCAAACAACTAATGTGTTAGCTAATCACAATACATTTGATACATTTACTCAATTTTATCCTGGTTACTTACTTTCAAGTAAGGAAAAAAAGCCTTTTGTGTATGTGTTTTGATTGTACACCTTAATATCAATGTTACCTCTTTAAGTAACGGGTAAAATAACATTACTGTATTTACACCATTATATGCAAGGTACTTTTTAAAATAAGTTATGTCTAATTAGGGAGCATTCATTTTAAAAGTTAAGGGAATCTTTTGCATAAAGAAAATGCTGTCACATTGTTTTCAGATTTTCATTTTTACATTGATTGCAGTGCATGATTGATTACTTTGAGTTTGCAGGTTCGACTGCCATTAATGCTGTCTTGACATGTGATTTTCTTGACAGTTGATCTTTACATTTATGTGTGCAAAATATGTTGATGGTATAAACACTTGTCCACAGCAAGCTCAATCAATCAATCAATCAATCAATCAATCAATACACACATACATACATACACACATACATAAATAATTAAATAAATAAATGCCTACCAAACACATCAATTCTATTCTGGAGTACAGTCAGCAATTAGTAGAAAAAAATTATGCAGAAGTATCATAATGTTATTTTCCATTACTACTATACGTAATTGGTTTTCAGTATGAGTAATGCAATATTGTAATGTTACTTTTAAAAGTAACCCTCCCTCAATTCTATGAATTTGTATTACTTGCAAATTGATTCCCAAAGAGATGTCTGAATCGTTTTTGTCTTGTTATCATGTTAGGCGGATAACCCAATCATGATGGCCTACTGTACAGTTAGTTCCTCTGCTGATACGACTTGTGTATAGCCTAGCAAATTTGATTAAAGATATTAGATAACATCTTATCTAGCGGGTCATACCTCCTGTATTTCCAGAAAAGCTTCACAACAGTCTCCAGCTACACAAAAGGTCAGGGTTTTAGCTCGTATTTGTCGTAAGATGAATAGCAAATGAATAGTAATCTTTGTGTATTGCTTGTATGGCACAAAGCTGTTGATGCAGAGACAAAACAACAACTGCGGACTGGGCGGTTATGTAACTGAACACAGGTTAGTGAAGGGTGAGTTGTGATTATTGTGGGAATGTAGATGGTCTTATTGTGCGGGACATGCGATTTATGATGTTCAAGCAATAAGCAACATAGTCTTCAAGTCAAGTGTACACTGGAAGCACAAAATAGAAACAAGAAACTACACAGTCAGGAAGAAAAAAAAAAACTTGCAACATTATTTTCATTTCTCTCTCTCTTTCTCTCTCTCTGTGTGTGTGAGTGTGACGCTTGACTTTTGAAAATCCTCTTATTCTCACTAAGTCTGCATTTGAATATATTTTAAAATGTAATTCATTCTCGTGATGGCAAAGCTAAATTTTCAGCATTACTCTAGTCTTCACTGTCACATGATTCTTCACAAATCATATGCTGATTTGCTGCTTACGAAACATTTCTTAGTATTTTCAGTGTTGTTTGCTGCTTAATATATTTGTGAAGCTAAATTGTAATAATATTTCACAATGTTACTGTTTTGCTGTATTTTTAATCAAATAAAAGCCTTGGTGAGCATAAGAGACCTATTTTAAAAACAATAAAAAATATTGCAGACTTCAAACCTTTTGAACGTGTATATAAAAATATTATGCAATATGGATAATGGATATAAAAGCGATGTGTTTGGATTTTATTCTTGACAAGCTGACATTCATTTACCAGGGCTGCGTTTCCAAAAGCATTGTAAGTACATCGTAGACCCATTGAAACCAATGGAGCTATGATCACCTTAGACTTATGATGCTTTTGGGAAACGCAGCCCAGATAGATAGATAGATAGATAAATTAATGATTGTTTGCATTCTAGAGGTTTCTCCTATATGTGAATGTGTGTGTGTGTGTGTGTGTGTGTATGCTCTGCTGCCTTCTGTCACTTATCAGTCTGACTGTGATTACTCATCAGCCAGAGCCCGACCAGCACGGCGCCTCCTCTTATCTGAACACATCACACTGTCTTACCTCATTGTCTCTGAGGTGGCTGAGATTGAGGGCCTCTGTTTCTTTCATTTCTCTCCTGTCCCATCCCTAACTATCAAATTTATTTGTTTTTTGCTTTTATCCTAACCGTTATTTCCGATGTTACTTTTTCTTCTCCCCTCTTAATTTTTTTTCTTTCCCAAATAGTTTTTCTTTCTCAGACTTCCTGTTTGGGGCAAAGCGTGGGCTAGAGCTCTGTGCTTCACACTGGATGAAACAAACAGTCTTGTGATGGCAGATGCGCCTCTGATTTCATTGTCTCCAGTCAAAGGCACATTGTCTGAGTGTGATTTGGTTTGGTTTCAATCTACAGAGGCGCCACATGACATTATCTCCTGTGGAAAGAGCACAACTAACAGGCAGCGCATATGTTCTGAGCACCTCACCTCTGTCTGATAGGTTAAGAGAGGATAGAGCTGTCATGGTGGCCTGTGCCTCACTGTAATTGAGTGTAGGCGTGTGTGTGTTTGTGTCTGTGTAGTAAATAGACTGGTTTTAATCTGAGTGAAGTTGGAGTATCTCAGTTTCCCTCGATCAATGAAGCTCTCAGACAGACATTTCCACAGAGGCCACACAAAGCACAAGCAAAGAAACAAAAGCTATAGACACTGACACGCAGTAATGATTTAATTAATATAGTAATACATGTACTCTCTGTATGTTTAACTGAGTAATCAAAATGAACACATTCTAAATGCTAAAACAAAAAAAAAGAGCTTTGAGAAGTTACGATGTTAGCCAACATTCATTCATTCATTCATTCATTCATTCATTCATTCCACAAAACAAAAGTGTGGTAACACATTTATGTGGCAACAAGCACTATCATTCAAATATGACAACCTCTCACCCTGTTTGGGAATATCCTGAAAGAAAGAAAGAAAGAAAGAAAGAAAGAGAAAGGGGGCAAAATATTTTTGTCATCTGCTTCATTTGGTAACATTTTTTTTTTCATGAGAAAAGTATTAAAGTTAAGTTTCTGTGCATTGCTCTCCTATTACACATTATACAGTATGTGGCTTCCATTACTTGTAGCACTTATGTTGGCTTACTTTACGTATACATGCATATTAAATCTTCTTGTATACTATATTCAACTGTACAATGTTCAGAACAATGACACAAATCCCTTAATATGAATATTATCTGTTGAACATACAGTATGAGAACTATTTTGTACTTACTTCTGTATGTGCCAAACAAAACAAAACAAAACAAAACAAAACAAAACAAATAAACAAACAAAACACTTAAATCAATCATGATAACATCCAAAGCATTTTAAATATTATGAAACAAGATTAAAATATTACCATATTATATTACTATATAATTACCCAGAAGATACTGATCAAGAGGTGAGCGCTGAGCAAAGAACATGGAGGTGGATCTTTACAGGTACAAAGCCCCCTCTCTCTCTCTGAGGTGAAAAGGTGTCCCTCCAGCTGCCTTTCTGTGTGCTTGTGTCTGATAGCAGCGCCTGAAGGCTTCCCCTTCCTCTGGGGGTTGAGGGTGGTTGCTCTGGTAATGGATATGGTTGGAGGAAGCTGACCCCGGGCCTGTTATTAGCGAGCCTGGCTTCATTAAAATGGCTTATTGTTTGATACAGTGCTCATATTCAGCCCTACGGAGGCCCTTTCACAAGAGGTACTTTATTTATCAGCACTGATAGGAGACTAATCCTGTGACCTTTGCACCTGAGAGAAACCCTGCCGCCCACTCTGTAATTTTCTTTCTAAGATTTAAGTTTTCAGCTTCCTCCTTCTCTTCTTCTGGTCAATCTGTTGTTCCCACATCTGGCCGGGCACGATCCACAGCTTCTCCATGGATCCAGAGGTGTGATGCAGGTGCTTCCAGGCCTTGTATGTCGACTCCTTTTCCTCTCGTCTCAGGAGAAGCTTCACAGCCTCACAGAGGAAGAGCAGGACTTGTTTCCGGAGGGTTTTGGCTCTTCAGATGACCATCAGGGCATTCTGTATGTCCTGGGCAGCCCGCGAGATTTATAATCCCGCTCTGCTCTTTCTGCTTTCAAAGGACCTCTGGGAGCAGAACGGCAAATTGCTTCAACACATGGAATGATTCATGGATTCAAGGCACGCATGAAATGGCCTCAAAATGGCGGCAGATGATGAAACAGGATGTGAAGGGACTTAAGGCTACGTACCTTTGGAAGACTCTAGTGATTCCATGTAGCTACAGTTGCATATGGCATAGTGGGGTCTATTGTCATGAATATCATAAAAAATTGATATAGAGGTTACAAGAATCTGTGTATAGTTGAAGAAAGCATACACATTAAGTTATGAAAATTAACCATGGTTTTATTTTAGTAAAAGTGTAGTAACCATTTTTTTTGGTGCATTGGTTACCATTTGTATAACCATAGTTTTATTACAAATACCATGGTTAAACTATGGTTAGTGTAGCAAGACCATGGTTAATTTGTGGTTACCATTTTTTTGTTTTTATTTTCAGTAATAACCAAGGTTAATTTCCGTAAGGGAGCTGCTAATGAGGTGTGTTATCTTCTAAGGGATCTGACTTAAGTGTTGCCAAGTCTGTGGTTTTCCTGTGGAATTGGGCTACTTTAACACTGTTGCCGCGGGTTGTTTTTCATGTCCGCAGGTTGAAGCGACCCCAATAACGGGATATTTAGCCGAATTTTAAGATCAGAAGTGCGAATTTTACCAGGGGAATCCCACCAAACAAACATGTATTTTATTTAGTTTCGAGTAGCAATTTGTCAGGTTTTGTTGTGAAAACCTGGCAACCCTGTCTGACAATTTTCATGTGGTAGATGAAACGATTGAAAATTCCATTGTAGACACAACATATCATACAGATCAAAGAGCCTCTTCTGTCTTAGTAGACCACCTAGCAACCTCCTATTACACTTTAAAAACCACATAGCAACACCCTGCTAACTGCTCACAGCAGCCTAGAATTGTTTTTGCATTGAATTTTTATTGTAAAGATTAATGCAAAAACAAGCTTGCAAACATGCTAAGACATGCCAGATGTCTGCTAAAAATGCTATACCAAAACATTAGAAACATGTTACCAAAGTGCCAAAACTTAACAGTATATAACAACATGTTAACAATGTGCAAAAACTATGCAATATGCTAAAACTGTCACGGTGCACACACGAGGGAGGAACCAGGAACACGCAGACGAGGATGTAAACTCAAATAACATACTTTACTGGGGACATCAAGGCAGGGCAAGACAAGGCAGAGCAAGACACAGACATCAAACACCGGGGATAACGAGTAGACCAGACAGCACGAAACTCAACAGGCAGGAACTTAAATACACACGCTAATGAGACGAACACGGCTAGACAAGAATTAACTGATGATTACATATGACAAGGACAGGAAACAAACCAAATATGGGCACAAGGGGCAGGAACACATGACAGACACACAACAGTTCCCTGACATAACTCCCCCCTCCCGAAAGGCTCGTCCCGAGCCTTAACAGTTCCATCGGGGAGGGGGGGTGGGCGCTCTGGAGGCCTCTCAGGACAGACACGGACCACAGGACGGGGACCTCCAGAGCGGAACAGACAGACAGGACCCATGGCGGAGCAGGGAGCTCAGGAGGCCATGGCAGGTGGTAACTGTGGCCATGACATCCTTCTTCGGCCCACCCACTCCACCCAGAGCTCTACTACCTCCCCCCCAAAATTTCCATGGGGAATCCAGGGGGTATCAGGAGCCCTCCGGGGCTAGACAAACAAAACAGTACAAGACACGACATGAAACCCTCCAGGGTCAGACAAACACAACAAGACATCCCACAGGAACCAGAAGCCCTCCTGGGCTGGCTAGGAAGCTGAGTCTTCCTCTGGGCATGACGAGGAGTCAGGGGCCCTCACAGGGTCCCTCAGCGACCTCCTCCACTTCTGCGACAGGGGGGGCAAGCGGCTGCGACTGGCCTCCATGGCCACAACTCAAGGAGCCGCCTGCCCCAGACGAGTCTCCATGGACAAGACAAGGTAAGTTTAAAATGTTCCTGTGGGCACAACGAACACAAACACGGCTCTCCTGGCCGTGACATGTGGACTTGATCCACGGAGAGGGTATCGGCGACCGGCAGGCTTGAGTCAGCGGCAATCCGGTGGGCTTGAGTCAGCGGCAATCCGGTGGGCTTGAGTCAGCGGCGGACCGGCGGGCATTGAGTCAGAGGCGGACCGGCGGGCATTGAGTCAGAGGCGGACCGGCGGCGTGCACAGGGGAGCCGCGGACGGCGGCGTGAACAGGGGGAGCCGCCGACGGCGGGTTGGCTTTCCCCGCGGACGGCAGCGTTGATCTCCCGCGAACGGCGGGCACGGTGAAGCCGCCGACGGTGGGTTGGCTTTCCCCACGGACGGCGGACTTGGGTGAACCGCAGGTGGCGGCGTGAACTCCCGCGAACGGCGGGCTCGGTGTGCCGCGGACGGCGGCGTGAACTCCCGCGAACGGCGGGCTCGGTGTGCCGCGGACGGCGGCGTGAACTCCCGCGAACGGCGGGCTCGGTGTGAGCGGCGAGGTTGGGAGCCGCGGACAGCGGCGGATATCTCCCGCGATCGGCGGGTTGGATGAGCCGCGGACAACGGCGAACTTCTCCCGCGATCGTCAGACTGCAGGGCTCGCGGCCAGCGGACTCGCGGCACTCGCGGTGATCCCGCCGAACTCCCACGCGGACTTGCAGTGGGCTAAGGCGGGATGCCGAGCGGCGACTTCCATGCCGCGAGGGACAGACAAACAGGAACAAACAAAAGACTTTTAAAAAACGGAAAACAAAACGAGGTGAAGGGGCGCCGCTTACTGTTTTGGGTCTGGTCTTCTGTCACGGTGCACACACGAGGGAGGAACCAGGAACACGCAGACGAGGATGTAAACTCAAATAACATACTTTACTGGGGACATCAAGGCAGGGCAAGACAAGGCAGAGCAAGACACAGACATCAAACACCGGGGATAACGAGTAGACCAGACAGCACGAAACTCAACAGGCAGGAACTTAAATACACACGCTAATGAGACGAACACGGCTAGACAAGAATTAACTGATGATTACATATGACAAGGACAGGAAACAAACCAAATATGGGCACAAGGGGCAGGAACACATGACAGACACACAACAGTTCCCTGACAAAAACATTACAGAATGGCACAACAACATGCTATATAACAACATGCTAAAAACATGCAGCAAATTTCTTAATATTCTTTGGAGATTGTTGGATAGAAGTAGAATTTCACTTGCAAAAAAGTAATTTTATGTTTATATGTACCGTGGTAGTACATTTCATTCTTTTAAAAAGTTTAGTACTAAATGTAGTAATTTTTATGGTGATGCCATCATTATATTATGATACTTGATAAATGCAGGTTTTTCTGTGTTAGTGTTTAAGGAACTGTTGTTTCGTGACAGAATGAGAAAGAACATAGGATGAGCCATGCTTGTCATAACACTGCCATGTGGAATCTGTTTGATAGCATCTGTCCCTTTCTCTTCCTCCCTCTCCTTCTCTACCCTAATTGAGACATTTTATGGGCCAGCAATAATGACCATGTAACAAGATTTTTATGAGCATGTTCACTGTTGAATTCTCCATTTCACCTTCTGACATGATTTTTTTACACACTTCATTATGTTACACTTGCACACTTGGAAAAACAAGAAAAAGATGCTTGACACACAATGCAACAATTGTATTTACATGCACACATTTAATATAATGATATAAAATAAAACCCAAACATTATTACCTAAGCCATGCAATGAGTCTCTTATTAGATAAAGATTGGTTGGCAGTGTTGTATTTTTTGTTTTTACAAAATACTTGCTTTTGACTTAAAGCTCATTCAGCAAACACACAATGGATCCTTTTAGAAAACCAACTTTTATTTACAGCCAGATATGATAACTTAAAATGGGCCGTAAACTATTCATCTTAATGTAACAGAAATTATGGCCTGCCAGAAATAATTTCGTCTAAGAGACCAATCTTTGAGAAATACTGTTATAACTTTTAACTGTTAGGGAGCTATTAAGGAGTATCACATTATTTAACGACATACCATTAGTATAGTGTATCCATACAACCGTGTGTTGAATCAACCTTAACTCCTACCAGATACGAGCCATCCACGCTCCCTCTCCCTCCAGGCCAGTATCATTCTTGCATGTTTTTGGGGTGACAGGTCGTTTCCTGTGAGCGTTTATTTGTGCACATGGGTCGGCAGTAAGGGAAGATGATATCTAATCACCTGTTCCTGTGAGGCACAGAGCAGGTCTTTGTGTATTCATTCTGAGTAGCCTGACCATTCTCATAAGGAACCACAGGCAGGTGACAATAAGGAGGAGAGGGCTCTGGTATTGTTTAGGGCACAGAATGCAAAGAGGGCAGTTCACATGACATGTCATACCAGTGTCCTTCAAGGGATGCTCTGTGCCGCTCTTTCGACCTATACTCATTGAGAGACAGAATAATTATACTTTCAAACAGTCCTGCAATAAATAAAAATGGAAGAAAAAATATTGCTGTTTAAAAGGTTTTGAAAATAATAATAATTAATTGAATTGAACTGAATGAATCATAAATAGAAATTAAATGACATTTTTTTTTGTTTAAATTTATATTAGAAACAGTTAGCTGAACTTTACATTGCTTTTTTGACCCACTTAAGTGGGACTTTTTTGCAACTTTATACAGTTTCATAATTAATGATATTGTTTTTGAAATATTGTTAAAGTGTACGGAAAAATGTACTTACAAGAATTTATTATAAACTAATATATACTTATCTGTCATTTATACTGTCACGTCTGTTGAAACGTGTTTATGTATTTAAATACATTTGTAATTGCATGGTTGTAATTATGAAATTTTGGTACATTTAAAATATATGAACTAAATGTAATTTTGTATCACATTACACAATACACATTACACATTAATTATAATCAAGTACTTGATGTGCTTTAGTATGTTAGTATTTAGAGCATGAAAAAATTTAAATAATGAAAATGATTTACAATGTACTTAAATGCTAAATGTTTAATTAAAAAATATTAAAAAGTGCACTTTTTTTATGAAATAGTCCTTTTAAAATGGTCCTTTAAGAAACATTGTCATGAAAAGTGTCCACTCTTGAAGTATACTTAATTGGTCTTTAATTTTGTCATTATTTCATCTGCAAATAACTTTTTTTTTTAAATATACTTTTAGGATTTGAAGTAGATTGCAAGTTCACTTTCAGTAATATTAGGCACATTTGTTTCTCACCATAGTGGTCAATGATAAAATCTACAACAGCTATGATGCAACAGAGCTGTTAGTAATATAGAACAGGGATTTTTAAAAACGATATTTTCAAATAGAAAGATGGCAGTTAATGATGTTTAATAAAACACCCCTTACCCGCAACTACATTCCCAAAATAGTGAAAGAAAGAAAGATCAAGACTTGATGAACAAAGGGGAAAGCTTTAATGATTTGTCCGCCCTCAGCTCTGTGATCTCCACTGTTTACACAAGGCAGTGGTTTTTTGAGTGCGCTGCGCTTGTGTCAAATTGCCAAGACAAAATAAAAAGTCAGGCGAGCATGTGTTTCTGATAAAGCATGTACAGTACACGTCGAGGTAGAGGCCAGCTCTTTTCCATGCCTCAGCCATGTAACGTGTAGTCATGTTTCTGTTTTGTAGCTCTGTGGACAGGGAGGGAAGCGAAAGGGAGAGGGATGGCGTCGACAATGACTCTGTCAGTTCTGTTGGGCCGTTCTGAAAGCAAAAATATGGTTTCGTTTTCCGCAACTATTGGACAGTCACGTCCTCCATATGTCCACATTAGATTCAGTCTATCAAAGTCCAGAAAACATACTCCTCAGAGTGAAGACACAAAGGGAGATTTGTAGGGCTTTGTTACTTTGATTTGGCTGAGAGGAGGTTTCTGAGGTCAAACTGTCTTAATGTGTTTACATTTTGGCACTGAATGAAGATATGGCACGTCTTAAATGTCTTGTAGCCCATGTCCACTCCACCCATGACTTAATTGGACACGCACACAAAACAACGCTTAAACTGGACCATCTCCCGCAGGACATTCTAACAGCCAAACACTCTGCATGAATCTGCTCAGACAATCAAATCAGCTGGACAAAATCTACTAAATAAGCAATAGACGTGTACTGTACGTGCCGAACACTTCTCGCTGTCAATGAATGGCCAAATTTCATCTGTGGGTACACTGGACTGTTTGTTTTAAAAAAAGATGAAGATAGACTTTAAGAAAAGATTTATGCAGCTTTTGTATAGATTAAAAACATTCTTAATAATGATTGTGGCACAATGTTCAGAATCAATTCAGTTGCACAAACGTACAGTGAAGTTGTTTTTTCCTCATTAAAAAAAATTACACACAAACAAATATGACTTTAAAAAAAGTAAACATAAGAGCAGTCTTATCATAATATGTGACTAGTAAAAACATTAATTTTGCATGATGCTTCCTCTACTCCACTGTCAGTATCAGTCCGAAATGAATGCCATATTAGTCAGTGCTATGTTTGGAGAAATTAACAAGAAAAAAAAAATAATGGCATTATGAAATGGTAATAAAAAACAAGCATTAATCTCATGTCTTTTGTTCTGCAGAAATTATAATTTATTCAGCTTGTGTTGTGTTATCTCTTATTTAGATGGGTAACACTTTACAATCAGGTTCATTAGTTAACATGAACTATGAATAAACAATACGTTTACAGCATTTATTAATCTTAGTTAATGTTAATTTCAGCATTTACTAATGCATTATTAAAATCCCAGGTTGTGTTTGTTAACATTAGTTAATACACTATGAACTAACATGAACTAACAATGAACAACTATTTTTATTAACTAACGTTAACAAAGATAAAGAATAAATAGTGTAATAAATGTATTGATCGTTGTTTGTTCAAGTTTGTTAATGCATTAACTAATGTTAACAAATGACACCTTATTGTATCAGTGTTACCTTTAGATGTCACATTATTTCTATCTTCTCTCTTTTCCTCTGTCTGTCTCTCAAGTGTATTTTCTCCTATAAAGATTTCTGAAACATTGTTCATGAGCTAAAAAGAATTGAGAGGCCACACAAGGATTATGTCGGCCTCTTAAAGCAGTGTTTATATAGTCCTGGGCTGAAAGACTGCAGAGCGCTTAGGAGCTGTTCTGAGACTGGAGCCAGAGCAGTGAGATCAGGATGCTGTCTGCCACTTACTGAGACTAAATGATTTCCTCCAAGCTGATGATTTCTACTGGGAAATCCTACCCGGCTCACAAAATTGCTTCCGGAAAAAATGTTTATCTAAGTTTTTTTTTTTTTTTTTTTTGGTAGTTATGAATGATTATTTTCAGAAATGTAATACATTTTTTATACATTCAGTTACACAAAGTTCCATTTTGTTAAAGAAAAATAATTTTGAAACTCTCAAAAGATAGACAGACAGACAGATAGACAGATAGATATTTTTGTAAATTTTCTTATTCAGTAACTAAAAAGCCATGAGATATTTACATGCCTAAATAGGAGTTTGGTAATTTTTTATAATGAAAAAGTTAAAGTGACATTTTTCAGCCAAATATTAGTGCTGATAGCTGACCTTAGACAGTGAACCGAAAACTCCCATCATTTTTTTCCATCAGGATTTTCCAGGGGTGTTTTTTTATTCATCGGTAACTAAATGTGAGTGACTAAACATTTGTGAGGGTGGACAGAGGGGAGGATGATAGATAGATGTGTGTGTTTGTGTGTGTTCGTGGCTGTGTGTACTACACAGCTGGGTCTGAGTAATTTCTGGCAATGAGTAACTATTCTCAAATGATTACACCTTTTCCACACTGAAATGAATTTATCACTTGCATTGTCACCTCATGTTTCTTCCTTTCAGATGTTCCCTTAGTCAGCTTACAGCCATTTGTTAGCACATGCCTGACTGAGTCCATGAAATGAGTAAAAGCTCCATTTTACATGTGGCCTGTTGTACAATGATCCGAGGCTTAATTTTTTATTTTTTTATCATTGCTTGAGTATGTAATAATAATAAACGAAACCAAAACACATGATTTCTTTTTATTGTTTTGAGTAGAAAAGTGCAGTTACGACACCATCTTTTAACTTTGTCATGACAGTATTTTTCCCCTTGATGGCTACTGCACAAATTAACAATGTTCCTCTGAGTCGTTAATGTTATATGGTGTGGATTTCCCTATTCTCATAGAATTATAGCTATAGTTCCTTGATATAACAGGTCTTAAAAGCTTCGAATACAGGTTCACGAGGGACCCAATTTCACTGTACAGGGGAGAAAGTAACCAGTTGAGTTTTTCACACACCACTTTCTCATCTGTTGTAAATAATGGCCTCTGGAGACACGCAGGCATGAGGTTAATGAAAAACAATGAGAAGCGGCTTCCTGGGGGAGCAGAAGATTTCAGGGATGTTTTGGAATAACTCCATATTGTTTTCTTTGAACATCTTATTTACACATCGAATGTGAAGTCACAGACATAAGCAATTTGTTCTCACTCTTTGGTCAGTTTCCCCTCCCACCTATTTTTCTTCTTCATGGTTGAACATCTGTATGGAATCATGCTTATACCATGAACTTATGAGTGTGATCTCGTGTCTGTAAACCTGCAGATTTGACTATTTTTGTTGCTGTTTGGCTCTAAATAGTATATTCTAAGCATAAACAGGAATGTTTCTTGACCTTTGGTTGATTTTGGTATACTGGAAATTCTGAGAACAGTCTGAAACATGTGTTTTTCAGGAGAAGATCTGAGAAGAAGGAGGCTCCTGTTACTCAGACAGCCTTCAATTTGCTGTTTAAAAGAAATTATATTGAGATATCAAAGAGATCTTATTTGAAATGTTTCATTCTGCAGTGATTCATCTTTATTTTTTAACTCCTCCTCGACATCCTCTGCTCCTCTTCCCAGCCTTGTCTCGGTACATGGCTGCCCGTACATCTGGAACTGGGCATGTTCACAGTGCCTCCCCTCTGGTTTGTGCTTTCGGTTGATTATATTACCCGTTCTGAGTTCTTTCTCCCATCTGAGGGGGAGGAAAACAGAAGTATGAGCGCCAGGGTCAAGTGGTGATTGCTGATGTTGTCTCCGCTAAACATATGTTTAGTCCTCGCTGAGCGTATGCAGTTCCCCCACAGTTTGGTAACCATTAAGGGACTTCCTAAGTCAGTTCCGGAGTCAGGTCTCTGAGGACGAGAGGAGGGGTTTAAGGTGGGGTTTTGATGGGGGAATGGGGCAAAAGGTGGTTGGGTCAGTTTGGATATGGTTAGGGGTTAAATTGGTCTGCAAAAATCCAGAAGAGTTGAACATTTGATTAAAAAACAAAACAAAACTGTTATTTTTGCTTGTCAGTCTATTAAATTCACATTTCATCTGCATTTATTGAGTGTAAAGAAAAGTTTGGTAACACTTTAGAATAGGGAACACTTATATACTATTAACTACGACTTTTTCCTCAATAAGTCCCTAATTTGCTGCTTATTAATAGTTAGTAATGTAGTTGTTAAGTTTAGGTATTGGGAAGGATTAGGGATGTAGAATAAGGGCATGTAGAATAATCATTAATATGTGCTTAATTACTACTAATAAACGGCTAATATTCTAGTAATAATAGTTAAAAGAGACCCTAAAATAAAGTGTTACCAAAAGTTTAAAGTTCATTACATTAGACATTACGTCAATGTCCTGTTCGATGCACCATATTCACTTAGAATGCCAATGTTCACAAAACAAAATGTAACCAAATACATCCTGTTTCTAAAATTATGCTACAATTATTTAGGATGTCTATGTGGGTTTTAAACTTGAGATGCCTTGTGCAACATATTTTAAGAAAGAATTTTAAAAAGCGTCAAAATAGAATCATACCACTGAACCATGTTATATTTTTCCTGGATATGGTGGACTGGTGAGCAGAGATGATTGCTTAGTGCTAAACTTCACATAGTTGAGTCAAGGCTGTCACCTTGGCCCTGGGCAATCTCATGCAAGTGGGGCTCAGACAGGAAGTACATTTTGATAGAGGTTCTGCCCGATGGAGGAAGAGCTGTGAACTTCACATGCAGCGCGAAGGGCCACGGGGCCTGGCGCTCAGCCCTCAGGGCAGACGAGTCTAAGAGGAAATGAAAGGATCATTTAGCGCGGGAAAGGCGAAGCTGGGGGATGAGGCAAAAGAGGGGCCATGCCACAGACACCCATCCTAGCCATGAACAAAGACAAACAAACAGCAAGAAAATCATAAAATCAACGCCTGAGGCTGCACAGACTCCTGCGCCAGCTCCGTTTCGCATTGCATTATTGTGTATCCGAGAGGAATCTCAAAGGGGCTTTCAGTAAACAAACTGGAGCCAGCCCATCTTTGTCTTGCTCTTGTTTGGAGTAAAAGATTGCAGCCTTGAATCTCCAGGGCCTTATCCCTAAAGGGCTGTGAAAGAGTGAACTGCTGGTCAGGGTATGTGGTATAGTGTTATGTGAAATAAATCATACATCAGACACCATCAATAAATGTAAATTTTTTCATAAAGCTAATCAAACCAGAAGCCTAATTCAGTCTTCCAAAATGATTCCAATGCTTGAACCAATGCTTGTTGAAAGATTTTGTTTTACAGGGTTAAGCATCAGAGAAGCAAGTTCTAGCAAGTCGGCAAAAACTTGGAACTGTAACATTTAGTTCCTAGTTCCTAGTTCAAGAAAACAATCACCTTCAAAGAAGAATATGATTTGAAATCACCTATCTTTTCTGCCCAGTTTATAAGCCAGGTGGTTTTGAGGTCAGCCATGTGTTGACCCGTGTCTCTTATACATAAATATTCTTATAATAATGTTAATTGATTATTTGAATGATTTGCAGAATGGGTAGAACCAGTTCAATAAAAACTGAGAAACAGGAGCTATATGAATTTAGAAAGACATGAAGTTGAGTAAATGATGACAGTACGTCCATTTTTGTGTGAACTATCCCTTTAGTCTCCATTTTGTCTTTATTTCTATGAGAATGCATTGAGATTTTCATTTCATATGGCTTACGCATGCATGCCACTTTCAGTAGCAGCTGTGCAGATTACAACTGGCACTGCCTGGACCAGCTGTCCTATACTTCACTAAGTACAGGAGTGTCCATTCCTGCTCCTGGAAGGCAATCTTCCAGCAAAATTTAGCTCTAGCCCTAATTAAACACAACTGAAGCAAGCTAAACTTGGTAGGACATTGGCCCTCCAGGACCAGGACTGGATACATTGCTAAACTCGGTAGGACGTTGGCCATCCAGGACAAGGAGTGGTCACCCCTGTTCTAGAATGTGCACTCCTTGTCCTGGTTGGCCAACGTCCTACCGAGTTTAGCTCCAACTTACCTACCTGGAAGATTCTAGTAAACATCTATCTAAGCACACTTAGAGGCCCTGTATATTAGATTACATTTAAAATCTCTGATCTGTCTCATAGTAATAACTTATCACACTCAAAAGCTGTAGGTAATTTCACTTACAGCACAGACTGCAGATGCCCCGACACAAGCAAGCCAGAGAGTCATCATGTGGCGTAACTGTACGCAAGCTGAGGTGACAGGGGAAGCAGCTGGGTGCATGCCGTCAGCCGTCCCTAAGGAACTATGCGGAGGGCACATGGTGTCGCAGATGCAGCCCACCTGATGTACCTCATTCTGTCCGCCACACGTGCAGTGTGCAGAGTTGTGGGCCATCGTTGCATGTGCCGGTACTCTTCACTGATGATAAGAGCTGAACTGTGAATGTTAACTCGCATAATATATTAACATGAATGCTTACACAAGTCCACATGTCAAAGCCACTGTTTTGGGCAATTGTCAAAAATACAAAACATTGTTTTGGATGTTGCATTTAAAATCCATTTTGCTCAACAAATTTGTGGGACCATGACACAAATTCACATGACTAACAGACAGGAGAAGCCCATAACACTTAGAAGAATTTACCCTTTACTTTTAGACTGCTTAAAAGCACATTAAATTGATGAAATCAGCTAAAACAAGAAGACCTAGTATCCATGCAATCAAATGCAATCATAAATGTTTTGTTATTGAAAGCTGTCAGGCCGTGAAATGTGTTAGCAGATCACCCACGACTGTGGAATAAATGCGAGCCATGCGGATGAGTTGATTCTAAATTGCACATAGCATTTGGCTGAGCAGGCTGTCACCTGATTTTACAGCCCTGGTTGGGGATGCGCATGGGTCACCAGATGTCCCATGTCTCTCTCAGATGTCACTTTGAGTCTGATGTGTCGTTTTCTTTCCACATTACAGTCATGCACGCAAGCACGACAGAAGGCCCTGTCTAAATATTTATCTTGCTCCAGAGGTGATGTGGAATCAACACTTAATATGTGAGCATCGCAATAAGAAAACGAGCAGATTAGTTTAAACTAAAACTAAACGTTGAAGTAGGGGCTCCTCTAAAGAAAACAATGCACTGTAAATGAACAGTGGATAATAGACTAAGTCCTGAAACACACTCTTCACAAGTAAGTGAACACAGACATTAATCTATGGTTGTTTTCATGCAGTCAGAGCACAATGCTCAATGTGACTTTTCTGTATGCATTGCATTGCCAAGCGTTGCCACAAGGGGCACTACAGTTGCAAATAGCATATCATAATATCATAAAGAGTTTATGACAGCTGTTTATTACAGCCACAGTAAAACAAGAATGCACATTAAAGGGTTAGTTCACCCAAAAATGAACATTTTGTTATCATTTACTCAGCTCAAGTTGGTCCAAACCTGAGTTTCTTTCTTACGCTGAACTCGTACAGGTTTGTAACAACTTGAGGGTAAGTAAATGATGACATAATTTTCATTTCTTGGGTGAACTATCCTATTAAATATGTACAACAATTCTGCACAATTTATGATCAACATGGTATCTTGCTTCACTCATGACATGGGATGCTAAAAACAGCTTATATGTTAGCTTTTAACACAGATGGCAATAGCACAAATAATAATAATAATAATTATAATAATTAGTTACATTTATATAGTGCTTTTCTAGACACTCAAAGCGCTTTACATTGTAAGGGGGGATCTGCTCAACCACCACCACCAATGTGTAGCATTGACCTGGATGATGCGACGGCAGCCATAGTGCGCCACAACACCCACCACACACCACGCACCAGTTTATTGGTGGAGAGGAGACAGAGTGATGAATCAGTAGATATGGGGATGGTTAAGAGGCCATTATGCTCAGAGGCCAATGGATGCCGGGGTAACACCCCTACTCTTTTTCGAAGGACATCCTGGGATTTTTAATGACCACAGTGAGACAGGACCTCGGTTTAACATCTCATCCGAAGGACGGTGCTTTTTGACAGTATAGTGTCACCGTCACTATACTGGGGCGCTAGGACCTACAGAGACCACAGGGTGAGCACCCCCTGCTGGCCTTACTACTGGCCTCTTCCAGCAGCAACCAAGTTTTCCCAGGAGGTCTCCCATCCAGGTACTTACCAGGCTCAACCCTGCTTAGCTTTTATTGGGCGACCAGTCTTGGCCTACAGGGTGATATGGCTGCCGGCCAAATGGCACACAAGAACATGTCCTTCCGTAAAGACCAGTACTACTGCCATCATTATTTTTATGACAAATTCATTTATACGGCTTACTTTTCACATGATAAGCTGTTGGCATCTTGGTATCAGGTTAAGTCCTCTGTTGGTCCTGGGCAGTTGATTAGAAGGTGTTACGACCACACGGGGAACTGATTTATGATTCCTCCTACCCTTGTATAGTTGAATGGCACTGTGGGGGTGAAGTGGATCTGGGTTGGGGGTGGAACTGACATACAGTAAACACTTTATTCGGTGCTGTATGATTTGAGATGAAAGGCCCAATCACTACTGAGACCCAATACAGATGGATGTTTAGATAAAACTAGGGTGAGAGGGTGCACTGTTTTTGGACTATGGGAGCACAGGAAGTCGTGGTCTGAGAGTGTGCGCTGGTCCTTTGGGTACGGTACAATAGTGGCCAGGGGAAACAAACTCCCTGCCCAAGCAAAGGAAATTCTCATGCCATTGGAAGGATGGTCATTAATGCGTCTCACACAAGAATATGCATCAAAGCTGCCCACGCTGTCTCTGCTTTGACCTCAGCACATATGAATCTTCCCAGTTGCACATATTTGTTAGTGTTACTCTCCACAAACACATTATAAATACCCACTTCCACACCCACACATCCGATCGCACCACAAACATCTTGTACTATCACATCCTGATCTGTTTGACATTTTGATGTTGTTAACCCTTGATCAACTCATAAATGACCCCTTCCTGTGTCATTGCTCACTGAGAGTCATTCAGCTCTACACACAATGTGCACTGCACAGTTACACTCATTTCACACACTTTGCTGTGACTAATTCCTTACACACTTCACCTACGACTTTTCTCACAATGAACATCCTGCTTCTGTCATAGACTAAAAATAGAGGACAGTGACTGGGTATTGGAAAGTAAAAATCCCATTCATTTTCTCCAAAGAAAAAGTGATTTTTAACAATATTGTACAAACCTTTCAAGACAGAGGCACCAATCAGAGAAGTCACATTTACCATAGTAACACAACAACCCTCTTAAGAGACCTCCTAGTCCCATTAAGCTGTACCTTACAATCTTAAAATAGGCTACTTATGTATTTGTAAATAGTTGAATATGTTTCAATAAACCTCAAATGTATTGTATTTTATAGTCTTTATCAGTAATGTACATTGTTTCTTATTCATTGTAATTTTTACAGGATAAATACAATTCAAAGTAATAATCACCCCAAAATGTACATTTTGTTATCATGTACTCACCTCCGTGTCATTCCAAACCTTTCTTTTCTCAGTGGAACACAGAAAGAATATCCAAGCTGCTCTTTTATATATAACCAAAGGAAAAGTATGAAATTTAAGCTAAGAAAATCCTGCCATCCAACCACAGCTCTGAAATCTGTATATGGAAATTGTGGTGCCATACAAATTTGAAGAACCATTAAGTCAAACTTGTCATGATGCACTTGAAACATACAAACTCATCACAAAGAAGAAGAAAAAACCCCAGTTGTGGATCATCCAACAGCAAAAAGCTAAAGTTAACTTACTTTTTCCACAGCTCTCTGTGATTGTTTAATGGGATGTGTTCAATAAAAACATGAAAGATCATTGTTTGTGTATTGTGTGTCTTTCAATACTTGCACTTGATGCAGATCAAATGACATTTTATGACCGATACATGCAGAAAACCAACCAATTAAAATATTTTTTCTTTGATTTTCTCTTACAGAATATTGAGATATAATTTCAGACAAATTGTTTTCCTTCATGAGTCTTAACTGAGATCTCTATTATATCTCTTGTACTATAAAAGAGCAATTTCTCACGAATCATCTTTCCTCCGGGTGTTTGTGCGTG
The DNA here is from genome assembly GCF_936440315.1 of Barbus barbus. NCBI lineage: Eukaryota > Metazoa > Chordata > Actinopteri > Cypriniformes > Cyprinidae > Barbus > Barbus barbus. The sequence continues at coordinate 13,821,400 of NC_136734.1, read as the reverse complement.
TGTGTGAATGAAGCAGAAATAGTGTCAGGGGCTGCAGCAGTCAGTCTGCATCACACTCAGTTGAAGCACAAGAGCTGCTGAGAGGAGCTCTTGTGCTTCAAAGCCACATTAGGTAAATGTCACTTCACCAGTGCAACCCTGCCATAGGGACACAGTGTGCACTTGAGTGTGCATGTCCATGTGCACGCTTGTGTGTGTTGTGGCTATTTGTGCATTTGCATAGTGCGCACTTCCAGCAGTTCTGCAAGAGATGACTTACTGCATCAATCTTAAAAGCCTGTGGCTAATTACTCGACTTCAAAAGACTGCAGAGACTAATTTATTGTTAAACTACCAGAACACAGTTTATGATACAGTTAATGATGATTAATCTGAGGAAGTATGAATCGGAATGTTTTCAGTCATGTGATTTCCTGTGAATGCAGTTTATATTAATGGATCTTGATGCAGTGACTGTAGCTGTCACATGCTGCAGTGTTTGTCAGTGGCTCTCTGGTGAATGTGTCAGGTTAGGTGACACTCTCTTCTGTTAATGTGCTATATCAGCTGATGCTTGAGAACAAGCTAGTTTCACAGAAACAAATACCATAATGTTCTCTTTTTCTCTTTGTTTGTTTGAAATATTAAAACCCCCCTGCAGTATAGAATGCATGTTTAGTATAACTTTCAATATAACCTCCAACATTCAATGATGTTTCCTATATTTTTATGTATTTAATGATACATTCGAAATGCATAATCATACATACAATAGCAACTGTTTACATTATACTTTATAAAGTATATAGGTATACTTCATACTTATATCTATACGTGTATATACAGTATATATATATATATATATATATATACTGTAGGTATAGGTATAAAGGTTTCACAGGGAGGACTCCTGATGATGACCTTTTTACGACAAGGAAAGTTTATAGCAGGGTTACTAACATATAGTAAAAGGTAATAGTAAAAGGTAATAAAATGTCATATAGTGCAACAAAATAAATGCATAATTCAAGTTTTTTTTTACACATTTATTTGACCAGTGTTGGGGGTAACGCATTACGTTTAGTATGTAAGTTTGTAATGTCTAGTTGTCATTGTGTTATATGTGCACCTTCTGTGAAAATGAATTTCCTCTCTAAGGCCAAATAAAATGATCTAAATTCATCTAAATCTAAAAAAAAGTGATTTTTAACAATATTGTACAAACCTTTCAAGACAGAGGCACCAATCAGAGAAGTCGCATTTACCATCAAAATAAAGTGTAACCAACTTTTTATATTAAAAACAAACAAGCAAGCCCATGTTAACGGAAAAGTATGCAAAAGTAATGTAACTATGTAACGCAATTATTTACTTTTTTTAGAGAGTAATACAATAGTAACTTTCCACAACAGTGCTTTTAGCTATAAGTAACTTTGCAAGTACGTCAACTTATTCTACTAACCTAACCTAACAGTCTGCTAAAACTCTACTAATACTCTAATGAGAGTTAGTTGACCTGTAGTTGCAAAGTTGCAGCTGAAAGTCTAAACAGGACCATCAAAATGAAGTGTAACCATATTCTACTATGAATATAGCTCATTCATTGCTTCTGTTTTAATAGTGTCATGATAAACTTGCATGAATACATGTGTGTTTTTCCTTGCATTTCTTATTGTGTGGTTGACAAAACTCCATCCAGGAGTGTCATAAAACCACTGGTTGCATGTACACTGAGTACTATTATACTGAGAACATCATCTTTGTAAGAATACCAGCCGACCCAAATAACGCATGTAAAAGATGAAAAGAAAACATCAAGCTGAGCGAATCACCTTAATCAAGCACAGGTCTCAGACGCAGAGGCCATGCATGGTCATGCCAGCAGACAAAAATAACTTTCTATCCTCATGTCTGGTCTCTGATCGCCTTCTCATCTCATTTAATGAAGAATCTCAACTCTTGCACCGTGCGTTAACCTAAATTTGACATCTTTCCTAGACCCACAGCCTCTTCCGTGCTGTTCTCGTTACTGCGGATCTCTGGTAGGATGTAGTGTGTAATTGGATACAGATGTTGCCATGGCGGCTCTCGCTAGACTGTTGTTTTAGCCTAGGCAAAGCACTTTCCTACATACCAGCCTGACCTCCCTTTGAAACGCTCCCAAAATTACATGCCTTTGTAGCGTTTTATGGGATCTTCTGATGTGCAGTGACCAAGACAGAAAGGTGAAGTCATTTTTGGTGGGGGGCTACACCAGGTGTAATCGCAGGTCTCGTCCTCCTCCTTTTTGTAATAATTGAACAGTTAATACAGCTAATGCAGATATTATTACTGTTTATAGGTTGCTTATGCTGGGAAACTTCACATATCCTGTGTCTGAGAACATGTTTGTAATGTTTGCACTCAGAAAATATGAGAACAATAACCTATTAACTTTAGCTATAAGCTGTTACCAAAGCATGATATGCATTTAAATGATACTTGTGTACAGTTTTAGCTTGAGCTTTTTGGCAGTGTTAGAAGTGGAGACACTACCAACTTATTTATATTTTTCAGTAACTTAACAGTATCTGAATTTTCAAAAGAAAGAGATTTTCCAATAACAAAATATCATTTTGTATATCAAACACTGCATTGATTTGTTACATTGTGCTGCACAACCTTACAGTCGAGGGAATAATCAGACCAGCAAGCTCACAATATATCTGGAAAGCATTGTATTTCATTTACTGTGTCCATATCAGATAAACATCTTGAAAAGAACAGATTCATGCACATTGTAAATCACAAAGGTTGCAAAAACATCTGCTGAATATCATTCTAACATACACAAGACAGACATGTTTCAGAAATGTATTACATATGAAGGCTGGAATACACTACACAATTTTTGCCCTGATTTTCCGCTGATCTTGAATTGACCGATTTGAGTTGATAGATTTAATAGAAAATCACGTAGTGTATGATGGTCACAGATTTTTCAGATGGTTCCACCCAGTCGGAGGATATCAAACATGTTTGAAATTCTGAAACCGATTTTAGAATATATATTGTTTTAATTTGTCATGCATCTCCTAGCAACAAGGCACACGTTTCTGCATGAGTTTGTTGTGATCGGAACAACTCCAAAGTCTGGTAGTGTGTTATCCTCAGTCGTTTAGTGTATTATGGTCAGCTTTTCCTTTGTGACTATTACAAAGTGTAAGTATTTTAAGATCTGGTCAGTTTTTATAAATCGTGTAGTGTATGCCAGCCTTAAGCAAGCTAAAAATGACATCTTGCAGATTGAATTGCACACAAAGAAAAGAATAGACACGTCTGGGTGACATGTGCTGTGAAAACACTGTTTTAGAATGACCTCTCACTTTTTTTTAATAGTCCATAACATGTTTGTTTTGCTTATTATGGTAGCTAGCTGTATTTTGGAACATTGCAGAGGGTTTTATGATGGTCTACGATTGTTTGAGCATCCACGGCTTGACCACTTGAATCTTGATCTACTAGCCTGGACTAGCTATAGCTTAGACTAGCTACCGGTGTTGGGCGTAAGGCATTATAAGTAACAATAAGTAACTAACACTGCCAGCTACCATGTTCCAAAACACATCAACCAGTCTAAGCTGTATTTTCTTGGAGATATGGCCACCAAACTGGCTGGCATGGAACTGTGATTACAGCTCAGGCACAAATATAGTCCGGCCACAGCTGTCACCCATGCCCTTCGAGTGTGGAAAGATCTGTGGAATGACGTGAGTACTTAAAGGGTATATTTGATTTTAGTTTACCTACTATAAATTGAGTAGCTTGTATCTTAGCAAGCAATAATTAGCTTCCCCATTACACTGCTTTTGTTGATTTGTGATTGGGTGAAACGCAGCATGACAATAAGTATGTTAGTCATAGAGAGGGCATCCTACTCCAAGCATTACTACTTCATGGGGGTGACACTTTACACAATTACAGCAATAACATCAACTCCTGCCAAGGTGCCTTAGTAAATTTATTGTGTATGAATGCAGGTCCTCAATCCCACTTATACTGATGTCGTCTTCAGAGCAGACAGCCGAACAGTCATTATAACTCTGCGCTAACACCATGTCAGCTCAAGGTCTTCTCACCTCCTCTCAATGTGTCTGGAGAAGGTGTTTGTAATACTATGAATGTGTATGTGAGAGAAGTAGGCACTTATATATATATTTTTGATTGATTAATTCTAGAAAAAAAAATGCATACAATAACTTGAATAAAACTTAGTCAAATTATTGTTATTATAGACTTTAGTAATGTTTTTAATAATTCAGTAATAAAAATAAATGTGACTCTTTCCGGGTGGTGTAACCCATGACAGGGCAAGATTTGTTAAGATTGTAAATTGTCACATGTTGCAACACCCAAAACATAATGATATTAGTTATATATAGACAAATTTTTGTATTTTTTTTTTTTTTAAAACATCTTAAAAAAATAATGATTGAGGTGTGTACACTGACATATTTTCAAGGTAATGGGAAAATATGTTGCTTTTTACTTCATAGTTACACCACAGTTTATTTTTAGAGTTGCTACATTTAAACTTTTCTTGAAAAGAGTATTAATGTTTGTCAAAACCAGGGTACATTTGGTTTCTGTCTTTAAAGAGTTCCCTATCAAGGGAACTTCGAACTGCGTCCTCTAGAGGTCGCTATGGGGAACTCCATCTACGTGACCCGTGTCTGAAGCATATATACAACAACACCAAATATTGGCCGGCGACAGCCTATGACGTCACTCCCGGTGCGCCACAGTATAAAGGGGCGCCGGGAGAAAGCATCATCCTCTTCTTCGTCTTCAATGACTGCTTTGTTTGAAGCGTGTATTCACGAGGTAAGAACGGTTTCTTCTAATAATGGCGAGCACTAGCAAGGCGTTTAAGAGGTGTGTGCATCCGTGTCCGCGTTATCTGACACCTGATGATTCACACGATCTTTGCGTCTTTTGTTTGGGTGAAGAGCACGCACGCGATGTTCTCGAGGGAGCGGTATGCGTGCACTGTGAGCGGTTTTCCATGAAAACGCTCCGCTCTCGTTTGTCTCTCTTTTTGAGGAAGGAGGGACAGCCATCTGCTCCCCGGGGTTCAGGACCCTCTGCTGCCGAGGCACGGAGGAAAATGAGCTCATGGGGCTCGCAGGTGAGTCTCGCTGGTGAGTTAGAGAAGGGGCTTTCCTTCTCACGCTCATCAGTCGCGGACGAGGGCGAGCTGCTGGAGGAGGATGACGCGATTTCACTGGCGCCATCTGACTCAACAGCTAGTGCTCTGCTGGGCGCTGCCCAGGAAGAGCAGGAGATGTCTGAGGGTGAAGAAGTCGAGACTGAGCCCTCTCAATCCTCCTGCCCTGCGTATGAGGAGCTGTTGGAGGTTATGGAACGCGCCTCGGCAAGGCTTGACTTGCCGTGGAAGCGGGCCAGAGTGGTGGCGCCGCGGGGTCGTCTCGATGAGCGTTACCTCTCTGGCCATAACCCCCCAGCCCAAGTGAACCTTCCTTTCCTTCCTGACCTTCATACGGAGGTTGAGAAGGAATGGAAAAAGCCGTTTTCCTCTCGTATTGTTAGATTTCAGCATACCAGTTATGCTAATATTGAGGGGATGCGTGAGAACGGCTATGAGCGGATGCCTCCCATAGAAGAGACGCTAGCTAGCTATCTCTCTGAGGGCAAGGCATCCTCTCTTCAGGTTCCTTCCTTGCCATCTAAGCCCCTTCAGATGACATCTCGCTTAAATGGTAAGGCATATGCAGCAGCAGGTCAGGCCATCGCCTCGGTGCACACGATGGCTGTGCTTCAGGCTTATCAGGCTGATCTGCTGAAAGACCTGGATAAGGGTCAGGGTCTTTCCCCTGACGAGGTGGCTGAGTTGCGCCGCACCACTGATTTGGCTCTCCGAGCCACCAAACAGGCCGCCGCTGCTATGGGCAGGTCCATGGCGGCCATGGTGGTAACGGAGAGACAACTGTGGTTGAACCTGGCAGACGTTGGGAAGAAAGAGAGGGGCTTTCTTCTCGATGCGCCGGTTTCGCCTTCTGAACTTTTTGGTACCTCCGTCGAGACGGTGGTTGAAAAGTTTAGGGAGGCGAGGGCGCGCTCAGCGGCTTTTAAAACCTTCATCCCGAGAAGGTCCAGGTCTGAACCCAAACAACGCGAGGGTCCTGGCCCATCTGGATCTGAGGATCAAAGATGGGTACAGAAGGCTAGTGTCGCGACTCGCGCCCCTCCCCCGCCTGCGGGTAAGGCCTCAGGGAAGCGCAGGTCGACGAGAGGTAGGCAGAACCTGAGGGACGTGGTCTGGAAGAGGCGTTCACAACGCTCTCGCCCGGGCCAGGGTGAAAGTTGAGACTTTCCTTCCTTCAGAGGGCCTTTACATCTCCCTCTCTAATTCCCTTGCAACCTCCGTTCACTCCACCTAACTGAGGCTAGGTGAGCACCTCCTACACTCACATTTCCATCTACCGGATCTATGATGATTTTGGTTAGGTTCTATGCCTTTAGAACCTGCCTTACTGATGATCTGGACCTAGGCCCTGTTTGCGCCTCTGGGTCCGATCTTATGCGCTGGATCCTTGGATGGGTGAGTACGATCCAATTTTCAGATTCGGGGATGTGTTCAATCTACTTTAGAAATGGTATCAGGTATGGATGAGCGTCGTTATTACTATGCTTTGGTAACTAGGAGCAGCTTTTCGAGTTTGGCCCTTTTGTTCTTCAAACGAGGCAATAATAGGCACACGAGGTTTAGCTTGGAACTGCCCACCCTTATTAGGGTTTTAAGTAGCAGTTTCCCTGAGCCCTTGTTGCCTTCTGTTCAGCTACCTGTTACCTGATACTTTTCCAGCAGCTCGTTCGGGTTGTTAGGTATCCCTCTGTTTGTAGGTCGAGCCGGTTTGCTCCCCTCGCCTAGAATGTGGAGGGTTATTTTTTGAGCATGCCGCTCCCTCCTGAGTGTCTGAGCTCTCATGCTGAGAGTAGATTCTCCGCTCTCCAGAGCTTTATCATGGTAGAGCTAGTCTTGCTCCCCTCACGGTGAGGGTCACCTTGAGTATACTGCTCTCGTATGAGCGTGTGAGTTCCCTCTTTTGCCGTAAGTAGAGTTCCGCTCCCAGAGCTTGTTACTTAACAACCTGCTCCTCGTTGCTGCTGTACCCCTCCGAGCTCTACCCTGTTAGTTGAGCTGGCGCTGCTCCCCTCGCTATAGAGGGTTGCCTATGAGCATGCCGCCCCCTGCTGAGCGTCTGAGTTTCCTCTCATATGAGAGTCGAGTCTCCGCTCCCAGAGCTCGGTTATTCAGAACCCTCAGCACGTCAGGCCTTTCTCTAGGCCTCCTTGTCAGGTTGCTCTCATAGTTGGTCGAGCTAGCATTGCTCTCCTCACTTTAGAGGGTTATTTATGAGCATGTTGCTCCCTTTCTGAGCTCTCTTTGTTGGGTGAGCTGGCATCGCTCCCCTTATTTTAGAGGGTCTCTTATGAGCGTGTCGCTCCCTTCTGAGTGTCTGAGTTCCCTCTCATGTTGAGAGTTGAATTCTCCGCTCTCCAGAGCTCTTTTTTGGTAGAGTTAGCATTGTTCCCCTCACTTAGAGGGTCATCTATGAACATGCTGCTCCCTCCAGAGAGCATCTGACAATACGGTTTCTGAAATCCATATTTGGTAAGTGCGCACGCTAGTGTCTGTGCATTTTTTCTAAGAACCACGCTGTGGTAAGATCGCACACCGAGTGTCTTGTGGTCTTTCTAAAAATCCTGTATGGTATGGGTTACGCGCTGAGGCTTCGTCCCATTCTTTGAGTCGGTTAGGCCCCGGTTTTCACCTTGGGCCCCACTCTACTTATATATGTGCTGAGTATCCTCTCTGTCTTGGTAGAGCTAGCATTGCTCCCCTCATTTAGAGGGTCGCCTATGAGCATGCTGCTCCCTCAGGAGCTCTCGTTGCTGGTCGAGATAGCATTGCTCCCCTCTCTTAGAGGGTCACTTTGACTACGAGCATGCTGCTCCCTCCAGAGAGCATCCGATAGAGAGTAACGTTGTTTAAAGCTAGAGCATTTGGAGAATAGAAATTTCAAATCCATCATTATGGTAAGTGCGCACGCTAGTCTCTGGGCACTTTCTGAAATCCACGATGTGGTAAGATCGCACACCGAGTGTCTTGTGGTCTTTCTAAAAATCCTGTATGGTATGGGGTACGCGCTGAGGCTTCGTCCCATTCTTTGAGTTGGTTAGGCCCCGGTCTCCTTGGGCCCCACTCTACTCATGTATGTGCTAATATCCTCTCATGAACTGAGAGTTAAGTTCTCCGCTCGCTGGAGCTCGGTCTGGGTAGAGCTGGCATTGCTGCCTATGAGCATGCCGCTCCCTGCTGAGCGTTGAGTTTCCCCTCTTATGAGGGTCGAGTCTCCGCTCTCAGAGCTCTGTTATTCAGAAATTTCAGCACGTCAGGCCTTTCTTTAGGCCTCCTCGTCATCTGACAGTACGATTTCTAAAATCCATGTTATGGTAAGTGCGCACGCTAGTCTTTGTTCACTTTCTGAAAGCCACGCTGTGGTAAGATCGCACACCGAGTGTCTTGTGGTCTTTTCTAAAAATCCTGTATGGTATGGGTTACGCGCTGAGGCTTCGTCCCATTCTTTGAGTCAGTTGGGCCCCGGTCTCCTTGGGCCCCACTCTACCTATGTATCCCCAGTGATATCATTTGCACGGGGGCTACTATTAAGGATCTGTTGATACAGTTCCTCGGCGAGCTCTTGTAGGAGCAAGCAGTAGCCCCTGGGTGACAGGCCAGGCTTAGTTACTATCCTAAGCGCTCGGCCGTATCCCCTTAAAGGAATCTTTCTTTCTGATTCCAAGCCCTGAGTTTTACCCTAGGTCCAGGAGGTCCGGCCTCTATCAGGTAAGTCCGGGGTATGAAACTCAGGCCTTTGGCCGAAGGGGATAATGTCACTGACAGCCGTCAATTCATCGCAGGGACAACTCCTTTATCGTTGATAAGAGTTGATGCTTAGTGCTCGCCTTTGGAATGGCATGCACTTCCCTCAGCATGGCGGCGTTGGTATATCGTTCCCCATAGCGACCTCTAGAGGACGCAGTTCGAAGTTCCCTTGATAGGGAACGTCTCAGGTTACGTATGTAACCATGGTTCCCTGAGAGGGAACGAGACACTGCGTCCTCTAGACTTCAGGCCATGCTTCGGATGCAGCTTCAGACGAAGAAGCGGATGATGCTTTCTCCCGGCGCCCCTTTATACTGTGGCGCACCGGGAGTGACGTCATAGGCTGTCGCCGGCCAATATTTGGTGTTGTTGTATATATGCTTCAGACACGGGTCACGTAGATGGAGTTCCCCATAGCGACCTCTAGAGGACGCAGTGTCTCGTTCCCTCTCAGGGAACCATGGTTACATACGTAACCTGAGACGTTTTCTTTTCTTTATCATGGACATTGACCCTTAGCTTAAATGGACTTATAATAGAAAGTAAGGGTAACACTTTGGTATAAGGACCAATTCTCACTATTAACTAGTGCTAGCATGCCTATTAATAACATATTGGCTTTTTATTGGTATTTATAAAGCACATATTCTGCATGATCATATTCTACATCCCTAATATACACTAAGAAAGGAAGTTCATGTTTTATTTATTTATTTATTTTTCCCAGTATGGAAACTTTCCATGTCCTATGACACTCTGATAATACCCATGATGTTGATGTTGCCAGACATAAGCAGCTTAGTCTTTTAATTTCATGCAATTTAATCAGATCTGCTTTTTTTTCCTGTGGTGTAGACTGAAGGAATGTTTCATTTACACATAGACAGCGACGTCTGGAAGATGAAAGAAGACTGAAGGATTTTGCAGTGATAAATGCGAGTGAGTGAGAGAGTGAGTTGGAGAGGAGAATGTAGGGGATTGTGGGGGATTGGTCTATGTTCAGGGTCATGGACTGTTTCCCATCCGAGAGTTCAGGGGGTCGGCGTTTGTAACAGAGGCTTGTTGTGAGTGCACTAGGAGCAGCGTGAAAACAGGAACACTGGCTATTTATCACCACACCAGCCAGACACAGTCAGAGGAGCCACCACTAAAATACTGTGTAATTCTACAGGGAGCACAGGATGTGTTGCAGATTCGACTCCAGTGTTTTTAATATACTGCTTTGTCTAGAGCAAGAGCTCCATGAGGTTGCCTCTTCTCTTTCACCCATGTTGCAGGGATGTGTGGCACGCTCTTAAGGTCTTTGCAATTCTTGCCCGAAATTTTCGCACGTTAAAAAATAAATACGACCTCATGTTGTGTCAATCATTTTTACACACTGCCTCCAAAAGCTTTGTCCATCATTACATTTGTTTTTGGATCAGATTCGATTTTCTGGGTTTTCGCATCCGTAGCAAGCATTTGGATAGGAAAGGATAGAACTCATTTTAGGACTCATTTTAGTGTGCAAGGACCTTAACACTTGAAGCAATCACTATTGCTGGCTGGATTTGGTCAGTTTATAAAGAAATCAGGTGTGAACTGAGGCTGGCTTGAGTGTATGTTCAATAGTGTTCGTTTGACGAACTGAGCGATTATATTAGAGCAAGGCTAAAGAATGGGATGGTACAGTAAACTGTGGGATTGATACATTAATGAAAGGAATGGTTTTCCTTAGCAAAATTCATGTTTGTGAATGTAAAGTACCCTCTCTGTCGGTCACTACAAGTGACAACATTGCATAATATATACTGGGTGGAAATGCTTTTGTTTTAGATAGTTGTTTCTAAAACAAATAATATATTGACAGAATGTTAAAATAGTACTGATATAGTTTCTAGTTAATTTTTATCACTGGAAATATCAAGGTCAAGTTGATCACATCGGGTACCGGTCAGCAGGTAATCTGCATATTCTGTGCATACAGAACATTTGCATACTGTGCAAAGTATGCATAGTAGCAGTAAAATATTGCAAATATATTTCAAGTCGTTTTAAGACAAAATTAAGGTATAAAGGTCAGTTCACACCAAGGATAGTTTACTAATGATAGCAATAAATATAAAGTTTTAAAAATTGAGTCCACACCATAACTATAATGATAATGGCACAGAGAAGCAATTTTGTTGCAGTCATTTTCACAATGATTCCCCCCCCCAAGCAGATCAATGAACCAATCAACAGCCAATGAGAATCCATCCTGCTTTAAAGAGCTTGAGCATTTATAGCTGCAGATGACATACAACAGCGCCCACTTAGAATAAACAGAACGTTGTTGTTGTGTTGATGTGGATGTGGATGCTAATATAGCTACTGTTATAGTTATCATTCTTGGTGTGAACTGACCTTAACTCAAGTGTTTACAGTACACCTGTGCTTTTATTTTCTCTCAATGAAGGGGATTTTTTTTCTGACCCCTTAGAAGGATGGCTAATTTCAGCTCAGTATGACTACTGAATCAAACTATTACCTGCTGCTCCATTGTTCTTTACAAAGGCTCTCTGTGTGGACCCGTGGTTCCACATCACACCTGCACATCCAGGTGAAAGACACAGCTGGAGAGGTGACTGAGTATTAACGTGGATAAAAGCTTCACTGTTCTCACAGGCATTGTGCCTGATATTCATTGTTAGCATCCCACATAAAGCACACAAGACGTTATGCCATTCCAATGGTGCATCTGTGAATATTCATCTCTGAGGAATAGAAAATATGGAAATGTATTTGTTTCTTATGTACTGGCCAAGAATTCCTGCTTTTATTTCATTTTTTGTTCTCTTTATTCTACCACCTACTGAGCAGTTTTGCTTCTCTGCCCCTCTTTCTGTTTGCCCTCACTTCTGCAACGCGTCACAGGCTATGTGAACTGACAGCTCTCATCCTCAGGCAGGGTGAGGGAACAGACCTCCTAAACCATTAGAACATATGCTTTCAACCTTCTCTGTCTCTCTCTCTAGCGTGATCTTTTACCCTCTCGCCTGCTCTCCTCTCTTCATACACCTTAAACCAAAAAGCATTTGCTCTATTTCCTGTTAATTGCTGCAGGCACAAACTACACAGCACTTTGGTTTATAAACCGAGGGCTCAGCAGTGCACTCGTTGCTGAATTAGACCTGCCTGACCTGTGCCTTAGCCTGGGTTGAGTTAGGTTATAGAAATAACTGACTGTTGAAAATACTGCAAGAAACAATAGCTACGAAATATAATACAAAGTGCTGATGTTGACTGTGAATATTATGTTTAATGGCTATGGCTAACGTAAATATTACTTTTATTATCGCTAAACAAAACACTTTAACAAGCACATAGCAATGCCCCACTTCAAAAATCCAATCACAAGAATGCAATAAAAAAAAAAAAAAAAAAAAAAAAACTGCACTGCACTGCACTGCATTGCAACACAATAAAAACTTCTCAGTATCTTAAAGAAAATGAAAATTCTGTCATCATTTACTCACCTAGTGTTCCTACCCTGTATGACTTGTTTTCTTCTGTTGAACAAAAAAGAAGAGAATGGAGAATGTTGGTATGCAAACAGAAGCCATTTATTTCCATAGTATTCCATAGTTGGTCGATGGCCACCGGCAACTGTTTAAATTAGTAAATGCTGAATTTCCATTTTTTGGTGAACTATCCCTTTAACAACAACATAACATGCCCTAGCAACTTCCAAAAAAACACAGCAACCGCATACAATATGATAAAAAAAAAAAAAAGTAGAAAACCATTAGGAGTTGCATAGCAATGCTAGCTAACTACCTAGAACACATAACAAGTTGCTAAAAAACCAAATGGATAACAAAATGCTAAAAAATACTCATAACACCCTAGAAACCACATAGCAACACAGTAACCAACATCCAAAACACCCTTATAACTAGGAATTTTTCAAAACCACTCTGAAATTCATAGCAACCATATAGCAGCATGCTAAAACACTCTAAAAAAATTCTAGCACCTGCATAACAACAAGCTAAAAACACTCACAACATGCTGGAAACCACATAAAAACACTCTAACAACCTTTCAGAAGACCAATCCAACTAGCAATTTGCTAAAACCTCTTTTGCCCTGCTGAAAAAAACAACAGAACCATCACAGAAACTTCTAATGGTTTCCACTACAAATACCATTACAAACATTACAAACCATCTACTTTTAACCATTAAAATACCATAGCAAATGCATAGCAACTTTGCATCGTGCTATTTTAAAATACTTTGGTAACACTTAATAGGGACCAATTTTTATTAACTAGTTGCTTATTATTATGCCTATTTTTTAACATATTGGCTGTTTATTAGTACTAATAAAGCACATATTCTGCATGAACATACATCCTCAATCATACCCAATACCTAAACTTAACAACTACACTACTAACTATTAATAAGCAGCAGATTAGGAGTTTATTGAGGTAAAAGTTGCAGTTAATGGTTTGTTGATAGCAAGAATTGGACCTTAAAATAAAATGTGACCAATACTTTTAATGTCTCCTTTATTTACCTTGTGGATCCAGCAAATGGTCAACAAACACACTTACATCTCAGGAAGACATTGGTCTGAATGTTTCAGCATTTCATGGGCTTGCTCAGTCCAGTTTAGCTCTTCGAAACCCTCGTCTGCAGCTTGTCAGCTCCTGTTTTCTTACATGTCTGTCTGGCTAAACATTGACTCTTAACTATTGTGATGTTGTCATCTGGTGCTTTGTCTAAAGGCGCAGGTTGAGTTTTACTCTGCTCGGTTGCTGTCAGGATGCCAGCTGTTCCACTGGCTACTTCAGAGAATTGACATTAGGGTTAAACCTCCTATTACTGTAGTACTCTTGTGTAGTTTTAACATGCCTCAGTAGAGGCAATGTCATCCAAAGACCTGAAGACCAGAGCTTTGAACACTAAATTAAAGACTTTTTGAGATTCGGTTTAATGAACTTGAAAATAATGGTACACCCATGGGCAGCAGTTTACAGCATCCATCGTAATGCATATATTTTAATATATTGTATTTACGGAACTGTGCAATTAAAACAAATAAAGTAAACTTTCAAGAGGAGAGATGACTTTTCCTTTTGGTGTTTTCAAACATTTGTAAAAGAGGTGGCTTGGTCACGCACAGCTGCAGTGTTTTGGTCCAGTGGCTCAGTTAAACAATCTTAAACTTTGGAATCCAGTTGAAGTGGAGGAGGATATATCACCATGTTACAACATAAAGTGGTCACCAGCCTGTTTCACCTCATAAATACTGTAATGCACAAATGTTTGTCTATTGAGAGAACTCTACAGTTATAGAAGCAATATACAATGTATGCTCTTGTATTTATGATTGAATGACTTCTAATATGTGTTTATATTTTAGGAATATCAAAGCAAAACTATTCACACCTTAAAAAGACAGTTATCCAAGCATTCCCTCTCCCTCTCTTTCTCTCTGTTCCCAGTGTTGTTTATAGAGCATTATAATTTATAACTGTACAGAGTGGATTTAATTTCGGTGCTGAGCCTCGCCAGCAGGGCGCCAGGCTGCAATCAGAGGAATCAGCTCACTGTGAGCTCTGCTGAATGGAAAGTATTATCATAGGCCACAAACGGACACTGTTTCCCCTCAAACAGTTCCCTGGACGCTTCCCAGAGTGTGCTTCTCTTTCATTCATCTTCTCTGTTAGTAACCCCCCTCGGCTTCAGTGTAGCCTCAGCTGCCACTTTCTCTTCCTCATTCCTCTAATGCATCACTCCTGTTTAGTTGTGCTGTACATATAGATGGAAGGAATGGATAGATAATAATAATATTAATAATAATAAGCAGGACTTGTCACAGCACTTACATATTGTTGCTCTTTTGTTGGTTTGAACAACTGGATGTTGTCTACTGAATGTACATGTGGGAACATAGCATTTGAATAATATATTATTACATAGTGCATCCTGTTGCTTCACGCACATTACTTTTTTTAGTATACAGTACATACTGCACAGTGGGCAGTGCATTAGTATTCCATTTTGAACATAGCTAAAGGTATTTCCTGAGAAAACAGGTTTCAGACAGGCTTCCATGGCACCATGAAGTCACATATCCTTTAAAGATGACCACTGATAATCAGATATTTGATGTTTAAATACAGTGATAACTTTAAAATGAAAGAAAAAAGTTTAATGTTTAACTTAAAGAAAAAAGTTAGTATTCAGTATAATTCATTGAGTTACAGTATGCTCTTGCTTTGCATTGACAGGATAATCATCATCCTGCACAGTTCTGGATTTGAATGTTTGTTATGCCACACTTGCAGCAGTTTAAGACTTAGGGGCTTTGAATGATTAGATCACTGTTGCCATCTGTGTAGACAGCTGAGTGGAATGGAGTTTAACTGTGCATGATGTACCATCAAAACAGTGATAAAGAAAGCATAACTGGATGAAAAAATTGTGCATCCAAAATTAAAGCCCTTGCTGGGTTATTATGTGACCTACTCGTGATGTGCCAGTGTGATATTTTGTAGTCTTGTGAAATAAAGTCATACAACCAAACTAACCTTGCATCACCATTTAGTATGAACTGATTTTTAATGTATTTTAAAATAAATTAATATATAGGACCAAAAAAAGGCCATTAACTGTTATGTACACACTACCAGTCAATAGTTAAAGGGATAGTTCACCCAAAAATGAAAATTTGATGTTTATCTGCTTACCCCAAGGTGACTTTGTTTCTTCAGTAGAACACAAACAAAGATTTTTAACTTAAATGGACCATTGATACTTCTAAATGAGATTGTAGATAGAGTGTCAATGGTCCATTTGAGAGATAGGTGGAGGTAATGCACTTATAAGTCTGCGATCTGCCGTAAAGCAAGAAGAAGAAGAAGACGCGTCATGTGCCGGCTGTTGTGAACACGCTCAGGACAGTTGGACAGTGGATCACAGGTACAAAAAAATAATATAAATACTGTTCAGTTTCTTGCACAGATTTTTTTATTTGTGTCTTTAGACCTCAATGTATCGTCACGAGCCACAGGGTTTAATTTGGTTTTGTCTGTGTATGTTTTTTTTTTATCTCTCAAAGCCGTGAGTCCCATTGACTGCCATTATATGACTGACAGACTGCAACAGTTTGAGTTAAAAATCTTTGTTTGTGTTCTACTGAGGAGATAAAGTCACCTACATTTTGGATGACCTTGGGGTAAGCAGATAAACATCACATTTTAATTTTTGGGTGAACTATCCCTTTAAATGCTGTTCTGCTATTTTAAATGCAATTCTGAATTTTCAGCAAATTTCATTACTCCAGTCTTCTTTTTTTTGCAGGATTATTTGATGAATGGAGAATGCAATAGAACAACATGTATTTGAAATATAAATCTTTTTTAACATTATAAATGTCTTTGTTGTCAATGTCTTTGCTGTTTTGATCAGTGATTAATTTAATGCATCCTTGCTGAGTATTCATTTCTTAAATACATATATCATACAAAATTGGTAACACTTTAGAATGGGGAACACATATTCACTATTCTGCGTTTTCCCTAAACAAACTCCAAAGAATGCTTCTTATAAATAATTAATATGGTAAAGGTATGGGGTAGGATTAAAGCATCCAAAATGTGGTCATGTAGAATAATGCAAGAATATGTGTATTATGAGTACTAATAAACAGACAATATGCTTGCCAATATATGCTAATAAGCAACTAGTTAATAGTGAGAACTGCTCCTTAAAATACTCATACTTCTCATACTTCATACTTCCTAATACTACTCATACTAATGTGTGTCAGGATCTTGGACCTGTTTTTGTTGTGTTTTTGCTCCCCATGTGTTCTGTGACCCAGTTTCTCCCTCATGTTAATTGTTAATTTGATCCCAGGTGTGTCTCATTAGTTCCCTCGTTATCCTGTGTTTATAAGCCCCAGTCCTTTCAGTTAGTTTTGTCGGTCGTTGAAATTGTCTTCCCTGTCCGTGATGTGTTTCCTGTGCCTCCCATGCTCCTCGTTGGATTAAAGATTCTTGTGTTTGTGAATTCCTCGTCTCCTGGTCTCCGTGTTTCCGTGCTCCCGGGCAGAGTGTGACAGAACGACCGACCGAAAACAGTTACCTCCGTTTGTACCCTCCGTTTTGTTTTCTGTTTTTTCCCAGTGTTTTTATTTCCGTAGTGCCCTGATGGATCCCTGTTTCCGGCCCGAATTCCTCCTCCTCCTGCTGGAGCAGGGGGACCGATCTCTCGAGGACCATACAAGACTGTTCTTGTTGTTAGCGAACACCACCAGCTACCCGGACGACGTGCTCTGCTCATTCTTTCATGGAAGCCTGAACACCGCGTGCAGAGCGCTGTTGTCCGAAGATGGTCCTCGAGAGGATTTCGCCGCCTTTGTGGAGTGGATTCTGGCGAGAAACGGATCACCCCTCACAGTCTCTTCAGAGGATGATCTCGCCAGATCCACTCCAGACCCAGAGCCCAGCCCACCATCTCCCCGCGGTGCGGAGCACCAGCCCGAGCCCACCGATGACGGAGAGCCATTTCCCGCCGCGATCTGCGAGCCAGCGCGAAGCCGAGCGACTGAGCGGATGATCGCCCCGGAAGTGGAGCCCAACCCGTCAGCCCAGGTGCGAGAGCCGGCATCAGTGCCCACCGCGAGGGAGCAAGCCATGGACGGTGTGAGCGCGGAGTGGAGCCCCGCCCCCTGCACCGCGGCTGAGGGTGAGCTGAGGACAGATCTGGGACTGCTGGACAGAGAGGGGGCGTCCGAACCTCCAGTGCCGGCTCCTCGCAAATGCCCACCCTCCCACCCGCTCCTGCCTCCTCCACCGCTGTCGTCTGGCAGCCTCCCCGCTCGCCCTCAGCCCCCTATCGGTACGGTGCGAGCCCCGTGGGTCTGCCATCCTCCAGCGTCGCCGGGGCTGGAGTATCCCTCACCTCCGCCTCCAGCCTCCGAGGCCCGGACTCTTCCTCGGCCCGTAGACCCAGTGGCTCCACCTCGGCTCCTAGCTCCCTCGCCTCCACCATCACCCCTCGATCCACCAGCTCCACCGGGCTCCCTCGTCCCTCCGGCTCCGCCTTGGTCGGGCGTCAACCCGCCATCGCCTCTGGACTCCTCTCCTCTGGCTGCGCCTCGTCGCTCCGTCCCACCGGCTCCGTTGGGCTCCTTCCTCCCTCCAGCTCCACCTTGGTCCTCAGTCGCTCCGGCTCCGCCACGGATCTCCGGGTCTCTGCCTCCACCTCGGTCGCCAGAGCCCTCGGCTCCACCCTGTCCCCCCGGATCCTCGGCATCCCCCTGGCTCGTTGGCTCTCCGTCTCCGCCTCGGGCTCCTCCACCACCTGCTCCGCTGCCGTTGGTCGGCCCCCTGGAGTCGGCGGCCATCCCTCCTCCATGGCTCCTCCCTCCGTCGGCTCCACCGTGGGCCATCTTCACGGCTGTGGCCTGGGTCCAGCTGAGCGCCTCCTGCTCCGGGTCCCTCCTGTCTCTTCCCTGGCTCCTCCCTCCTTCGTCACCGCCTTGGTCTCTGTCTGCTGGCCACCTCCCGGGTATCCGTCCTCCTCCTGAGCCGCCTCCCTAGTTCCCACCCGCCCCTCCCCTTTGGATGTTTCTATGGTGCGAGGATGCACCTTCCGGGAGGGGGGCGATATGTCAGGATCTTGGACCTGTTTTTGTTGTGTTTTTGCTCCCCATGTGTTCTGTGACCCAGTTTCTCCCTCATGTTAATTGTTAATTTGATCCCAGGTGTGTCTCATTAGTTCCCTCGTTATCCTGTGTTTATAAGCCCCAGTCCTTTCAGTTAGTTTTGTCGGTCGTTGAAATTGTCTTCCCTGTCCGTGATGTGTTTCCTGTGCCTCCCATGCTCCTCGTTGGATTAAAGATTCTTGTGTTTGTGAATTCCTCGTCTCCTGGTCTCCGTGTTTCCGTGCTCCCGGGCAGAGTGTGACAATGTGCACTTGCTTGGCCATTTTTAGTGATTAATAGGAAAGCGGGTTCAGCTGAAGTCTAGTAGTGATTTGTTAGATAGGAATAAAAAAGGTTATTATACCGCGGCAGCCCTCGTGTGAAGCCCTCTTAGTGTAAAGACCATCGACTCTACCGTGCGACTCCACCGGGCTAGGACACCGGCAAAGGATATAAGTATCGCTTTTTATTTTATTTATTTATTTTTTTCCTTTATATGTTTACTATTGAAATGTTGTTGTATGCATTTGTCAATTTTATTTAATTTCTGTATTTTCTTGTATGGGTGTGTATAGAGTATTTACAGAGTGTTAACTTTTAGTTTTAGTTACTTTTTCTTATTTGTAAGTCACTTTGGATAAAAGCGTCTGCTAAATGAAAAGTAAAAGTAAGTAAAGTAAAATAAAGTGTAACCAAAAAATCTTACCCTAAACTTCTGAATGGTAGTGTATAATGTACAGAATAACATTATTACAATCATCTGTATTTGTAATGTTACCTTTTTAGTGATCTTTAATTCATGCAATTCCCTAAAAGTTATGAGTGTGAGAGAGTATTTTGTCTTCATTTATTTTCTCTTTCAACTTCCCAAACCTCTCCTCCTCCTCCATCTATCTTTTTGCCCCCAGCACTGTTTTCACCCCACTCTCATTGGGGAGTTTCTGTCCATAAATCTTGATTTGTTTTGTGCCTGGCTGATTGTCCAGACCTGTATTTTGTCATGGCTTAACAGGAGCCTTGCCATGGTTCAAGATGCCCCCCTTTGGCAGTATGAGGGTCCATCTTCACAACCCCAAAGCCAGAATAATGGTATTTAAACACTGAAGGCCATTAGCAAGACCCATGACTCAGGTCCCAATCCTCCAGCCATTGGGGGAGGGAGGCAGACAATCTCCACCATCTCTGTTCTCTTTTTTGCCCTGTGGCCTCATAAGAAGGATGAAAGGAGGAAGGTTAAAGCAGTTATGGAAACCTTCTTTTGGCAAATTTGTAACTTAGATGCATGGTTTTACAAGTTGAAAGGGTGAAACAATGTTGAGGAACTATTGACTCACCACCCTTCCTATATAGCTCGCAAAACATTTCTGGTTGATAGGTGGGTCTAACTGTAAACATTGCTGTCAGACTTTTTGAAGGGCAACTGTGTACCTCCAGAGCAGTGGTTCTCAACATGGGACCGGGGTCCACTAGGGGGCCTCAGCAAACTTCTAAAAGAGCAGCAGAATGACAATAATAATAAAAAAATTAATACAAGAATAAATATGAAAAAGACAATATCAAGGTGTAGACAGTTTTTTTTCTTCTTGATCCCTCAACAACTACAGTATTGTTTCATTAAAGAACATACACTTTAAACACTTTTATTAACACATATTAATACTTTTTTTTTTTTTTTTTTTTAATAATCAGCTTTGATATAATTACAGCAGAACTCTGCCCTAGTGGTATCAAATGGAAGTGCGAAATAATGACTGTTATCAAAAAGGTTTCTTGAGCACTTTTTCCATCTGTTGTTGTTTGGTCAAACAAACAAAGTCAACCACAACAGACAAGCAAACAAACAAACAAACAAACAAAAATAAAGTTTTCAAAGTGGTAAATAAGAGATTATTAGATGGAATTACAAAAAGTATGTTTAATTCATTGCCATTTCTTGTGTTACTTGTAATTTTGAAAGTTGTTTCAAAGTAAATCAAAGTTTTGATTTGAGCAACCTACCTATATTCAAAAGGGATAGGAGAAACATTTTTTTTAAACAAACAAAAAAAAAATGGTTAAATATTAACAATTACTCACTTAAAATTCACTCATAGAAGTGAAGTGTGTAATAGTGTTTATATATAAACACATTAAAAAATATTTTTGAGTAAGTTATAGCTACATCTTTGCACAGAAATAAAATATGATAGTTTGGATGTGACATCACTCCTGAATAATAACAATGCAAAGTTCAATAAAAATGTCCACATAGTAATTTAAATAGAAAAGGATTTAGTAAGGATCCCTATGTATATTCATGGTGTGCAACACTTTAAAAAATTCTGTGTAACAGCAGCACAGTGATCAGCATGTTTTCTTTTTTATGATTCATACTTTTTATTTTCTTCAGTAGGCAAACAATACATTCAATTTACAGACAATTAAATGTGTATTTAAATTAATAATAATAATAAAGATACTTAAATTAAATGTTAAACATATATGAGCGTAGAAGGAACAACCAGGCCTGCGTTTGATGTCCAGGGGGGATACGCTCCATTTGGAGTAAGTATAGTCATTCATTATAGGCCTGACCCAATGTTTTCCTAATGTCTGTGTGCCTGAAACGCTTTGATGAAGACTTTAATCTGACATTAAGGTGACCTCTGCTTAGATGAACAGCCAGCTGTGTGTTGAGGGTCATTTGAAAGTGATTGTGACCCTCTTGTGGACCCCAGAATGCCACACCGCTTCTGTCGCCATAATTAATGTCTCGCATTTCCACAGACTTTGATGAACAACTTTTCACCCTCTGTTCTCGCGCTGGAGAAACCCGTAATGGTTGTGGGTTGGACTGAGAATACTTTATGGACTGTGAAAAATAACGCTCGCACACCCACAACAAAGGAACACTCACAAAAAACCACAAGAACATAATTGATTTTCCTAAACCGTTTTTTAGATATATATATACACACATATACAAACTCATGCATTCCTTTGACATATGAATCTCTTCGAAATGTTGTAAAATTATTTATTTATATACATTTTTTGCACAATTGCTTTTGAAAACTATAAAAATATAGGCTGGCCAGTGTGTCATGTGACAGGCTAAAATAATATACAGTTAGGTCAAATGTATCTTGGTTAGTGAGCTTTGCGGGGGCAGAATGTAAAATAAGTGCCAGCTAATCGGCTTTCAAGCCCAAACGTGAAATGTCTCTCAGATCTCACATCCCTAGTCCGAGAGATTTACAGAGAAAAATCTTGATGCCGTGGCCCTTAATATCGAAGCAGATGTATTGGAATATAATCCAGTAATCTGTAGCCTGGAGAGGAAGAGGGAAAATCACTTTTAAAACGTAAATGCAACTAATGACCTCTTTTCCCATGGCTAGCTTTAGACGGCACAGTCCACAATCCAGAGCAGTGGAGCACTGGGATGGTAACTCTACCGGATATGAAATGTTAGTTAAAGAGAAACAAGGAAATTTAAGGAATGAGACAGAAAGAAAGAAGAAAGAAATAACATTTATCAATATATTCTGAAGAACTTTTATTATGTACGAGTTAAAAACAAGGTTACACTTTATTTCGATAGTCCACTTTAGACATGCTACTAACTATAAGTAACTTTGTAACTACATGTCAACTACATGTCAACTAATTCTCATTAAATTGCAACTACATATCTACTAACTCTCAGAATAGACTGTTAGGGTAGGTTTAGGGTTAGTAGAAGAAGTTGACGTATACTTGCAAAGTTTCTGATAGTTAGTATATTGTATGTTGTGGACCCATAAAAATAAAATGTTAGAAGATATTAAACAGATAGTCTACTAATACTCTAATGACTGCTAGTTGACATGTAGTTGCAAAGTTACTTACTGTTAGTAGAATGTCTAAAGTGGACTATTGAAATAAAGTGTTACCAAAAACAAAAACACAAAAGCACTGTGGCAGCATTTTAGATCACTTTTCCACAGAGAAAAACTGACAGAAATAAACACTTTTATTTTGGAAATGAACTAACACGCTTAGCTTGTTCTGCAAGTGTAATTGCAAGTATACTCAGCATATGTACAATATACATACCCAGAAAATGACCCTAGGTGACCAAGATTGGATTCAATTAGTGTGGTTAATATCTTTATGTGCAGGATCATTGTGGGTTTGGGGCAGGGCTGCGCTGTGATTGGTCAGACACACGCGATCCAGTCCACAGATCAAAAGAGAGCACTTGATGAATGACTGGACCGAGAGTGGCAGAGGAGGGAAAGCTTTGCTGCGCCTCGTTTTGAATCATTGATCAAGGTCATTCTCAGTTCATTAATTTTGGCTGGAAAGGGCCTGCCCTCACTTTGTTAAGTTAGACACACATACACACACATACACACACACACACTCATGCATGATTCATGCATTCACAATTCATGCCCAGTTCTGTGAGACATTCAAAATGAACTCATGAGAAAGATCAGTGTTGTGCAAGGAAACTGTAAAATCACACATACATAAAATAAGAGGTCTGCGTGAGAGTTGAATATTTTTAACCATTGGTTCTTTTTAAAATGAAATTTAACAACTGTGTTACTTAGAGCGTTGTCACTTGTGTTGAGCAGTGAGTTCACATGTTCATTTGTTTTAGTGCCAAGATTATGTCTTTGAATCAACACTAAGTTGTAGTATAGTTTATTTGGTCTCTCTTTCTCTCTCTCTCTCTCTCTCTCTCTAACCAAGAAATATAAGTAGTTTTTTTGAATCTGCAATTCAAAGTTCTAAAGTGTTTTGTTAGGATAAATGGCACAGCCCTGTTAGATCACAGCTGCATCTGAGACACTTACAGAGTTCCTTATCATACACATGACATATTAAAAACACTCTCATGGTAAATCTTGTAACAATTCTTACAGCATTTAGAGATACTCTTTTCACATTTGGCAGTGGATCTTTGTCACTAATACTTTTAAAGGGATAGTTCACACAAAAAAACCCCCGGACGTTCTGTGATCATTTATACACCTTAATGTTCTTTCTTTTGTAGAGCACAAAAAGAGAGATTTTCAAAAGTAGCTCAGTGTTTGTTGTTGTATTGGACCCCACTGACTTTCATTATGGGCAATTTTTTTTTATATTTCTTCTTTTCTGTTTTGTAGAAGAAAGGCATACAGATTTGGAACAACTTGAGGGAAATAAATGATCAAAAAAAATTTGGGTGAATAACTCCTTTAATTTATTAAAGTCGAAACATATTTTTTTCAAAAAATTTTCGTTTTTAAAAAATGAAAGTGATGATAAGAGTTTATGTAAATTTTCACCAGATAAATCTCTATAATATTTCTGTCACTAGTATCATTTTAATATAGATCATTTAGTGACCTTATTACCATCAGTGTGTAATTTACTATTAAAGTCGGCATGAAATCAAAATGGACTTTATTTACTTTACTATAACACATTGCTCGTCTTGATGTTAACAATTAATCAGTGCAAGTTAATCTGCTAAAAATAATACTTTGTCTTGGTAATCTTTAATCAAAATCTGAAAATGCTCCTCCCCTCTGAAATGACGGGCCTTCTCTGAGGACATCAGTTTGACGGCTTGGGCATGGGTGTGACATCCTTAACCACGCCCCTCCAACGGTCAGTTAATTTCTGAATGAAACGCCTACTTTACTACATCCAATCAATTCACAGTAGAAAAAACAAGCCATGCCCTCTATTTTCCTCATTCAATAGTCAGTAATACTTTAGAATACTGTTCCATTATTAATGAATAACTACACAAGAACACATGAGTAACGCAATATTAGCACTCTAGTAACTATTAGTAACTTACAAGAAACTCTGATTAATGAATTAGTAAGTAATAGTGCTTAGTCGAATGTGGTAGTGCACTATTAGCTAATCAGTAACTATTATTTTTTCATACCTCCCTAAGAACTACTAAGAACTACTGTATACAGGTTCATAATTAATATGAATAATACATAATATAATACATAATATATTATACATAACACATACATAAAGGGGAAGTCGGACTCGTAACCCAAAGGTCGCGGGTTCAAGTCTCAGGTCCGGCAGAGATTGTAGGTGGGGGGAGTGAATAACTAGCGCTCTCTTCCACCTTCAATACCACGACTGAGGTGAGACCCTTGAACAAGGCACTGAACCCCCAACTGCTCCCCAGGCGCCGCAACATGGCTGCCCACTGCTCCAGGTGTGTGTGCACTTAGGATGGGTTAAATGCAGAGAAAAAAAAGCTAAAAAATTTTATGGGCAGTCGTGGCCTAATGGATAGAGAGCTGGATTTGTAATCTGATGGTCATGGGTTCGAGTCTCAGGTCCGGCAGGGATTGTAGGTGGGGGGAGTGAATAACCAACACGCTCTCCAGCCTCAATACCATGACTAAGGTGAGACCCTTGAGCAAGGCACCAAACTCCCAACTGCTCCACGGGCGCTGCAGCATTGGTTGCCCACTGCTCCGGGTGTGTGTGCACTTGGATGGGTTAAATGCAGAGCACAAATTCTGAGTATGGGTCACCATACTTGGCCACACACCACTTCCCCTTTCCAAATGAATAATTAATTCTAAAGTAAAGGTCATGGTAACCCACTAGTAATGACTCAAGTATTACCAAATTCTTCAGAAGGAATTACTAATTATTTGGATCAGTATTCTAAACTGAAGATCATGATAACTCCTTAGTATACAGCATGTACCATCATCTTCCTTTTAGAATGAATTATACATTATGCATAATTCACATTAATTATGAACCTGTATACAGTAGTTCTTAGTAGTTCTTAGTAGTTCTCCAGGATATATATAAAAAATAGTAGTTACTGATTAGCTAATAGTGAACTACCAGTTTCAACTGAGCGCTATTACTTACTAAATTACTAATCGTAGTTTCTTGTTAGTTAATAGTAGTTACTACAATGTTAATAGTGCATTAGTGATTTGTTCCTGTGTAGTTATTCATTAACAAAGGATCAGTATTCTAAAGTGTTACCCAATATTCTGTTTCTCTTGGAAGTACGTCACAATACGGAAGTAAAAACGGTCGCAAACTTCCGGTTCCCGCAGACTTTAATTCTGTGTAATTCTATGCCCTGTAATTTCACCAGTCATTCACACATTTGTTTTACATACAGAGTTACTTTATTCACTATATAACAAAGCTTTATTTTTGCCTTCATGATGATAAAGAAGTGTAAACTATCTCTCAAAACATGTAGAAGTGCTGTGCCACAGGCGATGTGATCCTATGGGAACCGTAAGGCTGTTTATCTTGGCTGTCACCGATTCTTGAGAGTCCCTAATCTCTATTGTTGTTTTTGTTTAACAGCTGCAGTGTAGCATTAAATATTCAGGGAAAGTTTGCAATTATAATTACTGGGTCAGGGATCCTCTCATACATGACTTAAAAGTATTTGCACCAACAGGGAATCATCTTTAATTTAGACCACTACTGCCATTATGGTCCCAGGATCTGGGACAAGAGTGAGAGAGCGGGTCCTCCGAGGGGAGTCGAAGGTTTCCATGGGTACATGTGCATGTGTTTGGGATTAGAAACTGGTTGCTCCGGTGCAATGCTTAGCTGTACTATCTCCTGTTGTGGATGTGTGCCTGTATGCTTTTTATGACCGCTAAACATCCCCTACTGCGGCGCCTGCTGTGTAGAGCAGCTTCCAGTTCTAATGCACATTAAATTGTTCCTTCTTGACATTTCACTCAGTGCACTCCCGGCCCCAGGCTACCGGCCTGCATAGTAGCCGGCTGTGTTTTTCATTTGATGCTACAGAGAAACCAAACGGGGTAAAATACAAGTTTAGGGGCCAGCGGCAAACATCTTGTTTATACTTTTCCATTTTGGCAGTGGCAAACTGTGACGCATGGGCCTTGTAGCTCATTACAGAAGGCCTGGTGCATGTCTCTATAATCAAGGCAGGGCTGCCCGATTCTGTGCCTACACTGCATGTACAGCGTGGCTCTGGCTTTGTGTTCCCAGTCTTCTTCAAACATTTTATATGTGTTTTCAATAATACTAGCCTGTGAAAGTCTGCCTATCCTTTAACAAAGAGTTCTGGAGGGAGTACGTGAGAGAAAGAGACTGGGAAAGTTCATAAAAGGCCAGATCAATGGTGAATGTGTGTGCATGCTACACTTAAAGGTTTTTTATGGTGGAGTACATCTACAGTTTTGTCTTGAATTACAGCATTCAAAGACTTTACTTTTTAAACTGCCTGTTTTGAGTTACGGCTGTCTAATGCAAACTGCTACAGTGATTGATTAGCGCTGTTCCAAAATCTAGTGAGATGCCTACCTGGGCAGCATTTTAAGACATCATAAGGCTAACTTACACTGCACCGACAGATGTCAACAATCAAAAATTTACAGTATGTCACTTCTCAGACTTTCCACGATTCGACAAATGCCATTTGAACATGTTCTATCAGTGAAAACGAGCATCAACCAATGGCAATAGATGGAGATGGGTAACATACTGATCTGAAAAAACAACCTTTAGGCACGCTTCAGTTGCATTGACTGTCCTAGAATGTAGGCAAGAGCATTATGCTGCTTTATAAGATGTCTTTTTCTAAGGCAATGTTCCTGTACGTGGATATTTCATGGACATGTCAATCCCATATTGCACTGCACAAGCTCAGTAAAAAGATTAGAGAAATGTCAACTATAAATACCCATACTCAATACTAAAATGAAGTGTTGGACAAGCTAATCTAAAATGTTTAGTAGTTTTATAAATAGCTTGACTATGAAATAATGCTGATTTCTAATATTAGCAAAAATACCAATAAATAAATAACAACCCGAATTCCAGAAATGTTGGGACATTTTTAAAAATGTGAATAAAATCAAAACTAAAAGACTTTCAAATCACGTGAGCCAATATTTTATTCACAATAGAACATAGAGAACATAACAAATGTTTAAATGGAGAATTATTACACTTTTATCCACTAAATGAGCTCATTTCAAATTTGATGCCAGCTACAGGTCTCAAAAAAGTTGGCACGGGGGCAACAAAGAGCTGAAAAAGCAAGAAATTTTGAAAAGATTAAGCTGGGAGAACATCTAGCAACTAATTAAGTTATTTGACATCAGGTCTGAAACATGATTAGCTATAAAAGGGATGTCTTAGAGAAGCAGAGTCTCTCAGAAGTAAAGATGGGCAGAGGCTCTCCAATCTGTGAAAGAGTGCGTAAAAAGATTGTGGAATACTTTAAAAACAACGTTTCTCAACGTAAAATTGCAAAGGCTTTGCAAATATCATCATCTACAGTGCATAACATCATCAAAAGATTCAGAGAAACTGGAGAAATCTCTGTGCGTAAGGGACAAGTCCGAAGACCTTTGTTGGATGCCCGTGGTCTTCGGGCCCTCACACGACACTGCATCACTCATTGGCATGATTCTGTCATTGTCATTACTAAATGGGCCCAGGAATACTTCCAGAAACCGCTGTGGGTAAACACAATCCGCCGTGCCATCTGCAGATGCCAACTAAAGCTCTATCATGCAAAAAGGAAGCCATATGTTTACATGGTTCAGAAGCACTGTCGTGTCCTGTGTGCCAAGGCTCATTTAAAATGGACTGATTCAAAGTGGAAAAGTGTTCTATGGTCAGACGGTCCAAATTGGACATTCTTCTTGGAAATCACGGACGCCGTGTCCTCTGGGCTAAAGAGGAGGGAGACCTTCCAGCGTGCTATCAGCGTTCAGTTCAAAAGCCAGCATCTCTGATGTTATGGGGGTGCATAAGTGCATACGGTATGGGCAGCTTGCATGTTTTGGAAGGCACTATGAATGCTGAAAGGTATATAAAGGTTTTAGAGCAACATATGTTGCCCTCCAGACAACGTGTATTTCAGCAGGACAATGCAAAACCACATACTGCAGCTATAACAACAGCATGGCTTTGTAGAAGAACTGGCTGTACAATTTTTTGGTGGTTATTATGCAAATGAGGCTGCATCCTCATCAGGATTCCTTGAGAGCTGTCAGAGTAAATTAGTGATAAACACATCTTTAGCCCCAGCTGTCACCTCTTACTGAGGCGTCTGCCAGACTAGAGAGTATTTTGGCAATCGATGGAAGATGTCCCGGCATGGCCATATAGACCATAGCTTAACCTCAGCACAGCATTGTGGATTAATTTTGCATATCTTAAAAGGGTGACACAGGGGGGCATTTGAAAGAAGGACAGGGAATCCATCCATCCATGCATTCATTCATCCATCCACTGTAGACAGCTAAACATGTGATGACATTTCACAAATATTTCACACCAAAATAATGGACCTTTTTCACAACGGCAGTCAGAAGAGTGAATGATGTCAAATTTATCGTCACTCCCATACATGCTGCATTAGAAACACCCTTGCATTAGCATTAGCTCTAGTGGTTTTGTAATTTGATGCAAAGGTGATATAATACAAATTATTATAGTAGTATTATAGTAGTGTTATAAATGTATATACATTTTTGAAAAAATCCAAATATAAAAAAACTTTCTAGGATTTATGATGCTGATGACTGCTGAAATGCGTTATCACAGTCTTGAGAAATGGGTCCATAAATAATTAAATGTAAATAATAATAGTAATAATAATAATAATACGTGTTTTGCATGAAATTATTGACATAATTTTAATGATAATTAAGCAAATTTCCCCCACTACCCAAATTCTCACTGACCTCCTGCAGTTGCCAATCTAGCTTAAGCATGTGTGTTTTTGCAAATATGCACATCCACCTCAGTGAAAGAGTGAAGGTAATCCAAGGCTATTTCACAGTTTTAGATGGTCTTCATCATGTTCTCGTAGACTACACTGAGCTGAGCCAGTTTCCTTCACTTCTTTACTAGTGCCCAGGTAAATCTTCAAGGAAATCACTCAATAGAAGGAAGGGTGACCGGGATGAGGAGGACTGTGTGTCAGACACATTATTTGAGAGTTTATTTCACCCCTTAAGATATACTGTGGCCAGATTTACAGTGCTCCACCCACAGATTACTGTCATGAGGATATTAAAAATATCTGCCAAGAATTCTTCATCCTCTGATGCAAAGGGACATTCCACCACTGACCCATTGAGCTGGGATTTTGACCTTGCCTCAGCCAGTTGTTCAAGCCAGGTTGTTGCACTAAAAGAAGCTGTTGTCTGTCTCTACTCATAACTCTTGTCATAGCCAGTTAGTATTTATTTTCCTCCCTTCTTAAATTATCTTTGTTCTTTGGAGGAATAATTACACACCATCACTATGTTTCCAAAACTCTGACCACAATAAGGGTCAGTGTTTCTGCCCAAAGTTCTGTCTAAAGACATATTTTCCTCTTTGAAATAAAACAGTTGAAATGATCTATGAAAACTTTCAGAACTTCTTCCTCAGTCCAGAACGACCATAATGACACAAGGCAGCAAAAACATCTCTCTCCAAACTTCTGCATCTGTCTGATGTAAAACATATACAGTTCCCTCCATAAGTATTAGAACAGTAAAGGCAAAATTGCTCTGTTGGCTGTGGAGTCAAGACATTTGCAAATATGATTAAAAGATGAATATGAGACAAAACTACAGAATATTAATATTATTAGTCGTTTCAACACATACATGTTTTACCAGCTAAGAAGTTCAGCACTTTTAGAGTCTATCCCACTCATTGATGTGAGCATAAGTATTGGGACAGTTGAACATAAGGCAGATATAAAAGATTAAAAGCTATTATTTAGTTGCAGATCCCTTGCGCACAATCACAGCAGTGAGTCTGTGACCCATAGACATCACCAGAC
Source organism: Barbus barbus (assembly GCF_936440315.1). Lineage (NCBI taxonomy): Eukaryota > Metazoa > Chordata > Actinopteri > Cypriniformes > Cyprinidae > Barbus > Barbus barbus. The sequence goes on along the minus strand of NC_136734.1, from coordinate 13,790,978 downwards.
TCTTGGTCTCATCCTTTGAAATACTTTTCCCAGCCTTTAATGCAGCCAATTCCAATTGTTGCTTGTTTTGGGGAGTTTCTGCCTTTACTCTCCTCTTCAGCTGGTGAAATTCATGTTCAGTCGGATTTAAATCTGGAGATTGACTTGGGCAATCTAAGACTTTCCATTTTTTTGCCCTTATAAATTCCTTGACTGAACTGGCAGGGTGTTTTTGGTCATTGTCCTGATGAAATATGAAGCACTTCCCAATGAATCTGGTGGCATTTTCTTGAATATTGGTAGGCAAGATGGATTTGTACATGGAAAAAAATGATGCATTGAATTTACATTTTTTTTTTAAGGTAACTGGTTGCAATCAATCTAGTTTAGCTATATTTAAATAATCAAATTTAGTTGACTAACTTTCAGTAAAATTTGTTTATTTAAATGTAGCTAAAATAAATTGATGGCACATACAGGTATTAGTACCTTTTGAAAGTGTACAGTAAGTGTATTTAACTATCAAAGTGTAGTATTTATATAATGTATATGAGTTACAACTGTTTTTTGGTGCAAAATTAAATTTAAAAAATGTATGACATGACTTCTTTGAGTCTGAATTTATTCATTTATGTTTTCAGAGGCCCTTTGACAACCTGCTTTTGATAACCTCCATAAAGTATACACTGCAAAACAGAAATGGTAAAGAACTCCAGCCACAAAGAAATGATGGTATATTTGATCCAATGAATACATTTGTTTCTGCATTGTCTATGAGAAATGAGGGAATAAACAGAACTGTGTGGTTGTCTGTGCTCAATGCTGATTTAACTTCCTCCACCGTCTTTCTATTTGTAACCATATATAAACAAACTTCTCTGATCCGTCAACAGCACAAACAAGCTGTCTTTTTAGTTTCCCACTCTTTACCAGGAAATGATCTGTGGTCAGAGATGAGCAGGTAGGCAGCACCTCTGATGTGGTTTTTGCTGTCGGTGTGTTAGCATTAATGTCACTCATTTATTTCACACACAGTCTAACTGGAAACATATCTGCATTGACTCCAGCAATGCTTCTTTGAAACTCAAAGTTTCAAAAACCTCTTTTTTTGTTTAGAAGATAAAAACATACAAACACTGGACGTTTGAAGATGGGCAGCCTGTAGGAGAATATTCATGTCACTTTTTCACTGAAAAAATTCAATTGCTTAATCAGTATTTTTGTCTAGTTTTCTAGAAGAAAATTCAAAACACCCTTCAAACAAGGTAAATGTGCTTTATATATCAACATAATACACATGCATAAGACATTAACAATTTTAGTTTAGTTTTTTTTCTTATTTGCAAATTAGATAAACCTTAAACCTCACATTCTTAGATTATTTTGTATTTTATGCAGAATTCTTTGCATAAATTGTGTCATACACACACACATCCTGAAGTCTAGACTTAATCTCTTAATGTTGATTTCTCAGTTTAATCTCTTCAGTTTAACTACAGTTGAACTGTATTGACTGTGAAGCAGCTGTTAAGATCACATATTCTCTAGTCTAACGTAAAACTGACATATAACACTTTCAACACAAACATGTAGACACTAACACATGCAGCTGTTGAACTATTGTTGAGACAGAATCAATGCAAACCTATGCAAATAGCGCACATGCAGGTGCACTTGGCTGCCATACCAAATAGACTAGGAACAACAAAGAGTTTACATTTACCACAGTGTCACAAGATAACATGGGGTGAATTTTAAATAATTTCATTACATTGGTTTGAGTGAATGTTAGTTTTGCTGTTTTTCCCAGGTGCTGCACTAGCTAGCAATTTATTAAACAGCAGTGGATTTATTGAATTCTGTTACAGATTAGTTCGTTTTTCTGAATCTAAAATAAATCTTGGTAGATAAACCTACAAAGGTTATGATCATATCAGTAAAAATGTCTCAACCCTACTTAAGGCATTCAAAAATTGAAATAGAAAATCCTGGTGGAACATGAGTTTATAAAACAGTCATAACTTTTTTCAGCTATTGTATTTAATCAATAACTTAATGAGTGAATGTGCAGAAATTCAGTTTTGATTTTTACCATGTTATTATTATATTTACCCCTTTTATTCATTTAAAAAATTAGATAGTGTCAGGGTTCTGCCACTTCGGTTTATTCTAGTTTATTCATGGTTTTGTGACAGAGCCCTGACACTCCCTTCTTGTCTTGTTTTCTGGTGAGCGTGTGGGTTCGAGTGTGCTTGAGCTGCGCGCTCTCTTGTCTACATGCTCTGTTTCATGTTGGAGGGTGATGTTCGGATCCCGGCACTCTTGTCTTGTTCAGACTCAGTTCTGGTTTTGTGTCGGGGTTCGGACACTCACGCTCCAGGTTTGGTCTTGCTGTGGGAGCTTGCGGTCTCGATTTCACTCGGGCTGTGCGCTCCTCTTTCCGTGTGTGTTGGGTTTTGTTCTGCACGCCGTTCGGGTTCGGCCGCGTGCTTTTTCGTTGTCTTGTTTTGTTGCACGCAGCTTGTGTTTTTTCACTGGCTGCGTGCTTTCATGTTTGTCATGTTTTGTGTGAACACGCGGCTTATGAGTTATTAGCTGCCTGTCCTGTTTTGCACATGGCTAGTGGTTTTTGTTTTGCTGGCCATGTGCTTGTGTTTTTGTTTTGTGTGAGCACATGGCTTGTCTTGTTTGGTTCTATGTGCCATGTGCTCTCATGTCAATTGTCTTGACCCCACCCTCCTTGTTTCCTGATTATTGGTTAATTTGCCCCATTTGTGTTATCTCATTACCCTCCTCATTTGCTCCCTTTATAATCTCCTTGTGTTTGCAGTCCTGTGCCAGTTCGTCGTCAATGTTACCCTGTGTGAAGTCCTGTCCTGCCTTGCCTTGCCCTGCTTTGCCAGTCCGTTTTCCCCTACGGAGTAGTTTTTGTTTGTTGATTTTATTTTATTATTAATAAAGCCCTATTTTCCTCCTGCAAGTGAGTCATCACCTCATCCCTTCACCCACACCCTTGACAGATACTGGTTGAAATGTCAGATTTTACCTGAACTACAACAAAATCTATATAATACTATATGTATATACATACATTATACTGTATTCAGTATTTATTAAACAAAATACATTTTATGACATTTATAAGAATTTTTTTATCAGTATTACCTCCATTGATATCAGTGGATTTAATACTGGAAACATTTTCTTGCCATTGTATAAATATTCATGTTATATGATAAATTTAAGTGTCTAAGCCATAAGTATGCCAGAACTCAAATAAATAACAATGAAATATACTCAAATATATAACAAATAAATATAATGTAACACACAAAATAAATGTGACATTTAATAATTGCACACACAAATACACTTTCAATAAGTAAACTTTATTAAGAAAAATTATTACAAATTAAAGCAATTTACAGTTTACACACACACACACACACACACACACACACACACACACACACACACACACACACACCACAGCTTTAATGAGCGTGTTAGGAATAGACAAAACTATTTTAGGATCTGAAATATGTAATCAACTCCTGAGGCGTTCTGTCATAAGCAAATCCATGTGTATGTATTTTTGAATTCCCTGGCACACCAAAAACAATAGCAAATGCCTTTTAGAGAGAGGGGAAAAAGTCTGTGAAGTATTCTGTGCAGCTCTATTTACAATATCCATTTCTAGGTTTTAGCTCGAGCATGTAACTGCATTACTGTGCATTTTGGGCCATGAAACACTAACAGTATTGTGTTTGTGTGTTTTTTGGACTAGCATGTAAGTTGTTGGGAAACAATGGGTACTGGCTGAGAGAGACAAGGTGGGACAAGCCTTGTGCTTTGTGACTGTTTCTGGCCCATTTGACAGATGTTAAAGTGGGAGGGAAGCTTGCCATTGTGGTCCCTCACACTACTGTGATTTCAGAAATTATCTATGGTACATGCCGGTTTGTTTGGCCTCTGAAACTCTCTCACCCGACATGCTGAATAATAGATATGCTTCTAATAAATATTGCAGTAACTAAAATCTATGCATACATTTCACTGTATTTCCAACCCCTTACACAGGAATGTGGTGAACAGCAGATCCATTTTTCATTGGTTTGGAGTATTGACAGTCAGTGAGATGTTTTGTGGAGGGTGGCTCAGGGGTCATGGCTGGTGTTGTAGTCAAAGTAGTTTTGTGTCCATAAATAATTTGGTAGCCAGCATGTCAACTACTGCATTGTGTGCTTGTCTCAGAATTTTCTTTTGGAATTTTTAATGCCATCGTTGCATTAGATAGAGATTTGAGGTTTATTTTAATTGTTATTATTATTTTATTTTGTATATAGAAAATTTCTGTATTTAGAGGAAGCATCTAGGCCTATATTGAGAGACCTTTAAAGACCCAATTAAATTACTTTATGAGCACAGTTTTCTTCTGCTGTGATGATAACATTCTCCATTTCAAAACTGCCGGCTTTTAGAAGTTGACATTAGGTGCTTTTAGTTGGAGAGACATTTTCTTTTTATAGTGTATTTGTTTGGACAAAGATTTGTATATGCATTTGTGAACATGAATCATCAGTGTTTTTGGTTTGTTTGTTTTAACTTGCAGGCATAGACTAGATTTTTCAAACCTTCTGATGCCAAGGACCCTCTAAACCCATTTCATAAAAAATGCAACAATACTGTACATTTTCAAGTTTTCAATTTATATACATATAACTATATATTAATATAAATATAAATGTTATATTTGTACACACACACATTTAACAAATCATTGCGGTAAACATTTATTTATTATCTCAAGAGTTTTTGTTGACCAAACAACATTTTATGTAATTGTTTCAAAGGCATTTTTTTAAAATCCATTTAAGGGTGAACTAATTCTTTAATATATGAAATGGTTCATGGTTTTGAAGTTAAATCCTCAACAAGCACATAGGTGTGTTGTTCAGGTGTCCTTACATACTTTTTACCATGTAGTAGATGGTTTAAACCTAATTGACATTGACTTAAAGTGGTTCAGTAGTGATTTCATGTGTGTTTACACTCCTATAATTTATTCAAAAGACTTTAAAAAGACTTCAAAATAATACTAGGTCCATTATATACAGCATAAGGACTGCAACATTTAACTCATCGGCGGCCTTGCTAACATTCTTAGCTTTCTGAAACATAACACAACAATAATAATGAGCAAAGCTTTACAGAGGAAGCCCTTATGGAGATTGATGATGTTCAGAGTGGCAGGGTGCAGGAGGGTTTGCTCAGAGATACCGGGAAGGTCTGGTAGCAGTCAAGACCCATTTGGGCTAAATTGGGAGGCTGTGCGTGTGCCATATCACAGCTTTAACACGTAGAGCTGTCAGGGAGAATGGCGTAACGCAGGGCAGGGTCAACTTCTTTCCACCCTTTCCACCAGAAAGCTGAAATGGAAACCAGACCTCTGTGTATACAAGCGTGTATGTTTAGCGGATAAGGAAGGGTTTGGGGGTCAGCAGCTGTTAGAGGACCATTTACCCCACCCCTACACTGCTACTAAACACACTGCTACACCCCAACCTCCATTTCCAAAAACAATACAGCTATTTCAGCAGAGTCCATCGATGCTGCAGGTGGGTGGGGATGGGCACTGGCCCTCAGGCTGACCAGGTGGAGATGTTTAGGATCAATGCTAACAACACTATACTCACACTTCCTTTTCCTATTAGGTAGTTTCATCCAGTTAGGATGACTAGGAGATTCTGACAGTTCCGGTTATTAAGTAAACAAGGAAATATAAAAGACAACGAGACTATTCTTAAATTATCATTGGGAATTCTCAGATTATATGTCCTTGCAAATTTCGTTTACACTGAAAAATATGATATTCCATAAGAAAGTGCTGGCAAATGTCACAAATTATTACAAAGAAACTTAAATGAAATTAATTAAATGTTAAATTTTGAAGCAGAAAATCTGAAATAGTATTTTATTGTAAAACATACTCCAATAATCTTTTACATACAATTTCTTTTAAACAGGCTTAGTGACATATTCAAACAAATTTCTCATAAATATTGAAAAAATATTTGGTAACACTTTATAATAACGTCCAGTTATAAGTCATTTATAAGTGATTAGTTAATGATTAACTAATCGTTTACAAAACATTCATAAGCAATTAATAAGTGATATGCTAACAATTTGTGTATGTTTTGTTAATTCATTTAAAAGTAATTTACAAGTAATTAGCTAATGATGAACTAATCATTTACAAAACATGACTATGCATTCATAGATGATTAATAATTGATATGTTAATATTTTTATCTATGTTTTGTAGAATAAGTTTTGAATCATTTACAAGTGATTAGATGATGATGAACTAATCATTTACAAAACATAACTATACATTCACAAATGATTAAGTATATGCTAACAATTTATAAATCTGTCATAAGTTATCTTTAAATATAGCATCATGAAATAATCAAACAGATCCTTAATGGTTAATAGTTAATAGTTAATATATTATTAATCACTTATAGATCATTGAAATGTCAACATTGTACTATTATCTCAATAAACATTATAAATAATTTACAAAGCTTTCTGCATCCCCTAATCTAAAGTGTAAACTACTCATCAGTTGTAAATGTTTTACAAACTTTATGGTTTCCAGTCGTGTGTGCGTAAATATATATATATATTCACAAACAACCTGTAACCTGGAAGGTTTGTAAAACATTTACAACTGATGATTAGTTTACACTTTAGATTAGGGAATGCAGAAAGCTTTGTAAATGATTTATTATGTTTATTGAGATAATAGTACAATGTTGACATTTCAATGATTTATAAGTGATTAATAATATATTAACTAGTAACTATTAACCATTAAGGATGTGTTTAATTATTTCATGATGCTATTTATAAAGATAACTTATGACAGATTTATAAATCGTTAGCATATTACTTAATCATTTGTGAATGCATAGTTATGTTTTGTAAATTATTAGTTCATCATTAGTGTCACGAATCTGGTCCATGCTCTCCCTGTCAACCACCACTAGAGATCACCCGTTCACCACAGTGACTTTTACACTCACAGCACATTGGACTCCATTTCCCACAATCCATTGCACAGATCACAGCTGTCACCATTCAGGAGGAACGCGACACCTCACTCACTCACAAAATGGCGGCAGCAACAGCACCCCTTCACGTCGTCGCTGTCAAGCCAGAGTCTGCTCACGTCATGCCTGCCAAGCCAGAGTCTGCTCACGTCATGCCTGCCAAGCCAGAGTCTGCTCACGTCGTCGCTGCCAAGCCAGAGTTTGCTCACGTCGTCGCTGCCAAGCCAGAGTCTGCTCACGTCGTCGCTGCCAAGCCAGAGTCTGCTTACGTCGTCGCTGCCAAGCCAGAGTCTGCTCGCCGTCGTCGCTGCCAAGCCAGAGTCTGCTCACGTCGTCGCTGCCAAGCCAGAGTCTGCTCACGTCGTCGCTGCCAAGCCAGAGTCACACCACGTCTCCGCTGTCAAGCCAGAGTCACACCACGTCACAGTGCTCCAGCCAGAGTCTGTCACACCCAAGGATTTAAGGTCAGTCCTTCAAGTTCCCTGTCTGATATCCAGTGTGATGGACCCACCACTGATGTCAGTGCGAGTAGCTGGCATTCCCAGGGCCTCAACCCTGTCTGTTACAGAGACTGTTCCCCTGACCTCAGTACTTCCCGTTATGGCGGTTGCCATTTTGAGTGTGTGGGCTGCACACTGTGCTCCTGAGGCCTCTCCTGTCCACGAGTCTGCTCCAGTGCCTCCAGAGGTGGCGGCTTCCGCTGCAGAACCTCCCGAAGTGGTGGCACCCGTTCCTGACGTCACTGTCTACCCTGTCACGGCCACGGAGGCTGTTCCGGAACTCACTGTCTGCCCTGTCACGGCCATGGAGACCGTTCCTGAACTCACTGTCTGTGAGCTCTCGCCCTGTCCTGCCACAGCCATAGAGACCGTCCATGAACTCTCGACCTGCTCGGTCACGGCTCCTGTGACCATGGGGACTCTCTCTGTGGTGTCTGTCTCTGTTCTCCCCAGATCCCTGATCCTGTCATGGCTTCCTGACCAGTCCGCTCTGCCGTGGAGATACTCTGCCCTGTCTACGCCACACTGGTGGGCTCCGGCTCCGTCTACTCCGCCGTGGTGGTCAGTTGTCTGGCTCTGGGGGTCTCCTGCTCCGCCCAGGTGGGCTCTGGTCCCATCCTGCCCTGCAACGAAGTGTTGTCTGTCTCTGCTCTCTCTGTGTTGTCTGTCCTTGTTCTCCCCAGATCCCAGTCTCTGTCATGGGTTCCTGCCCTGTCTGCCTCCCTGTGGTGGTCTTCTGCTCGGGTCTGGTGGTCGTCTGCTCCGCCATGGGGGTCTCCTGCCCGGGTCTGGTGGTCGTCTGCCCCACCGTGGTGGTCTTCTGCTCGGGTCTGGTGGTCATCTGCTCTGCCGTGGTGGTCCTCTGCTCTGGTCTGGTGGTTATCTGCCCCGCCGTGGTGGTCTTCTGCTCGAGTCTGGTGGGCTCTGGTCCCGTCTGCTCCGCCCTGGTGGGCTCTGGTCCCGTCTGCTCCGCCCTGGTGGGCTCCGGTCCCGTCTACTTCGCCCTGGTGGGCTCCCGTGCCGTCTGCTCCGCCCTGGTGGGCCTCTGCTCTGTCGGTCCTGAACTGGCCTCTGGCTCCGCCCTGGTTTCCTGCTCTGCCGGTTCTGCCTCTGTCCCCGGTCTTCCCACTTAATCAAGGACCTGGCCCTCCGTTCCCTCCCCCTGTTCCGCCTCCGCTCCACCATCCTCCTGGACTATATAGGAGCGTCTGGAAGCCGCTCCTTGGGGGGAGGGCTATGTCACGAATCTGGTCCATGCTCTCCCTGTCAACCACCACTAGAGGTCACCCGTTCACCACAGTGACTTTTACACTCACAGCACATTGGACTCCATTTCCCACAATCCATTGCACAGATCACAGCTGTCACCATTCACACATCACACACACCTGATTATCATTTCACAATCACGCACTCACTATTTGAGTCTGGGACTTGCTCTTGCTCAGGGCCGAGTATTGTTAGCATTTATCACTCACCAAGCGATAGCAACTTTACAGAGCCATAATCATTGTCCTAGTCTTAGTCTTGCCTTGTTTTCCTGCCGTGTCTGACCCTGCCTTTGTCTCCTGGATTTACCCCTTTGCCTTGCCGTTTGGACTGTGTTTGCACCTCGTTTGGACTATTGCTCTCGTCTCTGGATTATCTCTCTGCCTTGCCCCTTTGGATACTGTTCATTGATCGTCGACCCACGCTTGCTCCACGGATTGCTGTGTCTTGCCCTTGCCATACCTGTTTGCCACTGTCTGACCCTGCCTGTTTCTGACCATGTTCTATAATAAAGCCTTGCATATGGATCCGCACGTCTCGCGTCTCGTCAGCCCCGTAACAATTAGCTAATTACTTGTAAATGACTTTTAAATGAATTAACAAAACATACACAAATTGTTAGCATATCACTTATTAATCGCTTATGAATGTTTTGTAAATGATTAGTTAATCATTAACTAATCACTTATAAATGACTTATAACTGGACGTTATTATAAAGTGTTACCAAATATTTTTAAATGGAATCAGAGTGTTTTTTTTGTAGTCCATGTATATTTTTAAATTTCAAATATTTTTTTCAAGTTGTAATAATGTAATAACATGTTAATAATGTTCAAAACTATGAACTTTTTTTGCACATTTACTCAATAAAGAGAATTAAATGATCAGATACAAGATGTTCTAAGTTGAAAGAAGGTTTTATTTTTAACTATTTAGTGCATTTTTATCTATTTAGTGCATTAAGAGTGTTAAAGGAATAATTTGCAACAAAATTAAATTCTGCCAATATTTATTCATATTTCATATATCTGGAATAGCCTTCCTGATAACGTTCGGGGTTCAGACACACTCTCTCTGTTTAAATCTAGATTAAAGACACATCTCTTTAGCCAAGCATTCACATAATGCATCTTATAATCTTGTACTGCAGTTGTATCTGATCAGACGTACATTATTATTATTCTTTAGCTTGGGTTGAACAAATCATTTTTGTTTAGATGGAACAGCAGCTACGCTAATTATGTCTCTATTTGTTTCTCTGTTTCTGTAACTAGGAATGACAGAAGCTTCAGTCTGGATCCAACACAGCAAAATCCCCAGAGTTAAATCAACTCTGCTCAGAGTACATATTGTCCCAATCTACAGAGTGTTAAAGTAACACTGAAGCAGAGTTAAAGTTAATGGGATAATTAAGCGATTCATTAAGTGATGAGTGAGCATTAGAAAAGAAAACCCGTTGTTAACAATGTTGAAGATGAACAACTACTGCTCTGGCTTTTAGACATGAAAACTTATCTCATAATCCTCAACAGTGGTAACTCTACTTCAGTGTTACTTTAACACTCTGTAGATTGGGACAATATGTACTCTGAGCAGAGTTGATTTAACTCTGGGGATTTTGCTGTGAACCCTTAAATGATCTGAGATGACCGAACACCTGAGAAAGATGATGCCAACCCCTCAGAGGACTTCGGAGGATGCCAACGCTCAGACAACATACAGAATTACCAAATTTTGCCATAAGTCAAACATATTAAGGTTCTGCAATATATAAATATATTGTGGAAACTTAAATTCCTGTAGAGCTGCTTTGCAACGATTTGTATCGTAAAAAGCGCTATACAAATAAACTTGAATTGAATTGAATATTTTTGTCCTTATAAATTATGATTATATGATTGCCATATGAGAATGCAAAAGTTTTTTCCCCTTTGTAAACTGTAAATTGACAGACAAGTCGCTGTCTATTGATGTACAGAAAAGTGTAAATGGTAAAAAATATATTTTATGATATTATTTAGGAGACTAATCAGTATACAATTCAATTTTGCATAAAAGGTATTTACTTTTCAAGGTAATAATTTTCAATAAAAGAAATGAAAAAGACTGAATCCCTCTCTTTCAGTGGAATAGTTCCACCATATGTTTGTTTGATTGATCCATTAATACAGAGTTCCTGTTACCTAAACCTAGATTTTTGTGAGCATAGACGTATCATGGAAAGTCAGAAGTGCAATGCAGAAGTTGATTCAAGACTACTGTAAGCATGCCAATGTACCCCTTATGGCTTGGCGCCTACAAAGACTGTGTCTATGTGCTAATAGTGATATATTAATGCTCTCTAAAACACACTGCCTTTCCGTGCTCATGTTACTAAGTTTTCATACTTTACCCCAGTGGTTAGAAAGAGCTACCCTCAGAACTTCACTTTTTTTGAATGCAGTGTCAGTTTAACAAAAAAGTCTGGCTTCATTTCATGACACACATTGGCTTGGATTTGGTTATACAGGGAATTGGAGTTTCCACCCTGAAATGTAGGCAAATCAAATTTGAAAGACACCCCATTAAATTATGCTCAGTTTAAGATGACTGTATGTTTGCTCATGCCAGGCATAGTTAAGTTTGTGTATTGTGTGATTGTGTTTAATATGTGAAACATATAAAGTATGTAAACACAAGCTAAGTCAGTGGCAGTGAGGTAAATCTGATAAAAGTGGAGGGTTTCCTGTATAATGCCTCATTGTGGACTCAGTGAGCCTTGGAAACTATCCACATCTACATAATCATGAGGTATACGGCCACAGGCTGCTGTATGGGGAGCTCTGAGTGAAGGTCTTTGACAGTCAATTCCTCCTGATGGTGATTTTTAGAGCGTTCATTGTGTCTGTTGTTGACTGCCATGTAATGTAATTGGCTTAATCATGGCAGGAAAGGAACAAATGAGGTAATCCAACACTACCTCCACCAGCAGCCCCTAGGCCTCACCCTCACCCTCACCTTTTTAGCCCAGGGTCATGACCTCATGCTGGAGGAGCCAGCAATCCTCCGCTGGACCACACAGTACCACTGGTGAAAAGTCAGGTGAAAATGTGAACTGACAGTCTGAACAACATTCAGTTCTTAATCCAGTGCAACGTAATTCAGCAACATGAGTTGAACAAGTGTGCTGTTGAGATTTGGCTGTAGGCATGAGTTTTCATCAGTTTTTTTATTTTTTGTACAATTTTGTATAGTACTGATATTCAGACTAACAGCATGATTGCTTTTATAAAACAATTCTATAGTCTTCTATAAGTTAATACTGAGAGGCGCAATATGATCAATTATGGTTGTTTTTGCTCCACCAACAAAAACAGTTTGATTAAAATGTTGCAATCCATCAAATTCAAATTCTATGTACACTGCCCTCCAAAAGTTTGGAAACACCCCTGGCAAAATGTGGTTTTGGATGATATCACACTTCCAAGCTTGACCCCAAGCACACTTCCAAGCTGTGCAAATCCTATTTGGAGAGGAAACATTCAGCTGGCATCATGTCTGTCATGGCTGACATACAACTATTTGAAAATCTGGAATCTGAGGGTGCAAAACAAAAAAAGAAAACAAACAAAAAAAAATTGCGAAAATCGCCTTTAGAGTTGTCCAAATGAAGTTCTTAGCAATCCATATTGCTAATCAAAAATGAAGTTTTGATAGATTTACGGTAAGAAATTTACTAAATATCTATATCTACATCTATATATATATATAATGCATGTACACATTTTAGAATTAGTCTGATTCAAAGGAGACTCAGGAGGCTGAATCCTGACTGACAGAGGAGGAGTTGGGGATGGAGGAGGGTAATGAGCTATTGAGCAATGTGAAAACTGCTGATAATACTGAAGGACCTTATATATTGATTATTGGATTATGGAGTATTAGATAGGTGTCGTATTCCTACAGGTAGATGATATAGGTATTTTTTTTCAGTAAACAGTGGTAAAATATATCATGAGACCATGTGTGATTATTTAAATAAAGAAGGTAGGATAATGCCCATTCCGACCCTTGTAGTGATGCTTAAACAAGGAGTGAAAGGACAAGTCCAGAATCCAAGTGTGACCTAACAGCACTCACCCACTCAAATGACTTCATCTAATTTTTCTGCATGTCCATCAACACTTATTTTAATTAATGACTAACAACATAATTGTCAACAGACTGGAATCCTGCTGCCTGTTAAATCATCACCTCTAAATATTTGAATTTCATTACTTTTTATTTTTCTTTCTTTAGATATGAATTTGACTTGATTTTCGAATGGCAAAACTCCTCAATTACTTTGTTGAGTGTTCATTTTTTAAAAATCAGGATATACATAAGTGAAATTTTAGAATTTGCATGAAAATAGTTGGATGAAAACACAGAAAATGTCTATGAGATTTTTTTTGTTTGTAACTTTTTATTTATGATTTTTATATTTTTTTTTACAGAACATCCCCATCCCGAACATTGAAACTCCTTCCAAATGAGGGTGAAGGAAAAAATCTTCCTTCCAATGTACTGTTGTTATTTTTTAACTATCAGTAACAATATCCATAGTACATATATTTTTTCTTCATTGTAAATTTCTTTAAGCAAAGCTCCCAATAAACACACCAATGGATCTAAAGGTATTTCTACCTCTAGTATCTTGTCTATTTCTTTTTTAATATTTTTCCAAAATTCTCGAATCTTTGGCAAATCCCAAAAAATGCGAGTATGGTCTCCTATTTTACCACAGTTTCTCCAACACAATGCTACAGATGGTTCTTTTACATACGTAGATATCACATAAGGTGTATTAAAATATCTATTTTTACTTTCCAGTCAAATTCTTTCCATAGTTGACTATTAATTCCTTTATGACATCCCTCACACAAATCATCCCATACAGTATCATCTTCGATTATAGTATTTAGTTCAAGTTCCCATTTTCCTTTAATGTCTCCTGTGTTTTGATTAATATTAGTTATTAGCCTTTTGTATAAATGAGAAACATGTCTTTTAGTTGGAAATTGTTTTTCTGCAATATTAATAAAGCATTCTTCTATTTTGTTCTTTTGGTTCTTTTTCTTTGTGATTTGTAATGTAACGTCGAATCTGGAAGTACTTCTACATAATCATTAGAGGGAATTCTAAATTGCTTTTGTAGTTGTAAAAATGGCTTAATTTATTTTCCAGTGAATAATTGGTTTATAATTCCAATACCTTTATCAGTCCATATTTTAAATCCACTGTCTCACACAGATGGAAGAAAATCGATATTACCTACTATAGACATTGCCCTGGAAATAGATTCTGGACCTCCAAAAATTTTCTTAATTTTTGTCCAGATTTTTTAAGTATGTTTTATCCATTCATTATCAATTTTGATTTTAGGAACCAGTTTTGTGTTTATAAAAGGTAGAATGGACAAGGGTGTCCCTTTGATTGTGTTCTATTCTATTTTGACCCATCCTGATTCTTTGTCATTTGTGATCCAGGCCACTACTGTGGTTAGTCTATGAGATTTTTAAAACATCGTTTCATTGTCCACCAGGTGAAAATGGCAAGTCTGATTTATAAAAAGATCACCTCTCCTCAACAGCCTGCATGATTTAAGAAATCATGTTAGTACAAACAGCTCACATTATGCAACAAAGTTTAATACATAGGTTCATAGGTGTGTTCCAGTCTCTAAGCCTAAATACGAGCATTAATATGCTCGTCTTAGTAAACTAATCATTATTCTCATATACTACAGTTCCCAAATGCTTATTCTTGGGTAATTAGTGGCAGGACTGATGGTACTGTAAGTGCTCTTCTAAATGCTATGTGAATGAGCTCCAGGCTCCAGACAGCAGGGCTGAGAGGTTACTGCTCTTCGATTTGGATTGCTGTGCTGAGGAGCATGAGTCTGCCCTGGAGCCAACCCTCTGTATGTTTACTGCATCTCCGGAACCGGATTCCCACTTTCAGTTTTTTATTTCCTCTCTCTCTTTCCTAAATCAACACACTGCTGTTTATTTGTGCACAGTCAACCTGAGCAGTACCATTGGAGCTAAAGGAGTCAGCCATAGCAGCAGCATCTCCACAAATAAAGGCAGACAGCTCTTAAGAGTATAAACGCCACACTGGATATATCATACTGATAGAGAGTGATGGGCGCTCTTAATCCAAATATTTGACTTCTAAGTGCATTGTGGAGAGCTTTGAGGTCTGCCAGGAAAGCACTTTAAAAGGATCTCACTCGTTTTGCTCATCTTGCTCAGGCATGAATAAGACTGATGTGGACAGTGTGGAGATAGCACTTCACAGACGTGCCTTGCTCAGGAGTTCTCTAATAGGTTTATGATACTGTATTAGTGCTCTGCTATTCCAAATATTTTAGTGAGCTCCAAGAGAGTGACTCTTAGAAAGTTAGTGTGACTTTTGGTGTGATGGAATGTGTGAAGATGAGTAGGGAATGCAACCAGACTGTTATTCATTTTTCATAACGAGACTGGGACTCTGTAAAGGATTTTTATCTTTACTTTTTTTCAGGCTAAAGGTGGAAATTATGCAATTGTATAACATGGTGATGTAGCTAAGTCACAGAAATAATGGCAGGACTGCAAGTGTTTTCAGTAGGACTTCACAATAACAGTATGTGAATATATATGTACTAATGTCTTATAATTTGCATATTGTTTCAAATCAAAAGCAAATATATTACACTTTAGAAAAAGGCATAATCAAAAAAGCGTAGGTGCCCTTAAAAGTATTCTTGATAATTAAGGCTTGATAATCAAAAAACGGGTGGGCCATGCATTGCTATGTGGTTACTAGGGTGATCTTGGTGGTTGCTGAGGTGTTGCTATGAGGTTGCTTACTGCCCCAAATCAAAACCTACGAAGACTCTCCAGATTCAGCCCCTTTTTCATCTATGGGACTTAATCTGTTTTGTGTTCTACCATGAAAAAATCTTCAGTCCAGTTTCTTATAAACTTTCTCTTTTTCTTTCCTAGATTTTTTTTTGCTTTTCCAATCAAATATTTCTGTTTCTAGATATGTTCACCATTCTCTCACTACCTGTGGATTTTGAGTCATTTCCTAGTAATGTTGGTCAGTGGATTTCATGTGATATTCACTCACAAATGTGGCCATTATTTTGTCTTTTGATTGGTTTATATATTTTTTTCCTTCCCAGGAAGCAACATTTCTGAGGTTAAAACCAATGTCTAGGATGCGTGTCAGCAAGTTGACTTTTATACTTGACAAAATACTTGACGTTTCTGGTTCACAAATGATTGAAAAACAATTACAGACAGCTAATATTTCCCTCCAGATCAGTTTATCAGAGCACTGGAAATACTTCTTTGGAAATTCTTTCATTTCTTTGTATATCTGTGTTCTTTATTCTAGGAATTGAACAGTGCACTAAAAAGGCTAAAGTTTTTAAAGTGCACTAAAGTTTTTTTTTATTATTATTTTTTTTTTTACGCAGTGGTTAAGCATTGAGAATTTGCTACAAACTGAGTTTAGTGCTATATCAAACAACAGACAGATCAGGTCAGATATGTGATAATGTGGCATTTTCTTTCCTATATAATAATGTATATTAATGAAATAAATTGTATATTAATGAAAAATAGAGTAAAATTGCAGTCCATCAGTTCAAATAGTTAAATAGTTATATACAGTCCATAGTTAAATACTCTCTCCCTCAGCCCATCTGATAGGCTGTACAAACTCTTAAAAAAAAAAGACCAGAAAGAACCAAACAGAAAGTGACTCACTCAGCAAGCCATGCCAGCTGTTCTCAACAGCCCATTTTGAGTCGCACTGTGAACTAAAAGCCATGCAAAACTGTAGGTGGTCTTCTGCGTGTGATAATTGCTTACAAGCTGTACATACATTCACCTTTTGTGCTGTATTTAGCACTCTTTAAACACAGAAACACATGAACTGATTTATTATAGCCTACGGTATAGCATCAATAATAATCAGCCTTGTGGATCAGTTTTATTTAAGATGGCTGCTTGTATTTGCATGGTCATGGAGTGTGTGGAAACTGTTGATCTCCACAGTCCTAGCAGGTGTTCAGCAGCCAGTATACAGTATGCTCCTGTTTCTGTCTCTGCGCATATGGAAGGGAGAGCGCTTTATTGACAAGCAACTGGGGGCTTTAAAGTGGAGTCCCCAGTACATTGTTTAATTTGTATGTTTTTTTTTATTTGTATGTTGTTGTTTTTTCCTCAAATGGTGCCATTTAGTATAGCAAATCAACTTCTGCAATTAGAAATTACAGGAGAGAGGAAGAATTGTCCAGTGTTTGCAGGAAAAATGGTAACATCAATGGTAATGTTAATGTACTTGATCTGCCACACAGAAGGGGAGCATAGGAAATCTGATATTTTACAGTACGCTCATGGAAGACTGGTCACTAATGTAAAAGTACCAAATCATATCACCGTTTTTTATTTTATTAACATGCTGTAAATATGGAAAATGAATATTACATAAAGGAATCAACACACCATGTCAAAAATGTAATTGAATATCCAAAGAAACACTTTAACACTCTCTAAGATCTATGAAAAGATTTGTTTAACCAAAAAACGATAAACTGTATTGACTATAGCTCAGCTTTCAACACTATAGTCCCCATCAAGCTGGCATCTAAACTCACAGACCTCGGCCTAAACTCCTCACTCTGTGACTGGATTCAAGACTTCCTCACCGGCAGACCTCAAGTGGTGAAAGTTGGCCAGTTCACCTCAAACTCCATCACTCTGAACATAGGTGCCCCACAGGGCTGTGTCCTGAGTCCCCTGCTCTACTCTCTCTACACGCATGACTGCGTGTCCTCTCACAGCTCCACATCTATTGTCAAATTCGCTGATGATACTGTGGTTCTGGGCCTCATCTCCAACAACGATGAGACCGCATACTTGGATGAGGTAGAGAGACTCACATCATGGTGCCAGGACAACTGTCTCTCTCTGAATGTGAGCAAAACTAAAGAGCTGATCATGGACTTTAGGAAGAGACAGCAGCAGCCCTACTCTCCTCTCAGGATCAGTGGGACCCCTGTGGAGAGGGTGAGTAGCTTCAAGTACCTCGGTGTAAACATCTCCGAGAACCTGACTTGGACTACACACATCCAAACACAGGTTAAGAAAGCCAGGCAAAGACTGTACCATCTGCGTCAGCTGAGGAAATTCAGGGTCTCACCAGCAATCCTGAAAACTTTCTATTCAGGGACCATAGAAAGTGTATTGACTCAGTGCATCTCAGTGTGGTATGGAAACAGCTCCAATCAGGACTGCAAAGCACTACAGAGAGTTGTGCGCTTAGCTGAGCGCATCTCAGGGTCTGCTCTCCCCTCCCTGCAGGACAACTACCTCAAACGCTGCAAAAATAGAGCTGTTAAAATCTTCAAGGACTCAAATCACCCTGCTAACCGACTATTCACTTTGCTTCCATCTGGTAAGCGCTTGCGTAGCCTGATGGCAAAAACTGAGAGACTTAGGAGGAGCTTCTTCCCCCAGGCCATCAGGCTCCTAAACTCTAACTCTGTGTCATAATATCACTTGACTCCATGTAATATCACCATATCAAAAAGTTATTCATAAATTTTCTCCATGTAAATATCATATATCAATAAGCTATTCATTTTTTCTCTACCTCATATTGCTGCTATTCAAATACCCTGTACAACTTTTGCACATTATTTTTGCACATTCCTCTTATTACTATTTAAGTCAACAACATACTGACCTGCACATTTATATTTATATTTTTTATCTTATCTTATCTTATCTTATTTTATTTTATTCTTTTATTTTATTTTATGTTTTGTACTTCTCCTTAATATTTGTATTCTATATAATTGCACTGTCCTTGGAGCGGACCTGACCTACATTTCACTGCTGGTTATACCCTGTATAATTGTGTATGTGACAAATAAAATCTCTTGAATCTTGAATCTTGACTGTACATTATAAATTAGAAGGTGTACATAGGGCAGCAAAAACGTTAAGGTTACATTAAATATATAAAAAAAACATAAATGGCACACAATCTCATCTCAAAACATTTCATAAACAGCTGAATGTGAAATATAGTCATCCTAAATAGTTTTGAGGTTAATTTTTATGTTTTATTTTGTTTCTTTGGAACAAATTCTTGCATATCAAAGGCTGTTTTGTGTCTATTTGTTAAATGAGGGAAAAGATAAGTGTGCTTAATACTTGTTATAATTTTGGGGTTATTATTCAGCAATTCAATGAGTTAGATGTATCTTTGATATGTATTAAAACCTATAGGCTAAATGAGTGAAATCATTAAATTAGAATTTATAGTTTTGCTGTTATGGCATATCGTCAGTTGATTTAGTATTTTACATTAACCCTAAAAATAGCATTTAAAAAAATAAAATATAAAAAAAGTTATAAAAGTTTGTTTAAATATGATATAGTAAAGTATTTTTTATATAAAATAAATATTTTATAAAATATGTTACACCCTAAAATTGATATAAAATCAAAGCCATATGTCTAACCAAGTTATGTTCCAAATTTGAAGTTGATATCACAAAAATTGTGGTTCGTGTGAGATTTTGTTTGGGCACTATTCCAAAAATAACCACTGGATTACACCGGTCACGGTGCACACACGAGGAGGATACAGGAAGACGGAGACGAGGATGTAAACTCAAAATAACAGTCTTTAATGACTTCAAACAAGGCAGGGCAAGGTTGACATAGACAGGAACACCGGGGAGTAAGGAGTAGACCAGACAAAATCTAACAGAACAGACAGGCTGGAACAGAATTAACTAATAATCACACTAGACGAGGACAGGAAACAAACCAAATAAGGAAACATGAGGCGGGAGCACATGACACACAGGACAGAGGTCTGACAACACGCAAACTCTATTGAATTTTTAGGTGCGGTTTTCTGTCACTAATCAATCATTTTCTGTCACAATATCATGCACTATGGCGCAAGTGTTTTTTGCTAGTTTCAGCCCACCGCAGTTATCATTTTCACATCCTGCGCCACATTTTTTAAATAGCAACGAGCAGCACCGTTTCCTCTCTGGAGATGTATTCAATCTTTGCGCTTGCAAATTCCACTGTGTAAATAGCCAATCCGCCATGGCTCGAACGCCACCTGCTCTTAAAAGGAATGGGAGATGAGACTCTGATTGGTTTACAACACACCAATTACTCATTAAGATAATAGGAACAACCCTTTTAGTCCATGCGCCGGGC
The DNA here is from genome assembly GCF_936440315.1 of Barbus barbus. Lineage (NCBI taxonomy): Eukaryota > Metazoa > Chordata > Actinopteri > Cypriniformes > Cyprinidae > Barbus > Barbus barbus. Next base: position 13,770,840 of record NC_136734.1, on the reverse strand, counting down.
ACGCTGACCGTTTTCCCCGTCGTTAAACTAGCAAAAGTGGATTTGGAGACGCCCTAAGTGCACCTGCGCTTTGCACTTTAGACAATGCGCTTAGCTCATTAAAATATGGCCCTATAAATACGTTTTTAATAAATACGTTACTTGATTTATACACCTAAAATGATGAGATATCCCCTGAGAAACAAACATTTAGAGACAGATTTAAAAAAAATTAAGCATTTAATTAATACAATTTCAATGTAAACCTAATAAGCTGAGCAACAGCTTTTTAAACAGGTAAGTCCCCTCCAACATGTGTAAATATGTGAACTAGATCAAATTTTATTGGAGGGTGAGCAGATTTCCCACTACAGGCAGCCATGCAGTTTTAAATGCTTCCTGTGATCTAAACAAAGAATGTAGAAACAAAGTCTCCGCATCTAAATATTCACACCAAAACCCTTTCAAAATGAAACCAAGAAATGAGACCTACACTTTCACTGCTTCTCCCCACAGCTTCTCAAATGTTTGTATCCCCCAGGATATGTTGCCCTTTTCAGGGGCCCTTACACCAGTAGTTGGATAAGATGGCCTCTTTAAACATTTTAGATTTTTTCTCTTCTTTTATCTTTTTTTCCTACAAACTGAAGTCATTGCATTTGGAAACAAAGATGAAGTTCTCAAGGTGAATGCATACGTTGACTCTAGGGGTCAAACGACATCAAGTCAAAAATCTTGGGGTGATTCTGGAGACAGACCTTAGTTTTAATAGTAATGTCAAAGCAGTAACTAAATCAGCATACTATCACCTCAAAAACATTGCAAGAATTAGATGTTTTGTTTCCAGTCAAGACTTGGAGAAACTTGTTCATGCCTTTATCACCAGCAGGGAGGGTTATTGTAATGGTCTCCTCACCAGCCTTCCCAAGAAGACCATTAGACAACTGCAGCTCATCCAGAACGCTGCTGCCAGGATTCTGACTAGAACCAGAAAATCTGAGCATTTCACACCAGTCCTCAGGTCCTTACACTGGCTTCCAGTTACATTTAGGATTGATTTTAAAGTACTTTTATTTGTTTATAAATCACTCAATGGCCTGGGATCTAAATACATTGCAGATATGCTCACTGAATATAAACCTAACAGACCACTCAGATCATTAGGATTGAGTCAGTTAGAAATACCAAGGGTTCACACAAAACAAGTCCACATTTAGCTATTATGCAGCCTGCAGTTGGAACCAGCTTCTAGAAGAGATCAGATGTGCTAAAACATTAGCCACATTTAAATCCAGACTCAAAACTCATCTGTTTAACTGTGGATTTGTTCAATGAACACTGTCCGAACTGATTGCACTGTACTTTATGTATAATCATTTTCTATTCTAAACTGTTTTAAATTCATTTTAAATCAATTGTATATAATTTTAAAAGTTTAAACAGAAGGTTAAAGTAAGTGCTGTGATGGTAAAGAGAATGTGGGCAAAGAAAGACAAGTGTGCTGGTTATTTAGTTGAATGTAGGACCTCTGAGTTGTATTTGTTTGGTTTATGATGGTCAAAGTAAGTAGGCGGTGAAGTAGTGGAATAGTTAGATGTTTTGGAAGGTTTTTTTCACTTAGTGGGGAAGAGCTTGTTTTTATTGTTGATTATTATTATTTTTAATGACTATTTCACTTCCTTTTCTGTAAAGCACTTTGAATTACCACTGTGTATGAAATGTGCTGTATAAATAAACTTGCCTTTCGTTGCCTTATAAAACTATGTTAGTAAATGTTTATATTTATGGAATTTCCCTTAATAACACATTGGATGATGCATCATCATCCATGTACATGAGAACAGATACAGTTTTGGAACAATATGAAAGTAGGAATTATAGTAATAATCATTATAATAATGACAAATTTTTCGATTTTGGGTGAACTGTCCCTTGTTAAGTCAGGATGTTTATCAGGGAGATTATAATGATCCATGTGGTTTTGAACATATGTTTTTTAGTCCCTCTTCATTTAATTTTTCTTCCTTCCAGGCTTGTTTCAGAGGCGTTAGATGCATGATATGTGAGTATTGCGTTAAATATTTCAGTGTCTGTCTGCCTGGCCCATGCTGACCTGCCTGACATGTGACGTTGTGGTCTCGCTGGAAATGCCCCGTCACCTCACATCAGCCAGCTGGCTGGAAGAAGTGGCTGTCCCTCTTCTCCTCTCCTTTTTACTCTCATCTTCTTCTTTCTCTCAAAATAACCCCAACATACTAATCCGAATGGGAAGCAGCTAGTGAAAAAAAATTGCTTGCACATGCATGGCACAATCGGTAGTTTCATGTAATTTTACAATAAAACACTTAAAATAATATTTTAAAAATAATAATTTAAAATTTAAAGAATTTTTAATTTTAGTGAAAAAACATAAATTGACATTCCCAGAATTGTGACACCTTACATTTGGTTTATAATTTAAACAGCTGTGTCTTCCTTTCTTATCAGTTATTTATATGAAGGTTTTATGTTACATCTTATTTTGTTAAATTAATGTTTATTACATTATTTTAGTGTCACTTGAGTCACTATGATAATGTTTTGTGTATACTGTATGACACCTGTGTACCTTCTGTATGTTAGTATTTAAAGCAAGAAATTCAGAAAGTCTATTTCAGCAATTCTGTTTCAGTTAATGATTTTTCAAACTGTAAAGTTAATTTAAATTGCTAAAATGTTTTTTTGTTGTTGTTGTAAATTTCAACCCACCGTGGTAGTTGTCACGGTCATGTTCTGTTTTGGTTTTTAATTCCCTGTGTTTCTGTCTCCTGATTTAGTTCCTCATTAGATTCCATGGTTTTTGATTAATTAGCTCCACTTTCTAGTACTTAAGTCCTGTGTTCTCCCCTGGTCCTTTGTCTGCTATTCTTTGTATCTATGTGTTGTGCCACCCCTTGCTCTTGGATTCCTTCTGTTTCTTGTGTGGATGTATCATTAAAAGACTTTTTTGGATTACTCCTGCGTCATGTGCTTTTACTAGCACAGTACCATTACAGTAGTAGAGTAGGTTGTAACAGATCCAAATTGGAAGTAACTTTCTATCTCTTTTCTCCTGCTGCCACTATGCATTAATTGTGAACGGTTCTTTTAGGCCCTTCTTCAGTAACTTTAAAACCCACACACTGAAATGTGTGTCTGGATATGATCTTTTACTAACACCACTCTCTACAAGATCTACAAGTAAATGAATCTGCAAATGGTACCATGTAATATGCATCCCTCCATTGCTCAATATTTCATTAATCTAATAACTCAATTGTCCCCAACTAAGCAAAGTCGGGGGGCCACCTCTCCTCTGGCCAAATGAAACCAACATGGTGTGGTTTAAGATGGAAAATGCGGTTTTACAAATGCTAGAAACATGGCTTTCAAAGGAAATATTGCTATCAAATAGCACACAGAGGTTCCTAACTGATGACGAAGAATTGACAGAGCAGCCATCAAGTGTTAGACAATGTTCTAGATTAGTGCATGCAGAGGTTTTTTTCGTCTGATAATTAACACTGCTAGGTGACATTGGATAACATTGCTAGTCATCCAGTTTTATTTATTAACTATGCATGATGGTAGTTTTGTGAATTGGTATGTTTCGTCAGGCTATAAAGAAATATAGAGTTGAGTATCATTAGCATAACACCTAACAGAGGGTAAAAAGCAATGTGCCTTGTGGTACTCCATACTATACTTGTGATCAATAGGATACGTCTTCATTTAGTGCTACAAATTGACGATGGTCGGATAAGTACAATTTGAACCATTCCAATGCGATTCCACTAATGCCATCATAACTTTCTGGTCTATTCAAAAGAATGTTGTGGTCGATAGTGTCGAACACTAAGATCCACTAGCACTAATGAAGAGATACAACCACGATCAAATGATATAAGTCGGTAATTTGTAACCCTGATTTGTAATAACCCGTTTGAAGGTTTTAGGGACATATTCTAATGACAAAAATAATATTATTATATTATATTATATAAGAGGATCTATGACTTCTGGAAGTACCTCTTTTAGTCAAGTCAAGTCAAGTTGAGCTTTATTGTCATTCCGCTACATGTGGGGACATACAGTGGAACGAAATGTTGTGCCTCGCAGGACCACGGTGCTACATAAATACAGACATACAACAATGAAGTAAAAAAAAAACACTATAAACCTATACACAACTAACCTACTGACAGATTTAACTATATAACTATATGTATACTATATATAAGTATTTACCCTATACAAACTAAAAGAATAAAGGATAAAAAATACAAACTATACGAATGCTTCACATAAATATTTACCCTATACAAACTAAAAATAGAAGATAAAAAAATACAAACTATACGAATGCTTCACAAATACTGTACATGTGCAAAGAGAGACATTTTGAGTCAAGCAGCTGGTTGGGGAACAGTGCAGGATGATTTGCAGTGCATGAGCATGTAAACATACATATATTGCCGAGTTTTTTGTGGGATTGTGTACACGCAGCAGTGTGTTACTACATGTGGTTTGTACAGGCCCACTCACCTGTGTGTAGCACACTTCGAATTGCACAAAAAAAGTTCCATACAGTTTTTTCTTTGGTGTGGTAAGGTTGGGGGGGGGGGGTTTGGGGTGGGGGGTGGTTCATGTTTCAGGAGGTAGGGGTTTGCATGGGGTTTCAGAGGGGGGCAGGGTGATTTGAGTTCAGGGCTGGCGGAGCGGGCTCTGATGCTCCGGTACCGTCTTCCTGATGGTAGGAGCTGAAAGAGACTGTGGGAGGGATGGGTGGAGTCCTTCACGATGCTGTTGGTTTTGCTGGAGCATCGTGTAAGGAAAATGTCCAGGATGGAGGGGAGAGGGGCACCGATGATCTTTGCAACTATGTTCACTGTCCGCTGGAGGGTCTTGCGGTCAGCAGCACTGCAGTTCCCGTACCAGACAGTGATGCAGCTGGTCAGCACACTCTCAATGGTGCCTCTGTAGAATGTGTTGAGGATGGGTGGAGGGAGACTTGCACTTTTCAGCCGGCGGAGAAAGTGTAGGCGTTGTTGTGCCTTTTTGGAGAGTGACATGGTGTTGGTGGTCCAGGTGAGATCCTCTGTGATGTGCACCCCCAGGAATTTAGTGCTGCTGACTCTCTCCACAGTCGAGCTGTCGATGGTCAGTGGGGGGTGGTCAACGGAGTTTCTTCTGAAATCCATCACAACCTCCTTTGTTTTCTCCACATTGAGGGACAGATTGTTGGTGCCACACCATTCAGCCAGCTGTGCCACTTCCTCTCTGTAGTGCGTTTCATCATTGTTGCTGATGAGACCTACCACTGTTGTGTCATCAGCAAACTTGATGATGTGGTTGGAGTTGAACTTGGCAGTGCAGTCGTGGGTCAGCAGTGTGAAGAGCAGCGGGCTGAGCACACAGCCTTGTGGGGCCCCTGTGCTCAGTGTGGTAGAGCTCGAGGTGTTGTGGCCGACACGGACTGACTGAGGTCTTTCGGTTAGGAAGTCCAGGATCCAATTACACAGGGAAATTCTGTTGTGTAAACAAAGTCCAGTGTGTTGTTTCCCCTTGTTGCAAAGTTCACATGTTGGTAGAACTTTGGCAAAACTGTCTTTAAGTTTGCGTGGTTGAAGTCACCGGCTATGATGAAAAAGCCGCCAGGGTTTTCTTGTTTGTTGTTCACTGATGGCGCTGTACAGTTCACGAAGCGCGTCTTTAGTGTTTGCACATGGGGGTATGTAGACCGCAACAATAACAATGACCGTGAACTCCCGCAGCAGATAGAACGGTCGACACTTCACAAGCATAAACTCCACCAGCAATGAACAGTGTTTTGTGTTTGACCACAGCATTGTTACACCAGTCTTGTTGATATACACACACAAGCCACCTCCGCGGGTCTTACCAGACAGTGATGAATCTCTATCTGCTCGGAAGTTGGTTAGTCCGTGCAGCTGAATGGCGGTGAATTTAGCCATGTTTCAGTGAAAACAAACACACAATAATCCCTTGCCTCATGCTGTGTAGACCGACTGAGTTGTCTACAGTTTGTTTTCCAAAGTCCAGATTGTTTTCCAGAGAGCGGACGTTTGAGAGCATGAGTGTTGTAAGAAGCCAGTCTTGTGGGGTTAGCTCTTAGCCTAGCTCGTATACCGAACAGACGACATTAAAAGACATAAAAGCACCGTCTTTGGGACCCGGAGCAGCCGCTGCGTCTGATCGCGCCGCCATCTTAGTTACTTTAGTAGCTTAGAATGGAATAGGGTCTAACACAGTGCTTCACAACTCCAGTCCTTGGGACCCACTGCTCTGCATATTTTGTATGTCTCCCTTATTTAATGCACCTGATTCAGATCTTCAGCTCATTGGGTGAGAGATCCATGAACTGAACTGAGTGTGTCAGATTCAGAAACATACAAAATGTGCAGAGCAGTGGGTCCCAAGGACTGGAGTTGAGAACCACTGGTCTAATGTACGTGCTATTGGTTTAAATGATTTAAGAAGTTTTTTAGGCAATTCTTCCTCTCCTATAGCAGAACATGAGTAGAATTGTTCCTCAGAGGATCTACTGTATATCTGATGTTATACTAGAGCTGATGGCTGCATGGTTATCATTTTCTCTCTGATAGTATTGATCTTGGAACTTAAGAAATGCATAAAGTCATTACTGCTGTGCTGTTGGGAAATGTCTGTCTGTTTATGTTTTGTTTTTAGTTAATTTTAGCAACTGTATTGAATAAACGCCTGGGGTTATGTTTGTTTTATTCTAAAAAAGTTGAGAAGGTACTTTCCCTCCATGCAATACAAAATACCTCGTTTTTTTTTTTTTTCCCCCAGGCTGCTTTCTTTATGGTGTGAGTGTGCTTGTTATACCATGGTGTAAGGACTGTTTTGCTTAATCTTCTTTAAGTGTAAAGGAGTAATAGTGTCTAAAGTGCTGGGGGAAAAAAGAGTCAATAGTTTCTGTTACAACACATTTTTCTGAACTATTGGATATGCTAATGAGTTGAGATAAGTCAGGAAGACTTTTTAGGTAGAAGTGATAAATATGGTGTAATAGATATTACACCATATTGACAAAACAATTACAGTTTTGATGACAACTCAAGTTTTATTTCATGAAACACAAAGATGAGGTGGAACAGTGGACAGATAAATAATAGTGTGACTTTTTGTTTGTCTTAGTTTTAACTTACTTTTGAAATGCTTTGGTGCACTGGGAAATGCCATTCCTTCCCTGTTTGTCTGCTCGTCAACCTCAATGCCTTGACACAACTCATCAAAATTACTAGCTGAGGAGCTAATAGCTAGTGCTCTGTCCAGTAGTATCATTCTAACTCTGACGGTCTTTCAATACACGCACCACAAAAAGGCAGAAAAAAATGCAAAGTGGAGTGTGCAGGGAACTCAATATCTGTATGCAGAATGAAGTGCAGATAGTCAACCTTTTGCTTGAAGTTCATATGAATCCCATGACAGGGTGGCTCCATGACTTCAAAGGTGAGTAGCACTGCTTTTAGCAATTAACAGCCAGAAATAGCACACATTGTTGTAAGTGTTCCATTTATAACGCAAGAGCCTTGAGAGACTGTGTGATTGCTTACTGGCATGGTATGTTGAGCAAGGCCTGGCGCCTTCCAGCCCTCAAGAATGGAGGAGAAGTCAAGAGGGTCAAGTTCAGAGGCACAAACCTTTGGGTCTATTTTTGTTGCAGCAAGCATTGACAGTCACTCAAATAAAAAGAGTGATTGCAGGAAGAAAATTTGGACTGGTGCATATATAAACATATCAAGTACCTTTAAATATGCACTGAATTAAAAATAATCTTCAGAATTGAGCTGGGAAAAATAGAATCCCTTTTTAAAAGTGGGTGAGATTACAACGCTCAACACCCCTTTACCAACCCCAATAGAAATTGGAAATGTCCAGAGAGTGGCAGCATAAGGTTAATGCTCTATTGTATTTGAAAATAACAAGCCCCTTACACTAAACATAACAAATAGTGTTATCAAAAGCAAATGTGAGAAAGAAAGGGTTTTCTGAGGCTTTAAGCTCTTTTGTGGAGTGTCATGACTTGTATTTTACAGGACTTGTATGTGAGCGCTCTGCATTGCAAGTGCAATGTTGTGCCAGGTGAGCTACTGAGCAAGTTTACTATATTAGAAAAGCCATACATACGGAACTGGTTATGCGATATAAACATCAAAATGTATTACTTTACAAATCACTGAATATGGTATAAGTGTTCTGAGGTCATTGTATTGTGCAAGGACACGTGTGAACATAAGTCTTCATTGATTGATAATTTGCCTCTAATAATAATTTATGTGAAAAGGAATAAAAGTTGTTGGTGTTTTACTGCATCAGCTGGAAAGTGCAGTGAAATATGCTACACAGGCTCAATGGAAATCTACCTACAGTACATTTCTGCAAAACTAAAAAAAAAAAAGCACCTATACATACCAATCGCTTAATCGTTTCCAGTTGAAATGAATACTAAAGGCAGTAAAACTCTGAGAACTGTTATTCCTTTTCAAAAAAAGTATGATTTACATAGTTTTGATTAAAATAACCTAATTTTCAATTTTTTTTGCGCTATTCAAAACAATTTTAACATGCTATACCACGTTGTGCTTTTAGGTGACATGCTTCGTTGAGGTGGTATATAATTTTCCAACATGATGGAGCATTAACTTTTTAGTGACACTCTGCAAACATTTCCCTTTGAAACTGCCGCGAAACATGCAATAATTACTGCATGTATTTCCAGTGAGCCTCGGTGGAAAATAATATCTACAGGTATGTTTTTAGAGTTTTTCAGGAATGTAGGAAGAGACAAGTATTTCTAGTGAGCTTGGGTTGCATATTATAATACAAAATGTAATAAATGTTAACAAGCATTTAAACAGGGCTCAAAAGTTCACAACCATCTAACATATCTTTTCCATCTGATCATGACTAATGACAACAAATGCCCCAGTATGAGAAAATCCACCAGCTTTGATTATCTGAGAAGACACGTAAAGCATCTTTGAGAGGCTTTTAGCATTTTAAGCTCTGAGCTCTGAGGCCTCCAGTGCTCCTCGGCGACTCTTGCTGTGTGCTCATGAATGTTTGATGCTGAAATTACGAGCTTGCTGATCTGACACCTATGCAAGCTGGAGACCCAGCAAAGTGCTGCCATCCAGACAGACGGCGTGCCGTCGTGCTGAATGGGACACTTTCATTCTCCTCCTCCATCTCTGTCTGTTTCTCTGTCTATCTCCCTTCTTCTAAGCTGACAACATCCGAACAGTTTTAATAGGGCTTTAATGGCTGGGCCGTGGAGCTCTTCTGAGGCCTCAGAGTAACTGTGAACTTCACCTCTTTCTTGTGGGAGATGACATGAACTCCTTTCTCCGCACACATATTTTCTCCATCACGCTAACACCAACCCACGGTCACACGCATATTCATGATGGCTTGGACTCGATACTGGCATGAGGTTGAGCTGACCTTAGTAGTGTGCCATGGGGAGAATGACTCGTCTTGTTGCTACCACATTGGCTACTTATGGGTGTGTTCATTATCAGGATAAGACATAATTGTGGTTTCATGGGGGATGTTGAAGCCACACATAGCCTGAGGGCCCATAGAGCCCAAAGCCTGGCTCTTCTTCTGTAACTATTGTTTCTCAGAAGCAAAAAAAGAGGATAAGAAAGGAAGACAGAGAGAGAGAGGGAGAAAGAAGCCAAAACTCTTGGAGATCATTCAATTATGGTCTCACAAATTTCCCTTTGACCTCTTTTCACACCACTTACATTGTGTTGTTACCCTAAAACGTAGCTGTTACACTAAAACTTCTGTTCTAAACCTTAAAAATGCTTGTCAAATTAAATAAAAAATATTCTTAAAAATCCCCCCCCCCTCTCTCTATATATGTGTGTGTGTGTGTGTGTGTGTGTGTGTGTATATAACATAAATAGTTTAGAATTTTTTTGATTCAATTTGACATTGGTAGTTGGTGGTTGCTTAAGTTATCAAGCTGCTGTTTCGATGTTGTAACCTGTGTGTGAATGTGTGATCCTTGCTGTGAACTTTGTTATATTTATTAAAATATTAACACCATTTAAAAACCATTTAAAAAGTGTTTTGAATGCTTGTTTTACACTACCAAAGTATCTTTCTCGCGCCTCTCGGTGTCACACACACACTCATAGACTCTTTCTGTCTCTCTCTTTAACGTGAACTCTCTCTGCACATGCTAAAACACACGACACTCACTCTCAGACACACACAGAGCGCCTGCAGCAGTAGACACTTCTTCCTCTCACAGGAGCTGATGTGCAAAGAGTGTGAGTAATCGGCCACGATGCACCATCTCAGGAGGGAGAGTGTGTCCTTCTCATTCAGACGCCACAACTCAAGTCTTTGCATCCCCCAACAACCCACGAACACTTCATTTCATTTGCAGAAACACATCAGCACTACTTTCATACCACAAAAACTCTTATTTATAATGATTTTACTCTATAGTATGTTATTATGTAGCCTATATCCTACAGAGAGCAGTGACTTTTGTATTACAGCAATGGAGAGAAATCGGAATGCCTGGTAAAGTGTTACACTGATGATGTATTTTTGTAGGTGTTGGGGTCCTACTCGCCCCGCTCCGAGCAGGATTCGAACCGCGGCCTCTGGCGTGGGAGGCGGGCGCTCTAACAAGGAGGCTAAAGGCCACGGCCTCTAGTGTCTGTCGCTAGAGCGCCACATGAGATCGGGGAGTGAGGTTTTACCTCTGCTACATAGGGCAACCCAGAAGTTAGCATCAGAGTGGTTTCCTTGACAAAACCCAATAGGATTTCTATTGGACTATTTTAGAAAATAAGCTCTGTGACCAACAAATGATTCTAAAATTTTTTGTTCATCATGTTAATATTCACAAAGGAATGCAACTGAATTTCATAGGACTTGTACCACACAAAAATAAGTCTTTATTAAATCAACCTTGTAATCATAATTTATGTGAAAAGGGATAGAAGTTGTTGGTGATTTACTACCACTAATGTTCATTTCAGCTGGAAACCGCAGAGAATTGTATGTATAGGTATATTTTTGGAGTTTTGGTATGTTGCTTTAAAGGGGTGGTTGATTGCGATTTCACTTTTTTAACGTTAGTTTGTGTGTAATGTTGCTGTTAAAGCATAAACAATATCTGCAAAGTTACAATGCTGAAAGTTCAGTGGAAACGGAGATATCGTCTTTTAAAATTCTGGCAGTTTAATGCCTACAAAAACGACTGGTAAGAGACGAGGCCATGCTGCGCTCCTTTAGAGAAGAGGAAGAGAAAACTAGGGGTGGGTGTAAAAATCTATTCATATATGAATCGCGATTTTGTCTTCTAACGATTTTAATGGATTTACAAGTTTCAAAATCATATGTTTAAAGCAGTGCTTCATAATACTGTCACTCGTGTCGCCCTGCTCTGCATCTCTCTCTCATTCAGATCGTCAGATCAGCTCCAACAAACTGTTCCAATTATACACTTTTTCTCATTTTCACACATCAATGAGAAGCGTTATACATGGCACTGCAGTTGCCGTGCTGTATTAAGGCTTTAATTAGGATAAAGCCGTATATTAAAATCTAACAGAAGCAGTAGGACTTTCAAATAACAGCGTATCTAAAAGTATGAACCAACAACAACAACAAAAAACCCCCATACCATTAAAAGCCATGCTTGCACAGGTTCTGCGCGATCCTCTTCACTAATATCCTCTCCATCTCATTCGGGCTCAAATTGATAAGCAATATAGATGAGGCTATTGTTTACAATACAACCGGAGCACATGCTGCTGAAGTAAGGGGCGGGATGTTCAGACGCGCACTAGAGGCGGTTTAGTCAATCACAACACACTGGACCAGTTAACCAATCAGAGCCCATTACGCATTTCTGAGGAAGCGGCTTCATAAAACCAGGAAATAATCGGGGCGTTTATCAGAGAGGGGCAGAGAGGTGTGGAATAAAGGTGAATTATGTGAAAAATAATGCCTTTAAAAAAAAAAAAAAGCATGAATACATGTTTGACTGCACCCCATATACACAATCAAGCCTAGAAAAAAACAATCAACCACCCCTTTAAGCTCTATTGTCTTTGGCCTGGTGTACATTACAGATGATATTGAAATGAGTAGCTGGGCAAAAACTTACCTCTTTTGTAAAAACAAAGCAACAAGCATCTGCAGTAATGCACTTAGAATGTACAAATCTAAATGGAAAGTGTACAGCAAAATATGCAACTGTCACCCTTTCTGTTTACTCTTGTACCACAGCTCTGTTCACATTTAAACCAGACTCGATCTTACAGTACAAAGTTAAGTGCACTAAAGACATAACAAGCCTTATTACACATTCTGGCTGCTGTATTAAAGCTCTCTTTATCCCTTAATCACAGTCACAAGCAGGTATTTCAAACCGCACCGTTTATTAAATGACGAGTCGCCGGATGGACCCATCAGCTTCAATTTATGCAGCTGAGGCTCTAAGCAAATCTATCAGCAGTGATTGGCGAGAGAAAACAATCAGCGTGTGGCCAGAAGCCAAAAGTTCAAACTCTCATGAACTGAACTACTTGGCAGGATCTTTTTTTTCTATTCCGCACCCACTCCACCCCCCCTTTTCATAGGGGAAATGAGTGTCATCTCCCAGAGATTTGGTTCTCATGCATGTAATATTGCCTCTTCTCTTCTCTTCTCTTCTCTTCTCTTCTCTTCTCTTCTCTTCTCTTCTCTTCTCTTCTCTTCTCTTCTCTTCTCTTCTCTTCTCTTCTCTTCTCTTCTCTTCTCTTCTCTTCTCTTTGTGTCTCACCTTATTTATTCTTTTGTTGTTTCATCTTGTCTTTTCTATTATTTGTGGAATATTCTATTTAAATACATTTTAGAAGTAAATGGTTTGCAAACATGTTTCATCTTGCCGTAAACTGGGTTGCATTTGCATGTGTTATTTGTGTGAGGCAGGCAGTAAAATTCTTTGTGTATCACTAATTTGCGCTCATCAAGCTAATGATGATTGTAACTGCTCTCATATCCTCCATGTGCTGTGGAATTATGAAATGTGATTTGCTGTTGATGGTCAGTGCAAGGTCTGTGATGATTGGTCTAATTAGAGGCATGTGCCTCCAGTAATCGTAACTGCATTCACACTGACTTTTGCATTTAAAATGTGCTTCTGTCAAGGATATTTTTGTGCACACTTGTTGAAATTTTTTTTAATTCCCAAAAGGATCTTGCCAAACTTTGCCTTGCATTGTATTAAAATGGAACAGCCTTAATACCCTACAGCCTTTCACTTTTTTCTCACACTCTGTTTAAAACAAGTGCTTGCAAAACAATTTCTAACACTTGTGAAACTAGAAACCAAGTGAGCATTTGACACAATTCCACTTGCACCCTGTCCTATCTCAACTCCTTTCTTTAGGTCAATGAAACCCTCTCACATGTTGCTGAGCATAATATTACAAAGGTAATGGTGTTGTCACACCATGATAGTCATATGTGTTACTCATGATGTCATATTAAACATTGCTTACTTGTAGGAAAATGCAATTTCTGCTGAATTAATAAAAAATATTACACATAAATGGCACATTAAGTGGATTCTATGGAATCTACAATCAAGGAATATCCTGATCAATGATGTTCTATATGGTCACACTTAGCCTATCTGATAAAATAGCCTTCATATACATTAGTTTGTCATTTAGTTTGCAGTTCTTTCAGCTTGACCTTTTTTTAGTATGGCAAATGAACCATAAGCAAAACTGAGATCTATTTTTTATTTATATATATTAAAAAAATCATTAATTTACTTAAAACATTTTTTTTTCTATTTATTAAAGTAAACCAAAATTATTTGATAAATGGATGCCACTTGATGATCACAATAATGACAACTATGTAGAGTACTGTTGGTTAATGTGTGACCCATATATAACACTTCAAAACGATCATCAAATAAAAAATAATAATATGAAGAGTTCATTTGCAAAAACAGATAACTCAATTTTTTTACAATTTTCAAAAATCATGTTTTTTCATTCTGTATTCCAATTAATCTCAATCAAACTGCAGTTGGGTTATTTTGATTAGGTAAAACATAACTAAAAATACTAGCCAACTAACACAATAAAACACAATAAAAACATGATAACATAATTTAGAGTTATTTGTTTTTGCAAATAAACTCTTCATAGTTTGTGTGTTTATAAATTAGCCAGTACATTTAGAAGTGTGCATTTTGGATTTTTTTTTTCTTACGCAAGATTAATGTAAGATATATCTCACAGAATGTCTGAGCATAACAGATTTTAAATTTTCCTGTTTCAGTGAAATAAAAATTCTGGTATATATGCAAAAAACTGTTCTTGATAATATTTGCTTGAAAGATACAGCAAATGAAAGATACTGCAGATTTTCGTCTTGTACCTGAAATCTCTCTTTCTGTCTAGCTCACCCCCATCTGCTCAACTCACAGACACCCCAGCCCAAGCTTACCAGGCACTCAAATGCTTTGACTCTCTGCCCTTTGAACTCCACTTGAACCGCCCTTTCCAAGAGAAAGCAACATAGAGAAGTTTACTTGAGCAAGTGTCTGTGGTTGCAATAAATTGGACTAATATGCCTGTATGACTTATTCACAGAGTGAAAAGTGTCTTTCCTGCTCCAGGCTTAATGTACTTCAACAATGGCATCTTATACCAATCCCTGACTGGAATGTGCTCCCTGGAGCAGCAACACATGGTGCATTAAGACAGAAGAATGACTCATTTAACTATACTCCTACTGTTTGAATTAAATTTGACCAAGAACAACCCTACTCATTGCTGCAAGTGATAGGAGAAGTGCGTGGGAATCATGGACTAGGGGTTTCTCATAGACATTTAAAAAACAGGGTCCTAAATCCTGCATCACAAGCCAGTATAATTTAATAGCATGCATGATGTGCCACTGCAATTTCAGATTCTAAGTGAGGACATTTCAGTTTTACACGAGGCTTTGAGGTTAACATATAATTTTTATTAAGACCTTCTGAAATTTTGAAAAGGACAAATTGTCTTAGAAATGTCATACTATTTGTCTGCATAATTTATTTTTGCTATGCTTGCATTATTTATTTTTGAATAATGACTATGTTTGGATTTTATCCATGTATGGATTTAAGATTTACCTTAAAAACCATGGCATTCTACCCAAATGATCACACTTTATTTTAAGGTCCAATTCTTGCTATTAACAAACCATTAACTATGACTTTTGCCTCAATTAACTCCTAATGTGCTGCTTTAAGGCAGTTGTAATGTTTAGGTATTGGGTCAGATTAGGGATGTAGAATAGTTTATAAGTATTAATAAACAGCCAATATGTTAATAATATTAGGCATGCTAACAAGTAACTAGTTAATAGTGAGAACTGGTCCCTATATTAAATTGCTACCACACAAATTTATAAATGAACTTTTTTTTTTTTTGATGAGATTTATATAATTTTAATTTAATATCTGATGTGTGAAGACAACAAAAGAAAAAAATCAAGGTGAATATCACAGAGTATAATAATTGTGCGCCATTCAATCAAGATGTAAAATCGGTCAATAAAAATAATAAAAAAATTGTAAAATTGTAAATATTTGAAAATTGACAATAATTGTGTGTATTTAAAATATAGAAAAATCTAGCTGTGAATTTAACCTCAGTGAGACAAAGATTATCATATTATCATATTCCAAAAATATTAAATGCAATACATTTTATTAGAATTAGTAGTGGAAGCGACATTGTGGTGGGGATTTATAAGTAAGTAAGTAATAAAGAAAGAAAGAAAGAAAGAAAGAAAGAAAGAAAGAAAGAAAACGAATGAATGATCCAGAAACACTACACTTGGCAAAATCACAATATGCATACAATATACAAACACATGCACAGTCAGTCATGCGCTCATAAAAATGCTAAAAATAAATGTGAACTGAACAGTGCTTTATGAAAAGGAGAGTCTATTCGCCATGTATCCACAATATATTCCGTTAGCTTATTGTTAAATGGGGTCCAGATATCTCTATGCCACAGAAGTTCATGTGTTAAGCTGAGAATGTTTGTCACGTTGTATGTCTTACATAAACAGACATTAATTTCCAGGTCATTGTGAGGTCAGAGTGCAGTCCTTAGCTCCCAACGGAGGAAACCTGATCAGTGATGTTGGATATTTCAATGCTGAACAACTCGAGAGACACACGTCTGTCAGTCTATGTGTGTGTTTATTTATACAGTGTGTGTGTGTGTGTTGTGACATAATCATATGTAGAGTGCTTAGTATTTCCCTTGGTTCAGATGGCAGGCCTCACAACATTACGTCACAGCAAATCTGCACAAATATGGGTGGCTGCTTGAGGCCCATCTTTAGGTTCAAAAGCTTGCTGCTGGGCCATTTGATTGGATGAGCTTCTGCATAGTCCAAGTTCTCTATTGTTAAAAGTGTATCTGACCCCCTTCAAAATGTCTCAGAATGTCTAGCCGCCTTGGACAGTGAGTTCAAGAATGTGTGGAAGGACACAGTTCCTGGAGCCAAATCTCATGTCTGTCTGAAGCATTACAGGTAGGAAGAATCGAGCAGAAAGGCCCAGGGAGCAGTTAAACACATCTTCTCCTCTGCATTTCTCCATTCCTCACTCTTTCCTGTCTCTTCAAGTTGATCCGTGAAAAGAGAAATTATCTAAACTCTACCAGATGAATAAAGCAGGGCTTTTCAGAAGGTATAAAAGTAGTGATCAAACCTACTGTCTTTTGATCTTGGTTTGAATATTACATGTACTTTTAGCTCTCCAGTCTAACAGGGCTCAATTTGCAGAATTAAAAGGAAACATGGTTTAAATTTAGGATGCCGAAACTATCAATTCAGTCCAATATTTCCTGAATGGAGTTTTCTAAAAGAGGACTTTCAATATAGCAAAATCTGATAATTATGTTGTATTAAACAGTTAAGGCCGGAATACTACACAACTTTTGCCCAGATTTTTCCCCTGATTTACAGACTGGACAAGTTGATGCTAGCTGTCAAAAGTTAGAGCCAGTCTGTAGATTTGAGGTGGCAGATTCCTTAGAAAATCAAGTAGTGTATGATGGTCACAGTCTCTGATTTTTTAACTTCAGACTATGATTCCTTCCAGTCGGAGAATATCAAACATGTTTGATATTTTGAGCTGAATTTAGAATGCATATTTTTTCATTTGGCAACAAGAGAACGTATTGTTCTTTTAGCAACAAGACAAAGTTTCTGTGAGAATTTGTTGTGTTCAGAAATACTTGAATGTCTGGTAGTGTGTGATCCTCAGTCGTTAGTGTATGACGCTCAGTTGTAACCATTTACAAAGTCGGCAAGTGTATGTTCAGATTTTAAATGTCTTACAGTTTATTCCATCTTTTAAGCCCGGCTCACACTGTGCGATTTTGGCCACGATTTGGTCGTCTGGAACAAATTTTGAAAATCCTATAATCCTAAAAGATTCCTATAATCCTAGGCTAAAATCGGTTGTCTAGATCGCTGGTTTGACATGTTCACCGACAGCCGATTAATGGCCGTTGCGATCAATTTTTTCCTCCGATTAAATTCTGGCAGTGTCAGAAGATTTCAGACACTTTCCTCAAGTTTCCTGCAGTGTGACATCTCCTACGACGACCGTCAAACCAAGAACCAATAGGAGCACTGAACTTGATGACGCAATTAGCGCGACAACTTCAAACCATTCATTATTTGTAAAAACAATATATGTACAAAGTAAAGTTTACTTAAAGTTTATTTTTTAAGGGGCAGGATGTTTAAACTCGAATAACAAAATTACCTCAAGTTCGCTCTGTAGAACTGGAAGTCCATAAAGTCCTCTTTTGCCCAGCCATGACTTGCTCCACACACGTCGTCTTTTTCGTTTTTTTTTTAACATCAAGGCATGTAATTAATAAAACTAACGCTACACGTTGCTGTTGTTTGCTAGCTGCCATTATAGCGAGAGAACGCGGGTCACGTATTGATGACGTAAAACTTCGGAGAAGTCTTCTTGAGTACGTCCGTTTTTGAAAAAAAAAAGAAGTACGTCCGTTTTTGTCGCGTCTTGACTGTCGTACAGTCTGACATTAAGACAACTGAGATCCTACAGTCTGACATGGGGATCATGTTCGTACAGTGTGACAAGCAGCAATCGCAAAAGATTATTAAAAATCGCACAGTGTGAGCCCGGCTTTAGTTGCAGTTCTAATATAATTATGACTTAATGAACACATTTAGATAACTGATATACATATACATGTCAAAGTCCACAGTTTGTAACCTGTTGCAAATACAATTACAATTGCTATATATGTCAGAGGTCGCACGCCTCTGGAGCAACTAGGGGCTAAGTGTCTTGCTCAGGGACACATTGGTGTCTCACAGTGGATTCGAACCTGGGTCTCTCACACCAAAGGCATGTGTCTTATCCACTGCGCCCAAAATGCAAATTGCATTTTATATATTATATTATATATACACACACACTCTAAAAAATGCTGGGTTAAATACAACCCAGCGCTGGGTAAATATTGGACAGAACACATGCTGCGTTGTTTTCAACCAACAGTTGGGTTAAATGTTTAACCCTGGACAGTAACTCCACCACTGAGTAAAAACAACCCAATCGCTGGGTTTTATATATATATTATAAAAGCGAATTCTATATTGATTCAACAAGTTGCTGTAAATCAGCCACGCATCTGGATTGCTTTATTAATAGCTTTTGATCAATATAGTAATTTATTGTTGGTGTCTTTTCTCATTCAGTCTCTGCAAACATTTAAAAAATATTAAAAAGTAAGTATTATCTGTGGTTCCACACATCCGTTTCACCTTGTTTACCCAATCCATTAATGCATCAGGCAGTGAATAATCTCTATCAAACAAATGCTACACTCATCTGTTTTCTGTGAGTGCTGTAGACAGACATGTTTGCATTCAGAGATCTCTTGTATTATTTGGTCTTTTGGAGAGGACAATTAATTCCAGTCCCAACTCTGTCTAATACAGTTTCCTGTGCTCCTGGCTTGACAATAGAGTGGCTCTACAAAAACGTACACACACACATTAGATTCGGCCGAGGTCAGCTTTATTATGGAAGTATTCGATGGGCTAAAGTGGGTACATTCCGGAACCCAAGGCCAGCTGTTTTGGTGCCCTGCTCGGCCTCCTAATTGGGCCTTATGTTTGAGTGTCCCTTGGTAGAGTGAATTAGAGGTCCTTGTGTTGTTGTACAGGAGCCAGGGGCCTGTGCGGGGTGTGTGTGTGTAACTGGCTCTGTTTTGGGCTTGCGATCTAATTATCGGAGATAATTGCTTGGACCTGGCTCCGGTTACAGACAGGCACTTATGCTAGCTCTCTCTCCATCTCTCCCTGCATCTCTCAGTCTCTATCATCCAATATTGCTGTGAAAGGAAGCATTTGTCTGATCTCCTGTATAAGCATAGTCATAAAGTTGTGGAAAGGTCTCCGTCTGAGCTGCTCATGACCTTGGTCCCCAAACAGGCCAGAATCAGATCAGGAAACCAGAGTGTCGCCCTTCCCCCTTCATGGAGCATGTGCAGTATGAGCCATCTTTAATCAGTGTTTTGTGCCTTAAAATAGCATTGAAAAATATTGAAAGATCTGTCACATTCCCCGCACAGAATAGTTTATATAGTAATTTACATTAATGAGACTTCATATCAAGTCACCAAAAAGACACAGATTTCCATCAAAAATATAGCTTTAATCGTTTGTAGTTCACCTGAGGAGAAACGTGTGAGACAATGTTGAGAAAGAAACCTCTTTTAAGTTTTTGTGAAAGATTGTAAGAGTTAAGAGATAAACCTACAATAACAAGTTCATAGATTAATGATCACATTTCATTCTTTAGATTTCATGTATCACACATAGATTTAAATATATATTCATCTCTGTTTAATGTCTCATATTTTAAGATTTAATGGCTGGTGTCTTTGGGAGACTCTTGTATATGAATGAATATTGTGTGTTCGTCAAACTGACCATGACTTTTTACAAGGTCATACAGTTTTATGAGCATGCTGGCATAAAGCTTGAAGACACAAATGTCTCTCTGAGTCTCGTCTTCTGGTGGGCAAAGCATCAGTCACACTCCAGACCAGAGTGAATTCTTGTTGTCTGTAGTGTCCCACTGGAGAAGTGTACAAAATTAACTGAATGAAAGAAAGAAACAGAAAAAAAAGCGTTATAGTTTTCAGCTACTATACTTTCGGAGCCTGCTTTATTCTTTTTGGGTTTGCCAAACCACATTGTCCCAGTTTCACAGGAATTTATCTTGATGTTATAATTAAGTGATTTAAAAAGTTTTTAGACAGTTCTAGTCGAGATGTATGAATGAATCTCAACTATAACTGTCTAAAATCTTTTTTAAGCAACAAAATTATAAACGTTGCATTTATTTTAATAACAAAAATACATATTTTTCAAAATGAAGACAAAGAAGTATTGTGACACTTTGTGTTTGGGGGGGGGGGGGGGGGGGGGGCTGAGAAAAAGAAAGAATAAGAGATGTTAGTTTTAGTTGGTTTGTCTATCCCTTTAATTGTCTAAAATGCTCACTGCCTTTTTGTCAGCCTTCATCATAAAGTATAGCTCATATTTTGGAGCAGTTTTTAATCCAACATCATCTTAATTTCCTTTCATATGAAGGTGATTCCAAACACAAACACATACTGGAAATTGTAGTGTGGCATGAGGCTCATTCTTTAAAGCATCGAGTCATGACTGTGCACTTCCTCTGAGTGTTGTGGCTTCTCATTTTGACCTCATTCTGTGACTGTGGCAACACAAAGACCTTTTTTGTTTCAACATACTGATGTACTCTTACTGTATAAGTGCACTGACATTTACTGTTTAAACATGCTGACTGACTCACAGTTAAATTGTTCTGACTCCCCATAGCACAGAAGAATCACAAATTTTATAACTCAGTTATACTTCAGTGAAAGCATTGATATTATATAGTTCTATGAAAACAGAGTTATGCTTAGGTCTCCTGGTTTTCATATTTTTCTTGAGAAAAATAAAAAGTTGCGAAAAGGTGTGCTATGTAATGAACCTAAGCTAACATGAACTAACAATGAGATTAATAAATACTGTAACAAATGTATTGCTTGTTGTTAATGAATGTTAGATAATGCATTGACCTTATTATAAAGTGTTACCATTAATTTTAGTTTGTCAAACCTTATAACTGTAACCAGCAGGCAGCACTTTCAAATGGGTCAGCTGTCTCAATTGTTTCTGTTTTTATCTCTGTAAAGGAATTGTAGGGGAAACTCTGACACTAAGTTACTTAAAAATGAAACCCAACATGCAGATTTAGTCATTGTTTACATTGTCCTCTTTATCACTGCTTACACACATTGATTGACTTTCTCAGTGTGTTTCCCATACACAGTACTGAAGCTTGTCCACAGAGACTGTAGTTGTAGTCGCTTCTTTGTCTGACACCTTCAGGTTGTAGGTAGCCTGTGTGGTGTTGCCGCCAGTCTTTACACTTGAACACCCTTTAGCTTGGCCTTATTCAGTGCCAGGCGATGGCTTAGACATGGCTATAATAAAAGTAATATAATAAATGAGTAGATCCTAAATTCTGATGTGGAAATTTTCATTTGTTGACATTTTAATATGTAATAATAACTGAGTAATATTAATTAACAATATGTACTTATTATAGGGTTATGGTTTAGGATTAGGGGTTGCTTGGTTTAGGGTTAGTTGCATGAAATTATGCATGTTATTACTATAAATGTAATGAGTAACAAGGACACTGTGAAATAAAGTGTAACCAATACCTCTAAAGCATTTAATTAATGTCAATGTAAATTTTGACATTTACCAATACGTTACTAAAATCTAAAGTCATATCTGTTAAAATTATTTAAAAGACCTGAGCTAACATGAACTAAAATGAATAGTATTATTTTTATTAACTAAGACTAACAAATAATTAAAAATGCTGTATCAAATGCATTGCTGCTAGTTAACACTTTAACTATAATGAACTAATGGGACCTTATTGTAAAGTGCTACTGCTTTTGCACATAGCTCTGCTCATTTACATTGATTTGCTGCAGTAAATAAACATTTATAAACTAGTTATGTTGGTAGAAGTCATGAAATTCCTCCTTTAATGTGCTATGCTAACTAAAACCTTTTTCAGATTATATCTAATTATTGTATAATTATCGTGCATGCAGTTTCATTGATCTTTCTATGAAATACTGTAGCCTATACTTTATTTCTACTTTAAGTAGTTAATTAATCAAATACAGAGATAAACTGAACTGTAAAAACACCAGTTAACTGTGTTGTTCTTTCTTTCATCCATGAATGAAGAGGCACCCATACGAAGGATGATTGTGGGCCAGGGGTCGACGCTGAATCCTGCTGTGCTCAGATGGGACGGAGTGGTCCTGAGATCAGAGAACAGAGAAGGAGGGGCTGTACCAGGTCAAACTGCATCAGTTATTCCCATCACTCCCATGCCCTTAACATTTCCATATTTAACAGGGACTTAGAGGAGGATTCTGTCTGTCAAAGCGCAAGATCGGGACTGTGCAAATACATAAGAGTTCCATACTACTGCTAATGAATGAAGAATGAATGTTTGAATTTGTGTGTGTGTGTGATGTTATATTAGCAGTTATACTAGTTCTGCTATACTAGTTGTACTATAATTTCCACTTGTAATACTGGATGAACTTCCGTTGTTTTTAAAGTTCTAAGGAGGCATGTGACCCATTATTCTGGTGTAAGGACATGTGAACTTGATCTGGAGAAAGAATATACAAATAAACGGCACTTATTGTGGATGAATGATGCATGTGGCAGCTGTAAAGTGTGAGTCATGAGTGCGTGTGTTATATCTGAGGTGTGTTTATAAAAGGATGAGTCTGGGGCACTGTGGTCTGTTGAGTTTACGCAAAGTTGAGGAGATAATGGTCCCTGGCTTTGACACTGAGCTCTGCAGGAGACGGATGAACCTGCTGGGCCATTTTGAACATGCATGCAAACATGCCTACACACTGACAGAAACACACGTTCACAGTCATATAAACACATTCAAGTACAGTATGTTAATGCAGTGGTGGATGTTAAGAAGCTGCTATGATATACGTTAAAACAAGCAAAGACCTCCAAGATCCCTAGTACCTCTCTGTACCATGGTATTACCATATTATTTTGGACATGGTACTGTCGCATCTATGAGGGTCCTTGCTTGAGGGTCTGGCTTGATAAATATTCTCAAACTGTTAGCATGAAAACATAATTTATAAACTGTGAAAGATTCTTTAAACTTTATTACTTGGTAGTTTGACCTTTTTAATATCAATAAGCAAATGAATCAACTGCTATTAAAACTGTTTAAAATCAGAAATGTCTCTACAACATGTTTAAATGTTGCTGAGTTGGAGTCCTGGTTTAAGACAATATTTTCAGACTTATATCATGGTATTCTTTAAAGTACCATAGACAACCATGTAAATAATATGGTACATGCCATTGAATACACATTTAAGTACCTTGAAATTAGGATATTCATCATTGTATGCTAAGTTCTGGTAATTCGGGTAATTTGTGTATTTTAGCATTAACATGACTGTCAAAATATGGCCCAGCTTTGTGAATTTACATGGTACTTCTATAATACTTTTTGAAGGGGTCTAGCCTAGGCACAACTGTTTTTATATATCTATTTAAATGCTGCATCATTTAATACCTCACAATTTACACAGAGAGGAAAGAGTTAAATCTAGTAACAGATTCCAGACGTTGTTTGTGTATTAGGAGGCATGGAACTTCCTGTGTCCAGTTGCTTGTTCAAACACACACACTCCAACGCAGACAGACATACACACACTGTCACAGAATAAATGACTACGGTGGTATCGAGATGTCTGTGATACATTGTCATTTCAACAGATAACATATACACATGCGAGCACACAGTCATGGCCTATAAGAAGATGAATGTTTGCTGATTAGCCTTGCTATGATGTTCACCATAATGGATGGTGGGGCATGTCTATCTGGCATTGCGTTATGCATGTATATGAGCCAGTTTGTTTCTGAATGTATGTTTGTGTGGCCCTGTTTGTGAGTGTGTATGTGTTTGTGCGTCTGTGTTTGTGTGTGTGTGTGTAGATGGGCTGTAAGCGGAGAGGACGCCAGACTGTCTCCAGACGTGCTGTAGAGGAACTGATCATAAATCAGCTCAGATTAAAGAGAAACCGCCAGCCTGCCTCTGTGCTCATAGCGACTCCACTAAATCCACTTTAGTCCAGAACCAGTCCAACTTGGAATTATTAATGGCCAACATCCTACTTTTTCAGATTTTCACACATTTTCAATCATAACCCTAACCGAAGTTTGAACTTACATGTACATATATGTTCAGAAGAGACAGAAGCGTTTGCTTTTAATAATTTGAGAGACAGATTTACTAGTGGAGAGCTATGACCATTCTTTATAACCATCATCCTCCTTGTGACATCATACGAACTGATGACATCATAAGGATTTAACCAACCAGAACAGAGCACACAGGAGCTGCCACATCCCAAACACTGACTTACTGACCCAAACAGTTTCATTATTTCCATAAAATTCAATAATTTCCTAAACTTTTGCCATTCATCATCAGTCATTTGATTGCAGTTGTGCATTTTGAGTGATGAAAGAGGCTAGTTAGATTAGTCAAGTGTTACATTACTACTTCCAGACTCACTATTTTTTTTTTCTATTTAAAAAGTAGGAAAACTGCTCTGCTCATGTTTACTCGTATATTAACATATGTGAGAGTTTGCATGTAATCTTTCCAATGACTTCATCAGAAGTCGAGGTCATGGATTTTATTAATGGGGGTACAAAGTACCTGTAAATGTAAATTACAAATGTCATTTTTATAAGATGTCCTATACAAATAGGTACTATGATGTACAATGATGGTATCAGATGGTAATTCCATGGTGTTTTTGTTACTGTATTCATATATCATCCAATCCATGTGGTACGTTAAGAATGCCATGGTGTTATCGTGTTTCATGTCAGTGAACCCATGGTAAAATTGTTTACATTTCTGTTAGTATAATGATCTGGGATGAACACTATATTGCAGAAATGCAAATAAATGTCAATAATGTTTTTGAAAAAGAATGGTCCTTCTTTTCAAATGTATTGATGTAACATCTGCGTAATCTCATTCAGATATGCCACATTATTGGACTTTATATGAAGATACCTTTGCACAAAGCAAAGATACCTGAAATACGTAATTATGCCATTCCAAGCCCATATGATTTTCTTCTGTGGAAAGATATCAAAATGTAAGGGACTAAACTCTTAGTCACTTTCAAGTGAATGGGACTATGGTTGGGAGTCTGTATTATTTTATTATCTGTATTCTCTTAAAAGCACACAACAAAAACAAAATGCAACACAACCTGGAACATTTCATATGCCACTGACAATGCCTTAAGCTTATCTGAGATCAGACTTGTTGTTTCTCTCAGTAGATGAGGTTTAGATACAGATCAGAAGGACTGACCCAAGACCCACATGAAAGGCCAATAAACACTGTCTGAGCCACTCAGAGGTGAAATGACACTTCCTCTTCATCAGTTTGCTTCAAGGCCAGGAATTTCCCAAATTCAAAAACAAGGCAGGATAGTCAAACAGTTTACTGCACTTTTCCCTGGTTTCTAGGTGGTCTGGCTAATGTTTCATGGTCATGTCTGACTAAAATGCCCGGGCTCCCACTCACACCCAGATCTCTCGGTCTGCAGGCATGCAGACCCACAAGTTCAGCTCCATGCATGGGAAAATGCAGCCATCCTTCCTGCTATGGGGGAGGGTACAACATGTTGGAGTTTATGTATTTTTGCTGGATACAGTATCACACAATGTTGCTCAATTATTGGTGCCCAATTATCATCATTTATTATTGACGCTCAAGTACAATATTAACAATGATTCTATTATTGTGACAGTTTATTTATAGTTGTATAAATTGTTTAAATTTTTTTGTAAAATGTTATTATTTTTTCTGGTACCCAAAGTAAAATAAATAAATAAGTGGATTGTGAAAAAAGTGGAAAATTAAAGCTAATAAACAAAAAATAATAACAAATAAAAATATTTAAATGGTATTTTTACTTTTTTGTATTATTTAATAATATTTAGAGCAAATCAGAGGCATCTTACTTCGTTACATTATAAAATTTTGATTTTTGTGACCTGTCCTCTCATTAACAGCATTGTGGAAGCTCATGAATTCTTTTGATTGACTGCTGTAAGATCTCTTACCCTCTTTAACTTTCTGTTGCTCCATCCCTCCTTAAACAAAGAAAACACTCATATATCTGATGCTTCGTCAGCTCTATATGTCTGCCTACACGCCAGCAGCTTGGTTAGTGTAGGTAAAGACTTACAACTACAGGGGTTCGTTTTTCCAAAGGGTTTGTCCTGCCTCCCTGCTTATCCACAATAAACGAGCTGTGCCTCACACACAATATCCTTTCCTTTTTTAAAATATTTTATAATATTTCATATTTAATAATTTTGCTGACCTTTATCCTATCACAATAGCAAGTCCTAATTCAGACAGACTTGTCAATAAAGTAATGTAAAAGTAATGTAACATTAGATGTATGGTCACTCCAATTTGTATTTTGTATTTACTACTGTTTGTGTACGCTATGGGTTAAATGCAGAGCACACATTCTGAATATGGGACACCATACTTTGCCACAACTATTTCCTCTTTCACTGTCACTTTCACTTTTTATGGCCATAAAAGTACAATCAAATTCTGATAGATTGTAATCTCATTTAAAGGTATAGCAGACTATACTTACATAAAATTAATACAAATATCAGTTCCCTAGTAAAAAAAAAGTAATATATTTAAAATATATTTATTTCATACCAAGTCTAGTTCAAATCTGTTAACATATTTACTGACAGATAACTCGAGACTTACTGATATAAAACTAATAATTACACTTTATTTGGCGTTCTACTTGTGCACAATGCACATTTCTTAATTCTAAGTCTAAAATGTATTTTAATGTCATTTTTTGATTAGGAGTATATGATCTTTGAATAATATCGGTCTTGAAATGAGTCAAAGTCAACCTGAAGTATACTTGCAATAGTTCCACTTATATATATATTATACTAAATATATATTTATTGGACTTCAGCACTACTTCCACACAATTAAAGTGCAATTAAGTACAAAATTAGTTTTTCCAATTTAGCAGACTTTAAGAATACCAGTTTAATATACTAAAAGTACAATAGAAGGGTATTTTGTTAAGTACATAAATATGAAAATGTATCTGTAGTTTACTAAGCGTGAAATAAATGTACTTCAAATACATTTAAGTATGCTTTTTTCACTAGGGTTATCACTCTGTATTTCACAGTAATATTTATTTGATGATATTTAAATATTTTTGTATATTCAAAGCAATATTATTTTTTTGTGAGTTGCAAACCAATGCAATTCAGTGCAAGACTGAGAGATATACAAACAATCCTCAAGAGCCTTTGATATTCATATTTAAAAATATTAATAATAATTTAATTTAAAAAAATTATACTCATATTTTAACATTTCTCTGCCCCTAAAAACTGTATGGATAATAAAGTAAACCTAGGTAGTGTTCATCTTGAAGTTATTCTTACATTTACTTTACAAAATCAGTAAATTTCCATAGCAAAAAAACTATCTTAAGGGGGGCATTTTAACAATAATGTTAAAAGTATTTTTCATTTTACTTTAAAAAATAAAAACCATAAACTAGCTATCAGATGGCAGAAGACATGTAGTAAATTGTGTACAACAGGTTTTTGAACAAAGTTTTGATCATGCTGATCATATAGAGGCCTTAGAAGTATGGCTTGGTACAGTTAAGATGTGTGAGGAATGCAGGAGAGGGCGCTGAGAGGCAGGCCAGGGTGTTGGCGGTAACACTACGGAGGGTTCAGGATGGAT
The DNA here is from genome assembly GCF_936440315.1 of Barbus barbus. Taxonomy (NCBI): domain Eukaryota; kingdom Metazoa; phylum Chordata; class Actinopteri; order Cypriniformes; family Cyprinidae; genus Barbus; species Barbus barbus. The sequence continues at coordinate 13,742,744 of NC_136734.1, read as the reverse complement.
TTGTTCCTTCTCTCCGCAGATTAGCCTGCAAAATGGCCATGCTGTTTGCACTCACATGCACTGATAAGCACCATTAACAGGGTGCTAATCCTGTCGCGCTCCGCATTCAGACTCACACAGACGTGAGGGGAGAGACTGGCAGACGGAGCTCTATGTGGAGGTCACCATTATCACTGCTTATTAATTGTTTCCATTCATAAAATTAGTACAAGAGCTGAACACACGTAATGCTTGCAGAGGCTTGATGAGAGGAAGTGTCTTTATTGCATGTTTGAGATGGATAGATGTTTCGGCATTGACACTTGGGACAGTGACAGATTTTGGCCTCGCTGGATATTAATGTGGGGTCCAAATCTCTCCACCCAGCTGTTGCAGTTGATGTCCCAGTGAGGTTAAAACGACAGCTCAGTTGGCCTGGAGGTGTTGGTGGCCATGACGCATGATGACGGGCAGATCCTGGTAAAGTGACAAAACACTCACAGTCCAGGCTTATCTGCTTGCAACTATAATTTGGTCAACATCCAGCAATACTGATATCAACAAAAACCCTGTTGAGAACAATATATGAGACATCTAGGGTTTCCACAATGAAAGTATGAGGACTTTTAAACTCAATCTGATTTACACACGTACAACGTGTTCCTGGATCCTCATCCTTTTGCTGTTTCTATCAGTAGTAGTTAAGTAAGTAATCATTTGTCTTTTATTCAGTGTAATTTCCTGTAAACGTATTCTTGGTGCAGCCCCCAAAAGCAACCAGAGGTTAAGTGCATTGTCACAAATCAAAATGATGGTAGTTCATGCCGTGTTTCTTTCGAGACTCGAACAATCAACTTTTGGAATAGCAGCCCTTAGCCTAATTCAGAGAGCAGAGATTTATTGTTAGAAATGTTATTTCAGGCTCAAACCCAAATCTAATCTTGCTTCTACACTGAAAAAAGAAAAACAAAAAGTTCTTAATATTTTGGTAATTATTTCCCTCCAAATATCAAATCATACTAGATGTTGTAAACTGCATAAGACAACAACAATAATATAATATAATATAAAACTGATTAAAAGGATTGTTCTGGGAACAAACAAGAATGTTTCTCCAAGATCATGTACCTGTGAAAATCATGTTAAATCTATATTTATAGCTTTCAGGAAATCCTTCGTGAACGTGAAGATTTTTAACATGCAGACCTAATTTTACAGTTTGTTTATGTTCACCGAATCATATTGTACATTTTAGGATTAGTCCATTGGATTCTGCTATCTCATGTTCCCTCAAAACTAGAGAATCATCTGTACACCAATTCTCTTCATTAGCTCTATTTGGTCTGAGTGTCTGGCCAGTTGTGTAAAAAAGCTATTGGTCATAAGTTCATTAGGTGTCCTGAGGCACATGTCAACCTATTGCAATTTACTTTATTTATGCCTGTCGCCTTAAGTCATTAGTCTCGATGACTATAATGAAATTTTGCAATGCTGTTAGAGTCACTTAACAAATGAAGACTAAGACGACTGCAGATGCCTCATTGATTTAGATGTCTGAGGGTCGGTTGTCATGGTATAAGTAAGCGACATGACGTGTGTGTGTGTGTGTGTGTGTGATGCCAGATATGCTGTCAAATCCATCACGTGCAGCAGTGTATCAGTTTTCTACATGAACTCTGATCATCTATAGATCTGTAGTTTTAGGCGGCCTCAAACTGAGTTCCCTGTGTCTGTACGCGTGAGAGTGTGTGTGCATGAACCCAATAGGCCCCAGAGACCTCTTCAGTCCGACGTTACAGAAAAATATTGGACATAGGACACCTAAGATCAAACTCCATTACATTAAAGAAACATTAGATGCAGTAGTTAAGGAGGGAACGGCTCGATCCATTTACATGTCAAAGATGGGGGAGTGCAGTCACAACCAATTACGATGGTGTTGCAGTCTGACTGTCTGGGGCTTTCGCTCCTGTCTTCTCCTCTTCATCTGTCTAATATTCATTTCCTTTGTTTTATGAGTGAATATTGCATGTAGCGTTTCCCTTCTTAAGCTACACTGTTGAGTTAAAGGACTACCAGAGGCTATAAGCTGTTTGTCACAGCCACATGCGAGGCTGCACTTAAAATAATTCCTGCCTGGATTGTAATATATATATATATATATTTATTTAAAACATTGATAATAATGATAATGTATAAATAATGATTGACATATACACTCACATGTATCATAAAGAAGATATGTTTTCACTTTTTACTTGAGGATTACACTAAATTTAATCTTTTCTTGACAAAGGCTTTGCATATATGATGCAAGTTGATGGTTCATGATTTATTAAATGTATTAATCTTAAAAATAGCATAAATGTTTTTCAAAACCAAATAAAACCAACACGAATACAGAGTACATTTCTAAGAACTTGTCAGTATATATTTCATTACTTTTTCTTTACCGTGAGCTTACTGTAAAAGCATTTCATGTTCATTTTGACAAACTGAGAGCCAAATTAATATAATATCTGTGGCAAATCAAAAGCATGCCACGAACAAATTTCAGTTTAAGATGCATTTGACCTGAATTTAGTCCTGCTTGACACATGTACCCCACACAAAATCATGATTCGGCATACGTACAGTATTTAATTTTGGCCCTTTTGTGCCCTGATTTGATGATGGTGTAAAGCAGGTTAAATGGGTTAAGATTCTTAGCCATTCCAAAGCCTTTGGAGCCATTCCTTAATAATCCTTTTCACCCCCTGAGACATTATTCCCAGGTTTAGCCGGATTTACCTCACAAGATAGCAGAGCCGACAGTGTCAAAATAGTCACAATTTCAGAGAAAAACTCATAAACAAGAGCAAAAGGAGCAGTGACACAGACTTAGACAGAGATTAAAAGACACAGAGGCTGATAGATGGTGTTAGTAGGCAACATGCTGGATAAAGCCTCACATCCCGAAATGAAAAGCATGTTTCTTGTCTGATGGGCCCTCTGTGGAATAACAGCAAGCCTGATGAGGACTCCGGTGCTGTGTGTGTAATCCTGACCGATCAATTTATGTCCCAGCCACCAAATGGCCTATATTTCACCAGACTGCTGTAAGAAACAGCAGCATGGAGCAGTGCGGCCATTAACACTGAACTGTACTGTGGGATAGAGCAACACGCTTTGGATGGAGGATCTATTCTTGTTTGTGTGTGTGTGTGTGTGTCACTGCCACATTTGTTCCTGATTCACATTGTCCTTTCCATAAACCACACTAAACCATTCTCGAGCAAAGTATGTGCATAATGTTTTCTACCAGTGTTATTACAGTTTTATAAATACTTTTTGGTAATATTTTGAATGATTTTGTTTAATGTTTTTGTTTTCATTATAATTTTAGTTAAAGTTGTAACAATTTTGTTGCATGTTTTTGTCTTTTTATTGTATTTTAAAACATTTCTATATAGTTTTTTTTATTAAGTTTTTAGTTTTAGTTTATTTAAACAAAGAATATGAGAAATGTCTGGAAACTTGTTGACTAAAACTTTTTAAAAGTTTTTTATTTTATTTTATTTAAGTTCATGTTTATTTTATTTCAAATAACAACAATGTTTTTGTGGATTTTAATTTTAGCTAACCCTGCTGCAGTCCCTCATGACATAAGTCGCTCAAAAGATCAGATACTTTTGTCTTTATACAGTATGACAAGGCAAGTAACACTTTTCTGATAAATCAAATTCTGTAAAATGGTCTTTAACTGTTGGATGCACAAACCTGAGCCAGATGGATTTCACACTAAAGGTGTTTTGATCAGGCTGGCTTTACTAGGTTAGTTCTTTTACACTTAACAATGTTTTCTTTTGTCCTTTGATGCCTGGTGCCTCTGAAACCTTCAGGACCCCTAACTGTGATGCGCTGAAACCCACCAATGACTATTGGACCTTCTAATAAGCAAGGCTATGTATTTCCAGAGGCTTTAAAATTTTACTCTACGTTTCATTGGACCTGGCACCTTGCCTTCGATGACACTGCTAAAGCTCTTAAGACAGATAGAAACTGCGATTATGTCGCCACAGAGGGTCATCGCTGTTTGGATCAGAGAGAGGTGACAAAACCAAAGTGCTCCAGTCACCTGCTCTTGATAAGAAGCTCTGGTGGTGTGAAGGTGGATGCTAGTTGTTTGTGTGTTCGTCAGTGTGTGTGTGCGTTTGTGTGTGTGTGTTCATAAAAAGTATTTTTGTCTCGTTTCGCATTAAAATTCTCCAAGCATCCTTAAAACAACAAAAAACTAATTATACAGAAAATAAGCAATACAAACATAAACTTATTTGATTGTGCATGTTTTATTTATGAAAAACTAAGTCCCAACCTGTGTTTAAGGTATGTGCAGCGAATGTGAACCACATCTTCAGAGAACAGGAGACTAGGAAAGCTTCAGTCCCAGACTATTTTTCACCTGCCTGTTAAATGTATGTGCTGACCAACTGGCCCCCATCTTCACACAGATCTTCAACAGATCTCTGGAGCTGTATGAAATTCCCTGCTGCTTCAGACTCCCCACTAGCATTGCAGCCCCCCAAAAAACAAAGACACTGGACTTAATGACTATAGACCTGTCACTCTCACATCTGTGGTCATGAAAGCATTTGAGAGACTGGTCTTGGCCTACATGAAGAATATCACTGGACTTTTGTTAGATCCTCTTCAGTTTGCCTACAGAGCAAACAGGTCTGTGAATGATACAGTCAACATGTGACTATATTACATCTTGCAACACCTCGATAGACGCAAGGATTTTATTTGTGAACTTCAGCTTGGCCTTTTATACCATCATACCTGATTTTCTCTCAGATAAACTGACCCAGCTCTCCATGCCTTCACTCAATCTGTTAGTGGATTACCAACTTCATGACAGACAGGCAGCAGCTAGTGAGGCTTGGGAAACTCACATCTAGGACTCTCACGATCAGCAGTGGCGCCCCTCAGGGATGTGTTCTCTTCCCACTGCTCTTCTCGCTGTACATGAATAACTGCACTTCAAATGGCACCTCTGTCAAGATCTTGATGTTTGCAGATGACACTACAGTCATCGGCCTCATCAGAACAGTGATGAGTCTGCATATCGAAGCTAGGTTGAACAGCTGGCTGTGTTCTGCAGTCTTAATAACCTGTAGCTTAACACACTCAGAATAGTGTAGATGAAAGTGTTCTTCAGGACAAACACCCCCACACTCCCCCCAATCACCATTATAGACAGCACTGTGGAAGCAGAGTCATTCAGGTTCCTGGACACCACCATCAGCCAGGACCTTAAGTGGGACTATCACATTGACTCTATTGCAAAAAGGCCCAGCAGAAGTTGTATTTCCTTCGCCAACTGAGGAAGTTTAACCTGCTACAGGAGCAGCTCACCCAGTTCTATTAAGCTGCCATTCAGTCTGTCCTGTGTTCATCTAACTGTCTGGTTTGATTCAGCTACCAAATCAGGAATCAGAAGTCTACGACAGACAGCCAAGCCTGCTGAGAAGATAATTGATGCCCCCCAGCCTAACCTCCAGGAACTTTACACCTCCAGAATGAGGAAAAGGACTGAAAAAAAAAATCACTCTGGACCCCTCACACCCAGCCTACTTCCTCTTTGAATTGTTGCCCTCTGGCTGGTGCTACAGAGCACTGAGCACCAAAACAGCCAGGCACAAGAGCAGCTTTTTCCAACAGGCCATATTCCACCTGAACAACATATTAGGACTGCACATCTGTACATAATTTCTCAAAACTTTTTTATCTATAAATAGTAGATTTGCACTTTTATAATTCTGTCTATTGGTATTTTTTCTCTATATTTCTATTGCCACATTATTATTTTTATTTTATTTTATAGTTTTTCATTTATTGTCTATTCTCTTTATTTTTAGTGTTATATTTTGTTTTAGTATATGTATGTCTATGTCAAATTATGTCTGAACTGTACTTTTTCTTTGCACTGGACGCTTCTGTCACCAAGACAGGACAATGTGTGTGTTAACACACAATAAAGCCCTTTCTGATTCTGATGCGTAAAGCTTTACCACAGTTTGTCCACATTGATTTATCATTTAAATAAAGATAATCTCTGAAAACAAGTTTTAATATCTTACGCAGTTTTGCTTCTCAAGTGAATTGATGTTGTTTTGAGAAAGTTCACCTATTTTTACTGGAAAACTACTGGGAAAAATACTGATTATGAAAACTATTTTGAGGAGATTCACCAAGACATATAGAGTATAGAGAGATAGAGGGTCTATATAGTTTGCTTATTTTTTTTGGTGCAATTTTCATATGAAAGGTGAACATTTTCAAAACCAGAGCTCATGTTCTCACTAGAGTTATATATGTTCATTCCACAAAATCATTGTTTTAGATCTTTGTAATATGTGATGAGAACATTTGGTTTAATCACTGAAACTGAATCTTCTTGCAATTTAGTGCTTTTTTACCAACCAGCTCCTTTAACAGCAAACAATGCAAGATACACGTTTCAAATCAGCAATTTAATGCCATCTGTCTTCTTCGGATGAGTTGCTGATCAATCTGAGAGGACACATATTTATTGCTCTTGCTACCTTGTTCTTTGTTCACAATTTGCAGATATCTCTCTCTCTCTTTCTCTCTCTCTCTCTCTCTCTCTCTCTCTCTCTCTCTCTCTCTCACACACACACACACACACACACTTTGAAGTTGCTTATATTGTAACAATTCATTATACATAGTTATCCATTTCAGAAACTGCAAACCACACAGTTCTTCACAATCTATATCTGTATCTATAGAAATATATATTTATCAAATGATTCACTGATTAACCATTAAGTTCAGTTGGATTAAATCACAGACAAACATGCTAAACTGAACAGGAAGAGTAGCAAACAAAAGATTTGACAGTAATAACATCATGAAAGACAGTTACTGAATAAATAGTTAACATAGATGAAACACTTAACACTTTTGTGTTGTGAAAAGGATACTTAGAGAATTAATGTTTTATAATAACTTCACATGTTTGCCGGCCAGATAATGGTAAACGAACTTGGCTTGCTGTCTGCGAAAGAGGCTCGAACCTGAGGCTCGGCTCAATCTCTGAGTAAGAACCCCCTGGTACAGTGTGGAGGAAAAAGAGAAGAATTAGAGGAGGAGAAGGGGCGGTGGAGGGATGCCAGAAGAACTGTCGCTGGAACAGCTAGAACAATGCTGCTACTTATAGTCAATCGTAGCAATGATTGACAGGATTTGATAATTAAGCTCCTCCTGAACCTGAACTTTAAATGAGTTGGGAACTTCATATAAATGAAAACACACTGAACCATATGAAAAAAGTGCATTTTTGATTATCTGTTGTGAGATTAGTAGCAAGAATGTTGTAAGAATGGCTATAAATTGTTACTTTAAAGAAGTCTGTGTTTGTGTGTGTGTGTGTACAGCTTTGACTATATTTGTGAAGTCCAAAATGTTCTTACTATTTAAAAATGTCCTAACTTATATAGCGAAACATGTTAAATGCAGGGTAAGCGATTTCTGGAAGTCAATGTTGATATTCGAAATCACCAAAACAAACACGCCCCTACCCCAAAAGTGTCTTGCCCCTATTTTGTTAGATCCACCCCACATATATGTAGCCTACGCAACCCAGGCAACGATTAGTTCTGTGAAACATAAGCCGCTTTTCCACCGAATTTACCTGGAACAAAATGTCCAAGTAACTTTTCTTCCCCAGACCCGTTGCTGTCTGCATTTCCATCGCGGTCTAAAGTACTGAGAAGATTAGGCAAATAGTCTGGTGACTTAACATTAGGTCTGCGTGTGTTTCTCAATACCAAGTATGCAAATTTCGGCCTTGCATCCTCGGTAGTTTGGACTTCACGAGTTAGACTCGGGAGTGTGAACTCCTGCGGAGGAACGACGCAAGTCCAGTAATTCTGCAAAGAGCAGCGTACTTGATAACATCAGTCAGCTCACCTTGGCTGCTGCAATCTTCCTCATTGTATTTACAGACGAAATATATCACCACTGCCTCTTTTCGTGTTCATTTAAACATATTAATAGCCGCAGAAATATAGTTCAGGGGACGTAAATACATTACAATGAAACAAAATATTATATCAAATATTGCCTGTTTTAATTTTATTTTAAACATATTGATAGAACAATAGAATAAAGACCAAAGATTACCTGTTAGAGTTAACCAAAACGAATTTTATCTTATGTTTAACCACTACAGAGACATCAGAGCCAGTGGCAAATGTCAGAAGGACTCTTCGGGATGCATGAGCACTGAGCGCCTGGTGATCGCGTGGAGCTCACGTCTCCGAAATCGGCGAATCACATTTTCAAATAGGTGCTGTTTTTATAAATAAACTGCAGATTTAAGTTTTAAACAACTACATTCTCGCCTGAAATACACTCGTCCAGTGTAGGCAGGCGTCCAGTGTAGACCCGGTGTTATTCACCTATCAAGAAGAACCAAAGCAACCTCGGCATCCGATCGTAGCCCTTCCGCTCCTTGAGTTCTCTCCAGCGCTGGAAAGTTGATCCGATATTTACACGGGTCCTACTTCTTGCCTTATCGTTCCGCAGACGTTTTCCTCTTTTGTTTTTTATCCACCATCTTTATCTTTCTGTCACTCGGCTCCTCTACATCATGAGTAGACATGCCCCTTACTGCTGATTGGCTACAAGTTTGTTTTGGTACACGGCCCCGACTCAGTTTTCTAATAAGTTTTTGAAAAATCGCTTACCCTGCCTTTAAACACCGATTTGTGATCCGAACCTCACTAGTTATAAAGTCTTATAAATCAGTGAATCAAGTTTCTATTTAAATCTAGAGTTTTGCATTGTTTTCATTTAGGGTTATGTTCAGGGGTAGCTGGGTTAGCTGATAAATAATACCAATACACTGGTATAAAAACAATGGAAGTCTATGAGATGTCCTCACTAATAGTGAAACAAATGTTTGTATGTGTGTGTGTGTGTGTGTGTGTGTATTTAAGTTCATTAGTCTAGAGTTGAGGGAGTCCTATGAGGTTGCAAACAGGGAAAGGGTTCCTCTGATTACTGTTAATTACCCACAGGGCCTTATAACACACACTGAGTATGCAGTAAGTCTGTGCACATTGCCAGGCCACCCCTGAACTTCCTTTGGGTCCACCCTCATTTCCTCTTCCCAGCCATGAGTGATGAGGGCTGTAATGAGATCATGTTAAGTGTGTGTGTGTGTGTGTGTGTGTTGGGGGGGGGCAATGCTTTCTTCTGGTAATCAAGTGTATGCTTTTCTTCGAATGTTTGTTCTTAATTCTGTTTTTTTTTCCCTGATGTTTGGAAAAAATCAAAAAGACCAATTAAAGAAAAAAACCTCCTTTTATTAGTATAGACACTTCTGAATGATAAAGTGGAGAAGTATAACAGAATTCAACTAATATAAACGAAATGTACAGAAAGGAAGAGTAAGCTGAAAGATTGTCTTACCGGCATAGACCAATCACTGACTCTCTGATGCATCCTGAAAAAAAAATGACAAGAGCTTTCTTAAAATAGCACAATCCAATTTAATTGGCTGGCCTTTCTCAGTTTTGAGAAGTTTGATGCTTTTTATCAGCATACTAGGAAAGAAAGTCATTAAAGTTCCCAGAATATTTTAAGGAAAAATAAGTTGGTGATATTGCCAGTTTATGAGGTTTATGGCAAGAACATATCTATATGCAATATATTCAAAAGTGTTGTTTGAGATTATGTGGCCAGTTCTTGGTTGGAATATAATGCAAATCAGACAAGACTTAATGCTGATTGTCCAAAGTCTGGCTACGGCAAGGGGTCAATTGGTTTGTCTGGTTAGCATGACCTTGTTAATCTCTCATTTTAGATGTCATAACGTATCCAAAACAACTATTTCATATAAATAAATCCATGCAGATATTTAATTTTATTATAGATGTTTCAGCAGTGATCATGTCATTTCTTGAAGGACTCTTAAATTTGCCAGTCAGTGTTGTCATGTCATCATTTTCCTGTGACTCCTGAGTGATTAGTCACATGGCATTTACTGCTCAGGTGATTGGCTCAAAACTTTTCATCGTTCAATGAACAGAGATGGGAAATTTCAAATTGTGCACTTCTAGGAGGTCATACATCAACCAAGCTCTTTTCATTGATTGCTAACATCTAGCTTTCTTCAGCTATTACAGACCTCCTTGAGATAGAGTAATGGCAGGCAACAGTAACTTTTTCCCACTTTTCTTCTGTTCGGCTCTTCTAATTATCAAGAAAAAGGGCCAGGGAGGAAATGATATCTCCAGCCTCCCTTGAACCAGCCACTTACAGGTCAACACTGTAAGTGGAGTGCTGAAATGCAGATGCTAAAAATATCTAGAAAGGTGTGCACTGTGCCATCTGCAAGTTACAATGTCATCAAAATAGCAGCACTGGAGAGTTGTGATATGAAGCTCCTTCGCATGTAATAGGAAATCATCTTTAACAAACTGACAATGCAGGATAGTTATTCAAAGGACATTTCGAATGAAAATGCAGCCAGTCATCATACCAACGAATGCCATCCTTCTGTCTAAATTTCACTTAGACGTCAGTTCAAATTTGGCTAAAATAAAGACACCAGACATCCGGCCATGGCACGCAAACAGGCACACAAGATCCCACATCATACAATTCTCAATCCAGTCTCTGATGACAGGAATGTCTTGGATCTTAAGCAGTGACCCAGACATTTGCAGGCCTTTCATTAAGGTCTCACCCCAAACCGAGCAGCTGGGCCATCAGGCCTCATTTCCCCTAACCCTGGTTCTGCAGGCTGGCCCGAGCACTGGGGCTTGTGGCAGGAGAACCGGCCAGCGTTTCCGAACTGTAAGCTGTGGTCTCTAGGGTAGCAAGGCTCATTTGCTGGCTCAATGGAGGCTGTCTCCTGCCCTGCGCCTCACCGCACTTTCCTTGGACTGCAACACGTTTCTTTTCTTTGCTTATGAGGAACAGAGAAGGAGAAGGTAAAAGAAACAGAGTTGGAAAGAGCGTGATCGATGGAGGGGCAAAAGTTTTTGAGACACAAAGACAGACTTAAAAGAAGGGGGCAGAAAGAAGAACACTGCAAGCTATACATCAACATCAGTCTAGCTTAATTTACAACATAAAATTGGTACTGCTATGTTACTATAATTTTAGCATATTGTTATTCTTTTTTTTTTTTTTAAATAAGATGGAGTGCAATATAAATACCAGTACAATGTAAATACCATGTTGCAAGAATGGTTAACATTTACTTTATTTATTTCAAAGCATACAGTATAACTAGCTGAACCAGCTAGACTTCCTTGGTCAAACACTCTCTTGCTGGTCAGCCAGCTTCAGCAAGTTTAGCAATGCCATTCTGGCCACAAGCTAGACTACAGGTATCTCCAAACCAGAACTAACCTCCATATCAGCCAGATATAATATAGAATCTGATACTGTACCATGCCACATAAAAACCTTTTTGTAAGGCTGAACTTGTGATGTCTCTGATAAATCTGCACTTTTAACTGAGATTCTGAGTGAGTATATTGCACCTCTCTTCAGAGATGGCAGTTATTCTGTTGCTATATTGTGTTCTTCCCCACCACATCATCGCTCTAATTTTGTCCCTCGCTTAATCCAGTGTCCCTAAAAATCAATGCTGCTCTGTCTGTCATGCTGACCCATCACCCTTCACGCCATCTGCTGCTCCTCACTTATAATTCCCTCTGTTAGCGCTTTAGTACCACTGCAGGACTACAAACAGTGCATACTGTTCATCTGAATAACATTCAAAGATGACCTAGTTAACTGAATCTTCACAAACACTCTCTAATTTAAAAACTATAAAGATGGACAGGTAGCACCTTTAATGACAGTATTGCTGTATTAAGCTGCATGAACATGGCATACGGCTTGGTTTTCACATTGCTTTGTGTGCACCCTTTGCCTGACATTTGAGACTGTGTCTATCTGCACATGTTGAGGAGAGAAGAAAGCTAAAAGAACTAGCCCAAGCAGGGGAAGTGGCCTCCCCTCGATCCCTTAGCCCTTCTTTGAAAAGCAAACTTCAAGCTGGGAGTGTTTACCTTGGCCAGGGCAGAAGCAGATCGATGATCTGCAAAGTGGATTTGTTATTGCCTTGTTTGCCTTGGCAGCCCTTGAGAGCAGCCCACTGATTGCCGCCCCAGATGTCTACAGTATGAACACACACACATGCACAGATTCACATATATATATGTATATGCTGATATATATATATATATATATATATATATATATATATATATATATACACTTATACACACACCATTTGCCTCAACAGTGTCCAAATTTCTGGTGTCTCTGACATCTTTTGAGCCTGTGAAGTTCTGCCCAGCGGTGGGACATGATGCTTCCAGAGTCTGCTAGTTCCCTATATTTATGCTTCCACTCATCCCAGTCCACCACCCCCTTATCCTGTCGTTTGTCACAGAGCAGGGGTTCTCCATCGTACTCCCAGAGATCTACTGTCCTGCGGACGGATTAGTGTTCCAGCTTTAATGAAACACATCTGATCTGGCTAATTGAGATCTTTGGGCTCTCTTGAAATAGTCAATGTGATCTCATGAGAATTTGTATGCATTTTATGTAAAATGTGGTTCAACAAAACATAATGTACATTTACTTAAGTTTGCAAAGACAGTGAAATGTATAATACTGACATATTTACAGCATCTAAACATACAGTGCTGATGTATTGACAGCACCTAAAACAAATAATTTACTTATGAACAACTTTGCAGACTTACAAATGAATCATTATGAATATTGCAATCACAGCGTTAACATTTTTATTATATTGTATCCGGTTATCATATCAATAGCATTGTGTATGGAAAACCATTTATTAAATGAAGTTTGCTTGTGATAACATTTCGTTTAGGTCTGTGATTTCTGCTGTTGACAGGGTCCCCCTCTCAATTCAAGATGCTGTCATTGCTTGGGCGGTTGTATTGGTATACCATTAAAAAAATACCTTGTACCATTAAAATACCATTAAAAACCAGAATACGATTACTGTTTGAACTCGTATATTGCCCAGCACTATATTTTTAATACTGCTTTTGACATTTTTGCAATAAATAAGTTATTGTGATTGCACTGTTTATTGTGTTTTTCTTTATTCTATACATATTTTTAAGAAATGGTTATGTTAGGTTTAGTGGTAGAAGTGGGAATAGCTAAAGTATCTGTTTAATGCTATAATGTTACTAAAATTGGAATTTCCCATATAATAATAAAATGGGTATGCATAGGTAATGTAAACGTTACACACTATTACCCAGGCTGTGGGTGTTGGGACTAACCTCAACCAGAAGCAAAATTGCAAATCCATGTCCTAAGGTGGAAGATACATTATAAACCTCATCAACTTAGCTCATAAATATTAGTTAGGTGCTCACTGATATTAATTAGGTGACGTTTGCCCTGTAGTTCTTGTTGAAAGGCAGGTAAGTGGGCACTAGACATAATATATTACCATTTACTGCAAAACCACTAGTAGATCTTAAAGTTGTAATTTTATGCAACCGGCTACAAATATTTCTTCACACAACAGCCAAGATGCTTTCAATATAATGATTATTTCTCAAAAAGTGTGGGGGGGGGGGGTGAGCTCAGAAGTTGGGGAGAACACCCCTGCCTGTCCCAGTGAGAACACTGAGGCAGGAAGCAGCTCAACTTTAATCTGAGCACAGAAAGATCTCCTCTTTCATGATCTTCATAACCGCATCCTCATCATTGGTGCTGGTAGAGCTGTAATTTCCATCCACTTCAAAATGAATAAAATTTATGTATATGTTAAACTGGACCAACATTGACTTTAAATAGAAGATAACAGACAGTAAGACTGCAATTCAGAGAGAAAATTGAGTGGTGTGCGTGTGTATTGGTGTAATGTCTCCTTGCTTATGCTGTCCACTCCAACTCTGCCAGACCTCCAGGGCTTTCAGGCTCTGGCCTCAACACTGAGGGCTGGGTTGGGGCCCTCTCTCTGTGTCTGTGTGGCCAAATAAAAATAACCTCTTGACACTTTTATGGCAGGACACAGTTGTGTGGATTTATGCTGCATGTTTTCGCACAGTTTAAAGGGAGACTGTCCAGGGCCAAAGGCTTATAGCCTCTGTCAGCACATATTAAATGTTTATGCTCTTCGTCTCACACACTTGTCCTTTTATTTGAAACCAATTGACTCTTAGCCTCTGTACTAGCAATTCCTATATGCACCATATTGCAACATGTGTTGTGACTAGCCTTCCCCTTTTTATTCCAGTAATAACTGAGCCAAAATAAAGAGGGAAATTGTCAGTGCTGTGGTAGAATGTAGTAGAAATGTGAATTTTCCAAGCAGGACATATTCCTGGATCAACATCCTTGTTGGCCATAGAAAAAAAACATTCTTATTAACCAGTGAGTTTTTCACCATTTTTCAGCTTCCAAACAAGAATATAATGGTTCCCTGAAAGAGGTCCACTACTAACCCTACCAAACTGTCTGGTTATTCAAAAGCAATTTTATGTTCTTAAAACTTGACTGTACCAGTCAGGTTGGGTCACAGGGTCTTTGTAGAACTCTACACCCTGGGTTTGTCTCCAAGCATATTAGTAGAGGCCTATAGTACTTTTTTATGCATTCTTTAATATGTTTGGTTTTTATGTTGCATTTTTGCTGACACGGCATAATGCATTTATTGTGGATAAGTACTTTTACTAAAGGTTGCCATATGGCCCTTGAACCTATAACCTCAACTTTACAAGCACAGATCAAAAGAAGATTTGAGAGTTGTATTGTCACGGTGCACACACGAGGAGGACACAGGAACACGCAGACAAGGATGCAATGCAAAATAACAGTCTTTACTGAAGACATCAAGGCAGGGCAAGACAAGGCTAGGCTGACACAGACAGGAACACCGGGGAGTAACGAGTAGAACAGCCGAAATCAAACTGAACAGACAGCACTATAAATACACAGGATAATCATAGATAACGAGACAAACACAGCTGGACAAGAATTAACTAATAATCACATAAACCGAGGACAGGAAACAAACCAAATATATGGACACAAGAGGCGGGAACACATGACACACACAACAGATGACTGACATGTATATTTATTGGGTTTAAGGATTATATCATACTAACTTTCAGAAGAGTTTGATTGCAAAGCCACAGATTTAAATAGCACCTAATACACCTCCTAAGGATGATACCGATTTATGTTTGCTTGGGAAAACAGGTGTAATAGAATTATTTAAAAAATAATATTTAGATATCTTTAATCTGGCTAAATATTTTACATGGGTAATATGGGTAACATTTTAGTATAGGAACCAGTTCTCACTATTAATTAGTTGCTTATTAGGTTGCCTATTATTACCATATTGGCTATTTATTAGTACTTACAGTATAAAGCACATATTCTACATGATCATCTTCTACATCCCTAATCCTACCCAATACCTAAACTTAACCACTACCTTACTAAATATTAATAAACAGCAAATTAGGAGTTTATTGATGCAAAAGTCATAGTTAATGGTTTGTCAATAGTGAGGTTTGAACCTTAAGTTCATGATTAAAATTTATTAAAATACAACCCAAATCCCGGAAAAGTTGGGAAGTTTTCTTAAATTTGAATAAAATGAAAACTAAAAGAATTTCAAATCACATGAGCCAATATTTTATGCACAAAATGAGCTCATTTGAAATTTGATGCCTGCTACAGAATG
Organism: Barbus barbus; assembly: GCF_936440315.1. Lineage (NCBI taxonomy): Eukaryota > Metazoa > Chordata > Actinopteri > Cypriniformes > Cyprinidae > Barbus > Barbus barbus. The sequence continues at coordinate 13,726,978 of NC_136734.1, read as the reverse complement.
GGGGCATGTTTACCATGGTGTAGCATCTCCTCTTCTTTTCAAAACAGTTTGAAGACGCCTGTGTATCGAGGTTATGCGTTTCTGGAGTTTTGGTGTTGGAATTTGGTCCCATTCTTGCCTGATATAGGTTTCCAGCTGCTGAAGATTTCGTGATCATCTTTGACATATTTTTCGTTTAATGATGTCCCAAATGTTCTCTATAGGTGTTGCCCCCGTGCCAACTTTTTTGAGATCTGTAGCAGGCATCAAATTTGAAATGAGCTCATTTAGTGGATAACAGTGCAAAATTTCTCCGTTTAAACATTTGTTATGTTCTCTATGTTCTATTGTGAATAAAATATTGGCTCATGTGATTTGAAAGTCTTTTAGTTTTAATTTTATTGAAATTTTAAAAAAATGTCCCAATATTTCCGGAATTCGGGTTGTAAAGTGTGACCTTTGGTTGTTGTTTTTAAATGAACAATTATTATTTAATGAATTTATGTCATTCTTTAATTATTTTGAAAATGTATTAAGTTTGCTTTTTATTAAGCAGTTACAGTAACGTGTTTTAAAACATATTGAGCTGTCTTGCTGTATACTGCCTTCATAATGTCAGGTATATGGACTGTCTGTGTGTGTTTTGCTCCCCATGTGCTCCCATTGACCTAGTTTTCCCTCCTGTATGATAAGCCCATATTTGGTTTTCATCCTGTTCCTGCTCTTAATTCATTGATTCCAGGTGTGTCTCATCAGTTTCCCTCATTTAGTCAGGTATTTAAAGTGTTGTCTGCCCCATGTTTCCTTGTTGGGTCTTGTACGTCAAGTTGTGCTACGTGTTTCTCCCGCCAGCCCTGTGTCACCCTTGGTTTGTTTATTAAAGACTGTTGATTGTCAGAATTCTCCTGTGTCTCCACATTCCTAGCTCCTTCGCTCCAACGCAGTAGCAGCATCGTGACAGAAGACCCGACCGACAAATACATTTATTTGCGTTTTTCCCTCCGTTTTGTCTCTGTGCTCAGTTCAGTGTTTTGTTTTCTGTTTTCCCCATTATCCCTAAGGATCCCCTCGCCGCAAAGTTCACCTCCCTCACCCCCAAAGACCCTTCCCTATTGGAGTATGCAGTTGAATTCAGCCATCGATTTAACGGCGTTTAACGATGCTGCACTGAACTGAGAGCCTCACTGATCATCAGACCAGGTGCGAGAGCCAGCTACAACGACCATCACGAGGGAGAAAGCCATGGACAGTGAGAGTGCGGAGAGGAGCACCTCCCCTTGCACCATGGCTGAGCTAATTAGGGATCTGCGACGGTGTAACTCCGATGCAGAGAGGGCTCCCATTCCTTAGTTCAGCCCAGAGAGGGCTCCTGTCCCCCTGTCCAGCCCAGAGAGGGATCACATTCCTGAATTTAGCCCAGAGAGGGCTCCTGTTTCCACATCCAGCCCAGTGAGGGCTCCGGTTCCCCCGTCTAGTCCAGAGAGGGCTCCTGTTCCTGAGTTTAGCCCAGAGAGGGCTCCTGTCTCCTGTCCAGCCCAGAGAGGGCTCCCGTTCCTGAGTTTAGCCCAGAGAGGACTACTGTTTCCACTTCCAGCCCAGAGAGGGCTCCCGTACCTGAGTTTAGCCCAGAGAGGGCTCTTGTCCCCCCGTCCAGCTCAGAGAGGGCTCCTATTTCCACGTCCTGCTCAGAGAAACTGTGTCCCCGAGTGCAGCCCTGACAGCCTGGAGGCTCACAAATGCCCGCCCACCTGCCCGCTCCTGCCTCCTCCACCGCTGTCGTCTGGCAGCCCTTCTGCTCACCCTCAGCCCACCATCAGTACGGTGCGAGCTCCACGGGTCTACCATCCTCCAGCGTCACCAGGGCTGGAGAATCCCTTGCTTCCCCCTCCAGCCTCTATGCCCTGGTTCCACCTCGGCCCGTCGACCCAGCGGCTCCACCATGGCTCCTAGCTCCCTCCTCTCCGCCATGGCCCATCAGTCCATTGGCTCCACTGGGCTCTCTCATCCCTCCGGCTCCGCCTTGGTCTGTCGTTGACCATCCTGCGCCTTGGGACTCCACTCGTCCAGCTGCGCCTCATCCCTCCGGTTCCGTCAGGCTCCTCCATCCCTTTGGCTCCTCCTCAGTCCTCTGTCACTCTTGCTCCACTGCGGCTTTCCAGAGCCCTGCCTCCACATCGGTCGTCTGAGCCACCAGTTCCACCTCGGCCCTCCAGATCCTCCCTGTCACCTTGGCTCATCAGCTCTCCGTCTCCACCTCGGGATCCTCCACCACCTGCTCCACCGCCGTTGGTCGGTCCCCTGGAGTCTTCAGCCCTTCCTCCACCATAGCTCCTCCCTCCATCGGCTCCACAGTGGGTTGTCATTACGGCTGTGGCCTGGGTCCCACCTGGCGCCGCATGCTCCAAGTCCCTCCTGTTGTCTCCTTGGGTCCTCCCTCCATCGTCACCTCCCTGGATTCTGTCTGCCGGCCCCCTCCCGGGTGTCCGTCCTCTTCCTCTTCCTCAGAATCAGAATCAGAAAGAGCTTTTATTGCCAAGTATGCTTGCAAATACATGGAATTTGTTTTAGTGTCATAAGCTTCCAGTTCACAGAGACAACAACAACACACAGACAATAAAAATAAGATGAGAATAAAAAAATACACATATGTAAATATAAATTCACAAAAATAATAATAATAATAATTTGAAAAACAAATAAATTGTATGTACAGTTGCGTTATAGATGATAGAATGGAATAGAATATAAAGAGATGCAGGGATGTACTAGGATTGAGGTGGTAGCAAATAAATATAAGGTTATTGCACATTGTTATAGCATAATGCGGGGAGAGGGGCATTTAATTGTTCATCAGAAGAGTCTGTTCTTGTGCCTGGCTGTCCTGGTATTTGGGGCTCTGTAACTCCGGCCAGATGGCAAAAAGGAGATGACTTGGATGTGAGGGATCCAAAGTGATTTTCTGAGCCCTTTTCTTCAATCTGGATGCATACAGTTCTTGAAGGGTTGGCAAGGGGGCACCAATAATCTGTTCAGCACTCTGAACCATTCTCTGTAGTCTTCTGATCCCTGATTTTGTAGCCAAACCAGACAGTGCACAGAACAGACTCAATGACGGCTGAGTAGAATTGTTTCAGCAGCTCCTGTGGCAGGCTAAACTTCCTCAGCTGGTAAAGGAAGTACAACCTTTTACAAGGAAGTACAACCTTTTTCCTGAGCCTCCTCCCAAGTTCCCAACCGTCCCTCCTTCTGTTGTTTCTTCGGCACGAGTACGCACCTTCAGGGAGGGGGGCGATGTGTTAGGACTATGGACTCTGTGTGTGTGTTTTGCTCCCCATGTTCTCCCATCGACCTAGTTTCCCCTTGTGTGTGATATGCCCATATTTGGTTTTTGTCCTGTTCCTGCTCCTAATGTGTTCATTGATTCCAGGTGTGTCTCGTCAGTTTCCCTCGTTTAGTCATGTATTTAAAGTGTTGTCAGCCCCATGTTTCCTTGTCGGGTCTTGTACGTCAAGTTGTGTTACGTGTGTCTCCAGCCAGCCCTGTGTTACATGGTTTGTTTATTAAAGACTGTTGATTGTGAGAATTCTCCTGCGTCTCCGCGTTCTTTGCTCCTTCGCAGTATCAGCATCATGACACATAAACACCTGTTTTCTAAGGGAGCATCCTAACTACAGTGGTGACTAATTTGGAATATTCTTCATGGGCAGCAACTCCAATAGAGTTTGAAGTCAGCATGTTGCTAAGTACAATAAATATAAAATGACAGACACAACATATTTATTATTATTATTATTATTATTTTATTTTTGGGGGGTTTTGATACAGTTAGAACAATTACAACGTTTCTTTTGATACTTTTAAATAAATATACCTTATCCTGAATGAAATATCATCAAATATCAAATATCCTTTGTGCCGTGTATTTAGGGATTGCTATCTGTGGGGAGGAGCCATGCAATGTTATGTTAGAAGGTATTTTATGGTTTAAAACAGAGCTTCTGCTTTATTAAATCTATATCATACCTTTTCTTTATCATAGATTTAGCCGTAAGATTAGCTGCATATTTGCTGTTCTAAAATAAAGAATGAAGCTGTTTTCCCACTCTTTCATTCACACAAACAAACTGACTCATCTCTCTCTGTCATAAAGATGTGTCAGAAACGGGTTATTTTGGACCTCTGCAGTGTGTCTTGTTTTCTGTTTGGATTAAGGCGAGAAGACTGCCCAGCCAAACAGAGCACACACTGACACCTGGGAGGCATATGACACCTCTTCTGTCACTGTGAGTATGTGTCCCAAAAATGAACATACACGCACACAATTGTTTTCTTTATGCTAAGCGTACTCCATTACTTTGTACAGACAGAGAATTTAAACTATAGACCCTTTTCACAAGACTGTGATGATATGTTTCAACGGTCATCAGCATTTAGATTTTTTTAAAATAATGTATGTGGAGGTGTAGTTGCTCTATTTAAAGATGTTTATCAATGCAAGCAACTGTCATTTGGTCAGTATTTGTCTTTTGAATACCTAGGTTTTGTGCTGAAAGGTGCTCCACACATTCTTTTTATCGTTATTTACAGGCCTCCAAAATACTCTCCAGCCTTTGTTGAAGAGTTCACAGAACTGTTATCAATGATTTCCTATTGCAGGGGATTTTAATATTCACATATATAATGCAGAAATCAAAACTACAAAAGAAATTATAACTGTATAACTGACTCAGAATGTGCATGGACCAGCACACAATCGTGGACACACTCTAGATTTACTCATCAGTAAAGGTCTAAACCTTTCATCCATTGTTAATAAGGATGTAGCACTATCTGATCACTTCTGTATTTTCTTTGATATAATGATCTCTGCTACCACTGAATCTAGATCTGTCTCTGTCAGAAAGAGATGCATTAACTGGCAGACAAAAAGGTTAATGGGAAAATCAACAGCAGTACAGAGCATGGAAAGACAATGCAGAAAAGCTGAGCGGATGTGGCAGAAGATGAAACTTTAAATTCACTATAGCATCAATAAAGACAGTCTTCGTGCTTTCAATGCGGAACTAGCCACAGCTAGACAGACCTTCTTCTCAAACCTCAAACAACACTTGCACTCTTTTTTCTACTGTTGAGAGATTAACAAACACCCCAAGTCAGATTCCCAGTGAAATGCTCTCCGATAGCAAATGCAGTGAGCTTGCTTCCTTCTTTTCTGAGAAGATCAATAATATGAAGATCAATAAAAGTTATGCAGAGGTCACACAGATTCAACCGCAGTTTCAAAAAGAATTGACTTTGTCTGTTTTTAAAGCAATTGATAGCAAAAATTTTGGAAGAGATAGTACAGCACTTTAAATCATCAATCTGCCATCTTGACAGAATGGTGCATCAGTAACAACCTGGCACTCAACACCTCCAAAACAAACGAGTTCATCATCAATTTCCAGAAACTTGCAGAATTTCCAGAGGGTTACCACCTTTAAATTTCTTGGCACACATGTCCCGGGACCTCACATGGACTGTTAACACAACGTCCCTGGTCAAGAAGGCACAGCAACGGCTGTACTTTCTGAGGATGCTGAGGAAAACTAACCTGTCTCAGCAGCTGCTTGTGTCCTTTTACCACTGTTCAGTAAGAAGCATACTTTCCCATGGCATTCTGGTGTGGTATGCTGGCTGCACTCTGGCTCAGAAGCTGCCTTCACTTGCTGACATCTACAGCACCAGATGCATACGACGGGCAGGATTATAATAAAGGACTCTTCCCACCCCGGCAACCACCTCTAAGCACACCCCCAAGACACGCACCTCGAGACTCCGGAACGGTATTTATCCACATGCCATCTTAGAACTGAACTCCAATTAATAGAAGGCATATCACTCAATCACAAGCTTCAAGGTTGTGGAATACCAAGGACTATACACTTACTACTCATACAGCTACTCGTGTAGCTGTGCAATACACTGTTCTCATATTTATACATTTAATCCTTAATTCTCTTGTATTTATTAATATTTCATTCACTACTGTACATATTTGCTACAGTTGCACCATACCTATTTTGCACATTTGGAATATATAACTGTTTATATTTGTACTGTCTACTGCACACCTGTTTACATTTGCACTGTTTACTTTTCTGTATCATTGTTTACATTTTGTTAACCCCTTAGCTGTCAAGGATTGGCGATGGCCCTAGATTAATGATGTTTCACTTTAACAGCACGTTTAAACATCACACTCTTACTTGATGTGGACAAACTGTGCATCAGTAGAAAGATGAAAGACTCTAGCTTCGATATTTGACCACTGTTTTGATAAAACGTTGCAGTGACAGTAATTTAGTAATTTATGTCAGGAGTGCAAAATAATAAATCTGTATGTGTCATTTTTGGAATAGAAATTCACGATGCATTCATATTCAGTCACATCAGCAGCGGTTTATTTGTGTTCACATAGATTAACTGAACAATGTCAATAAGGGCTTATAGTCCAAAGATGCATATACAAGGAGAAATATAGATATATTTACTCATGTTTACTTCATATTTCTTCAGACAGAATCACAATTTTATTAATTTTCCACTGATTTAGGCGATTTAATTTCAAGGGGTTAAATAAACATTTTTGTATATATTTGTGTACTTTCAATGTGAAAGCAAAAATAAAATTTGTTGTACAGCTGTACAATGACAATAAAAAGCTATTCTATTCTATTCTATTCTATTCTATTCTATTCTATTCTATTGACACACTTCCCACATCTTTTTTCAAAAGGGTGCTTAACTGTTTAGAAGCATATCTCTCACTTCTTTTTGAAACTTTTCCAAACTCCCTGAAAACTGCAGTTGTTAAGCCCCTTCTGAAAAAGCTTGATAACACCATATTGAGCAACAATAGACCAATATCAAATCTTCCTTTCATAGGTAAGATTATTGAAAAGGTAGTTTTTAATCAGCTGAACAACTATTTAAACTCAAATACCTGGATAATTTTCAATCTGGTTTCCGTGCACATCACAGCACAGAGACAGCACTCATTAAGATAATAAATGATATTCGCCTCAATTCTGATTCTGGCAAAATATCAGTGCTGGTACTACTAGATCTTAGTGCTGCGTTTGACACTGATCATAACATACTTCTAGAGAGACTGGAAAACTGGGTCTGCCTTTCTGGGATGGTACTCAAATGGTTTGGGTCATACTTAGAAGGGAGAGGTTATTATGTGAGTATAGGAGAGCATATGTCTAAGTGGACGTCCATGACATGCGGAGTCCCACAAGGCTCCATTCTTGCACCGCTCTTGTTTAGCCAGTATATGCTCCCATTAAGTCAAATAATGAAAAAGAACCAATTTGCCTATCACAGCTATGCTGATGATACCCAGATTTACCTAGCCTTATCTCCAAATGACTGTAGCCCCATTGACTCCCACTGCCAATGCATTGATGAAATTAACAGTTGGATGTGCCAGAACTTTCTTCAGTTAAACAAGGAGAAAACTGAAGTCATTGCATTTGGAAACAAAGATGAAGTTCTCAAGGGGAATGCATAACTTGATTCTAGGGGTCAAACAACTAAAAATCTAATCTAGAATCTTGGTGTGATTCTGGAGACAAACCTTAGTGGTAACACTTTAGAATACTGATCCTTTGTTAATGAATAACTACACAGGAACAATTCACTAATGCACTATTAACATTGTTGTAACTACTATTACCTAACAAGAAACTATGATTATTGATTTAGTAAGTAATAGCGCTCAGTTGAAACTGCTAGTTCACTATTAGCTAATCAATAACTACTATTTTTTTAATATATCCTGGAGAACTACTAAGAACTACTGTATACAGGTTCATAATTAATGGGAATTATGCATAATGTATAATTAATTCTAAAATGAAGATCGTGGTAACCCACTAGTAATGACTCAAGAATTATCAGATTCTTCTACAAGCACTACTAACTACTTGGATCAGTATTCTAAAGTGAAAAGCATCATAACTCCCTAATACTGACTGGCGTGAGTTAAAGCTTTTGAGATATATGTAAGGGTTTGGATAGTTATGACTTAAGTGTTACTACATCCTTCTGAAGAAACTACTAATTATTTGGATCAGTATTCTAAAGTGAAGATTACCGTAAGCCACTAGTAATGATTTAAGTGTTACCAAATCTAGCAAAATGAAATACTAACCAAAAACCAAAAACCTTAAAAGTTTACAATGATTTCAGTTATTACTAGGGAGTTATCGCGATCTTCACTTTAGAATACTGATCCAAAAATGAGTTATTCCTTCTGAAGAATTTGGTAATACTTGAGTCATTACTAGTGGGTTACCATGACCTTTACTTTAGAATTAATTATACATTATGTATTATTCATATTAATTATGAACCTATATACAGTAGTTCTTAGTAGTTCTTAGGGAGGTATGAAAAAATAATAGTTACTGATTAGCTAATAGTGAACTACCACATTCGACCAAGCACTATTACTTTCTAATTCATTAATCAGAGTTTCTTGTTAGTTACTAATAGTTACTAGAGTGCTAATATTGCGTTACTCATGTGTTCTTGTGTAGTTATTCATTAATGATGGAACAGTATTCTAAAGTGTTACCACCTTAGTTTCAGTAGTCATATCAAAGCAGTAACTAAATCAGCATAATATCATCTCAAAAACATTGCAAGAATTAGATGTTTTGTTTCCAGTCAAGACTTGGAAAACCTTGTTCATGCCTTTATCACAAGCAGGGTGGATTATTGGCCTCCTCACCAGCCTTCCGAAGAAGACAATTAGACAGCTGCAGCTCATCCAGGATGCTGCTACCAGGATTCTGACTAGAACCAGAAAATCTGAGCATATCACACCAGTCATCAGGTCCTTACACTGGCTTCCAGTTACATTTAGGATGGATTTTAAAGTACTTTTACTCGTTCTGACTAGAACCAGAAAATCTTGTTTACTCGTTTATAAATCACTCAATGGCCTTGGACCTAAACACATTGCACATATGTTGACTGAATATAAAACTAACAGACCACTCTGATCATTAGGATCGACTCAGTTAGAAATACCAAGGGTTCACACAAAACAAGGGGTGTACGCTTTTAGCTATTATGCCACCCGCAGTTGGAACCAGCTTCCAGAAGAAATCAGATGTGCTAAAACATTAGCCACATTTAAATCCAGACCCAAAACCCATCTGTTTAACTGTGCATTTGTGGAATGAACGTCCGAACTGACTTCACTGTATTTTAGGTATAATAATTTTTATTTCTAACTGTTCTAAATTCATTTAAAATCAATTTTCAAATCATTTTAAATGTTTTAAAATTTCTGGTTTTATTGTGAATATTTTTGTATGATTATTTGTCTTCCTTTTATGTAAAGCACTTTGAATTCCCATTGTGTAAGAAATGTGCTATATAAATAAACTTGCCTTGCCTATGTACATTCATAACACTATACTTTGTATTATATCACCTTTGAATCAAGTTGCAAAACAACTAGTTAACACTAATGCAAGGGTGTTTCTAATGCAGCTTCTATGATACATTTGACATCATTCTCTCTTCTGACTGCCATTATCAGTCTCCCTAATTTTTTTTCCTTTGACTGAAAGTCGTGAAAACACTATCATGGAGATTTTCTTTTGCTATTTTAAATTGGTCCTCTCCCATTCACTGCTCTCGAAATTTACCCAACTGTTGCAACTTCCGCTGTTGAGAAACCTAAAAATGTGAAAAAGGTCTATTGGTGTGTTTATGAATGACTAGAAGTTTTTACTGTAGGCAGGACAGGGGGCTTTATAGGGGGTCTCTCAGCAGATATGCTGATGTCCAATATCAGGCAGCCTTCAGATGGGCCTACCCTGAAGCCCATATTACTTATATCACTTTCTCCTGCAGAGCATATGCTATGACAGCCGTCAGCATGGGGATAGCTAATGCACTCTGACTGGCCCAGTGTGTGTATGTGTGTGTATCAACATGTAGAGAGTGTTGAACGAAGTAGAATTCTCTTTTCCAAACCCAGTGCGATGTAACATTTTGTTGGCAACATTTTAACTGAAATGGAACCTCATAGGAGACTGAACTGAAACACTCTGTATAGATAGCTACAAATAAATGAATGGTCACACTTTAGTTTCTCACTAATAACTAACATTAAACCTCTAATTTCCTGCTTATTAGTAGTCAGTAAGGTAGTTGTTAAAGTTAGGAATGGTGTAGGACTAAGGGATATGGTCATGCAGAATAAGGCATTAATATCATGCTTTATAAGTACTAATAAACAGCCAGTATACTGGTAATATGCATGCTAATAAAATAGTTAATAGTGAAGTTAATACACTTTTAGAACAAGTGTTACCAAATGTATTACATTTTTACGTTTTTATGTTGAAAAAATATTTTATTTTAAGGTCTCTTAACGAGTTGCTTATTAGCATGCATATTACTAGAATATTAGCCATTTATTAGTAGTAATTAAGCACATATTAATGCCTTATTCTACTTGACCTTATTCTACATCCCTAATCTTACACAATACCTAAACTTAACAACTACCTTACTAACTATTAATAAGCAGCAAATTAGGAATTTTTTGAGGGAAAAGACGTAGTTAATAGTGAATAAGTGTTCCCTATTCTAAAGTGTTACCAATATTTTTAAATGTTTTTTAAAATAATTATTAAGAGGTGTAAACTTACATGTAATTGGGGTTTAAAGAATATATGGTAACACTTTAGTTTAAGGTGTCCTTGTTACATGTTACATGTATTTACTATTATAATAACAATAAATTATTCATAAATACATGCAAGTAACCCAAACCCTAATCCTAATCATATAGTAAGTACATGTAGTTAAATAATATTACTCAGTACTTAAATGTATAATTACACTGTAACAAGGACACCTTAAAATAAAGTGTAACCAAAATATATCATTTTGTCATTATGGTCTTTAATACAAATGTTGTTAGATGTTAAGTCTTTAAATGGAAACTTTTCTTGAAAATGGTATGAACGTTTATATATATATATATATATATATATATATATATATGAAATACAACATGAATGCATTTCTATTACAAGAGTATATCTCTAGGAGCTTGGCACATGTAGTTTAAACTTTTTTTTTTTTTTAAAGATTTTTCCTTTTGTTTAGCATTGACACTTATATGTTACTAACCCATAAGGGTAGTTCACACAAAAATGATTGTTCTGCAATTATATTGAACCTCAAGACTTCCGTTCATCTTCAGAACACAAATGAATTATTTGTTTAGTCTCTCATTGTTTCTGTCCATCCACTGAAGACCCACGCACATCCACAAAGTTTTAAAAACTACATCAAATTTGCCCATCCTGTTTGAACCAAGCAGTTTAATTCAAGTCTTCTGAGATGACGTGATTTCTTTATATGATGAACAGATTGCATTTAAGCTTTTATTCAAACATAAACATTGATCAACCCACATACACAGACCAAATCAAATGTGGTAAACAGAAGCTCAAATGTGTAAACTGTCTAGGTAGGCAACTCATTGGGGCTTGGAACAGAGCCAATATTACACTTGCAACTCACTTATCCTCCTTGCACTCAAACTGCATGTATTTTTATTCACACACAGATTGTGGGCATGAGTTTATTCAGATGTCCCTCCCATTGTCTCTCATCTGAATGTGTGTGGTTGCTGGGTCTGAGTAAAAGTGATCTGTCACTTGTACCCACACACACTGAGTATGAAGTGTGAAACCAAGCCCCCACACTCCAGAGATTATTCTCCATAAACATGCACAAAAAGCTAAGGCTTACGTGCTGAGAGGAAGACCATATTGATGCAAGCAAGCAATGTCAGGAGTCTGCAAGCTTGCAGCTATGGGACTAAAATAAATGGTTTGTTACATTTTGTTGTGTTGACGGAATATAAACATCCATCGCCAGGGCTGGTGAAGCTGAGATAAACTAAAGTGGTCATTAATCGTGAAAGAGGAGCGCAGCTGAGGTGCCAGAGTAATTAATGTAACAAATAGTGATGGCTAGAATGAAATGAGTGTCACTTACTTTTCTTCTAGCACCATTTACATTTCTCTACACATTCTGTAATTGATGTGTTTAGATGTAGAAAAATGTACACAAGCATAAGCTCTCTCCATCACATACACTTACGGAGAGACACAAAAGCCATATGGTTTTGGTGGCGTTCTTCCCTTTTCCCCTCCTGAACTGTGAACAATAATGCTATTGTTTATAATGCCATTTAATAAATCATTTTTATTTGTTGGTGGACTGAGTGTGATGGAGCTGTTCTCAATAAATCTCTGTTAGTGGGTCCAGATGAGTGAAGTGCTAGAATTGCCATCCACTGAAGTGGCTGCGGAGTACATTACCAGTTCAACGTAAACACACAGTTGCTCCATCAGCTTTCTGTGTACACCACTTTCACCAAGAGCCATTACTGCCTGGGCGGGTGAGGACTAACAAGAGCATGCTAGGCTTTTGCTAGCTATTTATTATTGATGGTACTCCGCAATTTTAGTATACCCCAACCACCCCATTCATTCATAACACTGGAGACGGGAGGGAGGGAGAAATAAATTCTCAGACACGAGTTTGGTGGTCGCCTCGTCCTGAATTGGACTCGCTGACTTAGATGGAATGGAGAAAGTCTGAGTTCATGAGAGCCTATTTATTGTGATGATTGAGCTGGGCTGTATGGTTGTAACAGAGACAGCTTGATCTCCGACTGCCTCTGCCTAACCATCTCAACCATTTATGTAACTTCCGGTAGTCACAGTAATACAATGACTGCTTCTAAGGAAGAACACATAACTGGAATTTTTTAAAGTTGCCAGGTTAGTGACATCACATCATTGCAAACTACGATGAGTTTTAAGTCAAATAGCAGCTGGTAAACAGAATATTCTTGAGCAGGATTCATGTCTGTAAAATAATCAGTGTTTATTACTTTTGGACAGACATACGTTTACAAAGTCTAGACATGTTTCTGCTAATTTCTTTTGTATTTTCTGCACAGTGTTTGAATTGTGTCAGGGCTCATAGAGAGTCCCCCCTGTGCACTACCAACCAACCCCAACCTCCTTCAGAAGTTAACTAGGGGTGAAGGAAGCAAGCTGTATTTAAAATTGAATATGTTTGCTTCAATATAATCTCCAATTAAACTTTAAGAACTCACACTTACCAACAAACAAGCATAGTAAATATCAATAATTAGAGTTTTAACTTTTTAACTTTTAACTCTAACAGAATGGGACCCCGTTTAATGTTTTTGCTATTATAGGGGTCCAGAACTTTCCCAGGCCCCTTAAATTCAAACACAGTTTCTTTACATCTGGTCTAGAATGAAGATTTTTCCACATTTATGAAGGTGGCATGGAGGCTTAGAGGGTAGCAATGGCACCTCACAACAAGATGGTACCTTGTAGAGCCAGAATGCCTTTCTGTGTGCATGTGTTGGTCTGGGTTTCCTCTTTGGAGACAGTACACAGTTTACAGGTTCTGAAGGCCTGCGCTGACCAGCTAGCACCGGTGTTCACTGTGATCTTCAACCTCTCCCTGGAACAGTCTACAGTCCCCTCATGCTTTAAGCAGTCCACCATTGTTCCTGTCCCCAAGAAACCCCAGCCCACCTGCCTCAACGACTATCGCCCTGTAGCCCTCACATCAGTGGTGATGAAGTGCTTTGAGAGACTGGTCAGAGACTTCATCATTGCATCATTACCAGACACACTGGATCCACTACAGTTTGCGTACAGACATAACCGCTCCACGGAGGACGCCATCTCACACCTCCTCCACACCACAAGTCACCTGGACTGCAGAAAAGGGAATTGTGTAAAAATGCTGTTTGTGGACTACAGTTCAGCGTTTAACACCATAATTCCCTCCACACTCACCTCCAAGTTGGAGGTCCTTGGTCTCAGTACATACTTGTGCCAATGGATCTCCAGCTTCCTGAAGGACAGACCTCAAGCCGTACGGATGGGTAAACACACCTCATCCTCCACCCCCCTAAGTACTGGAGCCCCGCAAGGTTGTGTTCTGAGCCCCCTGCTGTACTCACTGTACACTTATGACTGCGTGGCCACTTCCAACTCCACCACCATCATCAAGTTTGCTGATGACACTGTTGTGTTGGGCCTGATCTCAGACAACGACGAGACGGCCTACATACAGGAGATTAAGAACCTGGAGAGTTGGTGCCAGATGAATAGTCTACACCTGAACATCAGCAAAACGAAGGAGCTGATAGTGGACTTCAGTACGAAGCAGGAGTCATACCAGCCGATCACGATCAGCGGGACTCCAGTGGAGAGAGTGGACAGCTTCAGATACCTGGGTGTTCACATCACGCAGGACTTGACTTGGTCCTGTCATACCAGCACCCTGGTATGTACCATCTGAGACGCTTAAGGGACTTTAGACTTCCCTCTCGGGTGCTTAAGACTTTTTACACCTGCATCATCGAGCGCGTCCTGACGGGCAGCATCACTTCCTGGTTCGGGAACTGCACTATGCAGGACAGACGAGCCCTCCAGAGGGTGGTGCGTTCAGCGGAACGTACCATCCACACCGAGCTCCCTGACCTGCAGGAGATCTACAGCAAGTGGTGCCTGATCAGGGCCAGAAAGATAGTGAAGGACCTCAGCCATCCCAACAATGGACTCTTTTCTCTGCTGCGTTCAGGGAGGCGCTTCTGCTCCATGAAGGCGAACACAGAGAGAATGAGGAGGAGCTTCTTCCCGCAGGCCATTCGGAGTCTTAACCACTCTCCACTCTAATCACATCACCCCACACTTTCACTTGCACAATTTCAACTACAATCTGCACTAATGTCAGTCTCAGTTGTAGAAGGTTACGTGAGGATAAATGAGTGGGATTTACATACCATTTGTCTTTAGTATTCCTTTTACTCACTTATACACTTTACTGCACTGCACAGCACACGGACACTTTATCACTGACATACACTTTACTTTATTTTTATAGAATCTATATAGAATCATATTCTATTTTTATTCTTCATATTCTATTTTTATCTCATATCTATTTTTATTTTATTCTATTTTATTTTATTGCTAGTTTATTTCCATATATATGTTTACTGTACTTATTTTCTATTTGTATTTTTGTAAACTTGAGGTTTTCTTAATTTTGTTGGACAAGTTGTTGGACAGTCGTACAATACATTTCACTACATGTCGTACTATGTATGTATATGTATTAGGGCCGGGACTTTAACGCGTTAATTTAGATTAATTAATTACACAAAAATAACGCGTTACATTTTTTTTACGCATTTTAATCGCACTTATTTTTGCACCGCGGAACGTTTCTCACTGGATGAGTTTCGGCGGACCGATTATACTGGAGCACCTACTAGCGAACGGACTTGCGTTCTCGTGGAGACCGGTCTTGCCAAGCTTCCTTGGAAGAACGAACTCAGAAGGACGCGAGAACACAGAACGCACACTTATGAGAACTGAGATGTGCTGCGTTCTTGCTTAACTGACCGCATAGTCTCAGCATAAGCAGCGACCAATGAACAATAAATATTACAAAATGTCATAACTTATTAAAACATTTCATACTATTATAGATATTACTTTCATATAATTGTATTGTTTTATTTTACAGCGTTATATGTTTTACTGTTAAGATTCATTTTAATATGCCAATAAAAATGCAGACTTTTATGCCAATAAAAATGCCAATTAAAATTAACCAAAACAAAACGATAAATGTTTACTTTCAACTTGAAGAGCCGTTAAGTATTTGTGAGAGCGACTTTAAAGCTTACAGGCTTCCGTACACCGGCTGCCCACAGCGTTTTCTGGGATTTCTAACGGCTCGATTCTCTCAAGTCTGCACTCGATGCATCCTCAGTTTCAAGAACATATCCGGGCACTTTCATGCATCCTCTGTACTTGCGTTCTTGAGAATTGGAACTGAACTTCGACGGTTAATGATGACGTAGAACGAGAACACAAGGACGCAAGATCGCTGAAGAATGCATATTGAGAAACAGCCAAAAACAAACCACAGTGAACATGGACAAAGAAGCTGATGAGACCGCTTTGGTTGGCCCTGTGGATGGGAAATTTAAAAATCCATATAAAAAAACTTACTTCTCACTGTTCTCAGGTCAAATATTTATATGCGATTAAAATGCGATTAATTTAGATTAATTAATTACAAAGCCTCTAATTAATTAGATTAATTTTTTTAATCGAGTCCCGGCCCTAATATGTATGTGACAAATAAAATTTGAATTTGAAATTACCAATATGTATGAGGACAATTTGTTTGGAGAATGGATGAATCATTTTGGATGGTCTGTCTGATCATTTTACTTGCTGATCAGACAGACACTTCTTCATTAGTGATGTTAGGTTAGATTGGTTCGGTTAGATAAGAAGCCTAATATGAGCAACTGATATTTGGCAGTCACAGGCCTGTCTAGAGTGGGGCATAGTGGAAGTTTTGAAATTTAATCGGAGGAGGTAAGTCATCCATCTAGGACAGTAGTATCCAAACCTGCTCCTGGAGGGCGCCCTTCCTGCAGAGTTCAATTTCAACCTGAACTTGAAACACACCTGAGGTTTCCCATAATCCTGAAAATTTGCTTTCGTTCGTTCAGGTGGGTTTAATAAAGGTGCAGTCGCATTAGCAAAGTTTTGGTGAAATTTTGTGGGCAGAAAATGTCCATTGTCTATTACCAGTAGGGTAGCAATGTACTGTATGAAGCCAGCTTTTACCTACATATCTATGCTTCAGTTCCTAAGAAGAGAGATAGAAAGAGACTTAGTTGGGTAAAAGAACACAATTAGTCTGTCCTGTGGTTTGAGTTGATGAATAGTCATTGAACACGCCCATTGAAAAAAAATAGAATAGTCTAGTGCAAGTGAAAGGTGAAACTAAAATGTCTCTAAAATTGTGCCTTAACTTATAAGTGAAATTGTCATTAGTTGTTGGAAAACCCTACAATCTTTGGTAGCTCTGTACAATAGATGCCAGCTCTTAAAGTACTGACCATGACTGAGGACCAAGTGATGACAGAACAAGCTTATCTTGGTGAATGCTTGTTTTGTGTTAACTGAGTGTCTCCAGTGTCCCTGCAAGGTCAGGTTTGATGTATGCAAAATTCATTTTGTGTTGAAGAACTCAGGAACCCAAGAACAGAGCTGCAGTCTAATGTGCTAAGGATGGCTTTTTGTTCTCACAGTCTTTCATGAGGTGCCATACATGCATATGTAACTTCTGTACACTTTAAAACCACACAGTAATTCCCTTCGGTACAGAAAAGAGCTATTAAAACTTAGAGAAGACATCCTCGCAAACACACACACACATATGTGCACATAAACAAACAAACACACACTTTGCTGTGGGTGCACTCCTCACCATTAATGCGTTCAAGCTCACCTCCTTCCCCCTCAATATCCCCGAAATACTGCTTTTAAGATGACTTTGGTGTGTATATATATGTATGTGTGTTCGTGAAGTGAGTAAGCTGAAAGGCAGATGCATTGTGTGAATGGGAGCGTAAGTAAAAAGTCTTTTCACAGATGTCTGTTGATGGGATTACTCACACTCTCTCAGCCTAAGGACAGAAGTGAGAGAAAAAGAGAGAGATTTGGGAAAGGAGAGAGAGTGTGAGTAAATGATTTAACAGCTAGCTCTCTGAAAGTGCAGAAGATCAGAGATCGAGTTGTGAGCTGCCCATCATTCTGATAATCCAGAGAGCTCACATCTGCATTAACACCCCCACATCATACGAAATGCTATCGGTGGCGATGGCTGCCAGGATTCTTTGTGAAGCAGGAAAAGAGAAGGGTTTGATTGAAGGTCTGGCAGAAAGTAGCAAGTAGAGGTCCAGTAAAACAGAATGATGTGGATGTTGACGATGGGGTTTTGTTATGATCTATTCCCACCTCCCACATGAGAATGAGCACACAGCATCTCTAATGGAGCTTAGTCGAACCCAATAACACAGACATTGAGCATTACAATTTACACCTGTTATGGTAAGTTGATAAATGTTATTTCAAAATGGCAGAACACTCCCTTTTCTTGTGTGATTTATACGGTGGGACTGCAAGAAGGTGTTGACTTTACACTGTTTCAAATTAATGTTATTTCTCTTCTTTAACTCCTGGGGGTCTCAAAGTGTAAAAACCTGATAAAAATGCAGCAGGAGTGCTTTTGAAGTAGCTGAAGTGGAAGGCATTTTATTCATTTGGGTGTCCATAAAATATAGTCACTGTTGGGGGAATTGTACTTTTGCAGCAATAGTGTGTAAAAAGATAGTTTGTTGCTTGCCTCTTCCCGCTAACATTCTTTCCAAATCGATGTGGAAATTTCACTTGCCTAAGATAAACCTTTACTTGGTTGCCAACAGCTGTTTGCTGTTTCTTTATTGTTTACAGTGAAGAAAATCTCATTTGTGCTTTTTACCACTTTCATAAGTTCGCCTGCCCATCCAGTCTTGATGGTTAATGGCAAACGAATTTGGCTTGTCGTCCTTGATGGCTCGGCTTGAGCTCCGATATGATACTACATAGAGGGAATAATATCAGAAATAGAGGAGGAGATGGGGGAGGTAGAGGAATGCCAGAAGAATTGTTGCTGGGATGGTATATCGTGGGGGAAGTCGTGGCCTAATGGTTAGAGAGTCGGACTCGTAATCGAAAGGTTGCGGGTTCGAGTCCCCGGCCGGCAGGGATTGTAGGTGGGGGGAGTGAATGTACAGCGCTCTCTCCGCCCTCAATACCACGACTGAGGTGCCCTTGAGCAAGGCACCGAACCCCCAACTGCTCCCCGGGCGCTGCAGCATGGCTGCCCACTGCTCCGGGTGTGTGTGTGTGTGTGTGTGTGTGTGCATTTGTTCACTACTCACTGCTGTGTGTGTGCACTTGGATGGGTTAAACGCAGAGCACCAATTTCGAGTATGGGTCACCATACTTGACAATACGTCACGACTTTACTTTATATAGGCTTGTGATGAGGATTGACAGGACTGAATGATTACGCTCCTCCAGAAACCTACATTTGGGACTTCATTTATTTACAGCTACCGTAAGAGACAGGACAAGAATTGGAGAAGAGTGAACAGGATCAGGAAATGTCATAGGCTCATGACATCCACATCAGAGCATGTGTACCAACTGTTCTTTTATCTCCTATTGGTTGAATTTCCCCCCCACTTTTGTTTCTTCCCCTCTTTCTCTCTCTCTCTCTCACCCTCACTCATGAGACACATTATTATTTCATTGCACCATTTTAAAAGCTGGGTGTGAAAGTTGTGGAATGCATTCAATGACTCACTCTCAGACAGTTTGGGAGAGGGAAGGAGCAAGGAGACGAGAGGAGGAAATCAGAACAGAGCAAGGGAGACATGAAGAATGAAAAGGAAAACATCTGGGATTGGACAGCTCATAACCTTGACATTCAGATAATTCATTTTATCACCCTGTTTTGGGCTTAAGGCCTTAAAATAACTGTAGCAAGCACTGCTTATTCCTTAACTTAAGCCTGGTCATGGGATGTGCACAAAATTATGAATTTCATTATAAATTATATACATGTTGGAAGTCCAATAAAATATGAGTGACTTGGGCTTGTTGCCAGTGCAGAGAGGGGAATTTTCCTTCTCATGTCATATAGTATATAATATACATACAGTACAAATATGGCATGTGGTATTTGGTTGTCTTCCGAAATCTGGCAAATTCTCACTTTGTCAAATTCCATGTTCCAGGTTTTTTTGTTTTGTTTTTTTCCCCCAGCGTTTAAATTTCTTAGTTAAAGGCATATGGAACAGCATTTACACTATCAACAAGAAATCAATATTACAAAATTTTCATCTATATTATAGCTTTATTTATATTGCTTATTACATTTTATTGTATTTTATTTTATAAATACATAACATTTTATTATATTCTATAATATTGTCAGCACCATACAATTTATATTTGGCTTATGTCGATTACTTTAAATGTATTCTAATTTTATATTTGTTGTATGTTTATGTTAAATTTATTATGATTTATGAAAAAATTATTAATGTCTAAACATGAAACATTCAGTGGAAGTTACGGGTTCTTCGTGGAATCAAAGAGGCCAATTAAGAACATGCAGGTATAATTGTGAATGTGTGGCTTTTGTGACTGGCTATCCATTTTCCAGTTATGACCATATGACATATAGATATATGTTGGTTTGGAGACAGATCTTGCTTGATATGAAATGTTGGAATTAGAACTGCTGATCAATTTTAATCATTGATTTCAAAATAAATTCCTATTTTTAATTTAATGTTTGTAGACATTCAGCTATTTGATTCTATGAAGATGCTTATTTGATCCCAAAAAGATTCTCCAAATTATGATTAGCTTTGACGACAGAATCACAACTGTGCAAACAGTCCTGCCCCTCGGCCGACATGCTCAGAGAGCTTTATAGTGGTCTGCTATCTGCTGTCCCATAGTCTGCTTGTTTGAGTGTTTACCAGGAGATAGCAGTGTCTTCTCAACCTCCAGCCCCTCTATACCGCAGTCATGTTTTGCCCACCCCTCTCTCATTTTGTCAGAGTGTGGAGTGTGTGCAGAGGCTGCTGGTTCAAGGCTTTTCCCTGTGTAATACCAGCTGTCTGAGGCTTTAGTGTGTGGCTGAGGGATTCCAGATCCCAGGCACAGGTGTAGATAGCCACTGGGCCTCACATCAAAGTTCCTCTAGATAACCCAGCAGCGTTTCATGTGTGAGGTATCTTTCCACAGAGCAAAATGTCCCCCTCTCCCCATCCTCCTGATTTTCTCAATCCTATACTATCTCTGTTGGCTGTCTGTGGGTCTGTGATCCAGCAGACCAGACTATTTCCTCTTCTTCTCCACATTGTTTCACTCTGTCTTTTTCTCTTCATTCAGCATGGTGAATTAGAGGTCTACAACCCAACCCAAGCTAGACAGGACCAGACAAACTTCAGGTTTGTGGTTTGTGTTGGTGTTCTGGTTTATAATAAAGAAAAAAAAAGAAAGAATTATATACACATACACACACACACACACAATAATATATTAAATAATATATTATTTATTTTTTTGATTGTATTGTTTTGATGTTAATAGTCTGGCTCAGGGACAGGATATAAAATAAAAAATAATAAAATAAAAATGAAATCTAAGCATGAAAGTCATTTGAAAAGTAGCAAAAAAAAATTCCCAGAGTTTAAGAAACACCCATATACTACTGTGTAGTCTCAATAGAGAGATGCACAATTTTATTTTGACTCCAATTATCCGCATCTACAAATGCAGGAGCTAAGGAAAAAAAATGTATTATGTGTCGTTGTTGTTTGATTTATGCTTTTAGAGCAGAACAGACAGTGAGACACTTAATGAAGGTTCCTAGGACTTAGATAGTGCTCTTTTTCTTTCAAAGAGACAGTGCTGTCTTCCCTTCTTATATGTGAACAATGAGGCCTTTTGATTTGGCCCACTGTAAATTTTGTGGGCAGCAGCAGTGGGAGTAGGGAGGTCACAAGGCTTTAATATGCTTAGCATTGACTGTCTCTCCCTCTTTCTCTGCAGCGCATCTATTAGAGCCCTGATTTGATTTTGGTCTATTCATTTGCAGTCCCAGCAGTAGCCTGCGGTGGCCCACTCTCTGCCCCTCTAATTGGTTGTGTCTCTGCCTGGCTGTCATTAGATTAAGTCGGACTCCTGGACACTTGTAGTCTGCGCTTGTCCTTCCATTTATTCAGGCTTAATGTAACACAAAATTCATTACTGATCACATTAAGAGTGCAATCGCAGATGTGGGGTGAGCTCTGACGAACCTGGGGCTAACCTGATGGAGGGAGCGGGAAAACGCCGAAAAACAGTGAATGACATTGGAGAGTCATAGCTAGAGATTGAGATGTACTTGCTTTGGGGTTCATCAGAGGGCGATACTGATTATGACATATAAATTCAGAATGAGAATATAACATTTTTCACTTTTTATGAGACAAGATGTAAACAAACTGTCAGTATGATTTCAATGGTGGCCTTCATTCTTTAGAAAAGGCAAAAATCTGAATTACAGTGAGGCAAAAGTGAATGGGGCCAATTCATAAACAGTAAAATACTCACCGTTTCAATAGTCACAAGATGTAAACAATACGCTTACTCTCCTCTTCTGCGCAAGGTCGTACACAATTTTATAACTTTGTTGCCGTGACAATGTAATAGCAAAAACTGTAAAATATTATTTATTTATGTAAAACATAAATAAATGTTTTACAATGGGGGGGTTACAAAAACGTAACGCAAAAGTAACATAATACATTGCTTTCCGTGAAATTAATAAAGTTTCAGTCAGGGTAGATGCCAAACTGAACTTTATGCGGATGAAAACTATATTGTTAGGGACAGACTTACGGTCTTTACATTATAAAGGACCTGGATCACATCCGATTTTAATAATGTAATTTTATAACTTTCAAAAATATTTAATGAAGTTTTTCTTTTTTGAAATGTTGAACAATTGCCATGTTTTTAAAATAAAAGTGCAATCCAGTGAACACTACCCTTCTATCTCTCACACTGTTGTTTTCATTCCTGTCATAAATGAAATCTGGCATTTCCCTAGCTAAGGTCTATATAACAGCATAAGTTCAGCTATATTAAATATGCATTATATACACACATCAATGTAAATGAAGGAAGACTCACGGTAAATGAAAGAGACTTTCTTATATTTAAGCCACAAGAAAGCGTAATGTTTGAATGTCTCTAGTATTTATATAAAACAATTAAGTATTTTTGCAAGCCTTTGTGTGATGTCCAAACCAAACACAAAAAGAGCACCAGACAAGAGCCTGTGCAAAGCAAAGCAGAGAAGCATGGATTCCAACAACGGCCAGAGACCACCATCCCCTAGTGGTTTTGTTGCATAAGACAGGGGAAAATAAATCCATAAAGTCCATTAATGTTGCCATGGTTAAATTACATGGTTTAAATTAGTACCCAGGTCATTAAAGGATTTCTTAGCCCAGATTTTTTTTGGAAAGTGGAAAGCTAGTAGCAAAAAAAAAAAGAAAAGAAGAAAAAGAAAGACCAGATGAAAATCATGGTCATTCATTCAGAATAAGATTGCCTTTCATCAACAAGCTTTGAGGCATTCATCTTTGTAAAATAATTTTAAGACTAAAATTGTGACATTAAATGTTAAATTAAACTCTTCGTACATCACTTTTAGGCAGATAATACTAAAACGTGAATGCATTTAAAATCAAGGCAGTAGATATATACTTTTATCATTGTGATATCACATGATCAATAGGCTACCAGCTATTATGGGAGCCATGTCTGTCTCATTAAACTACAATGTCATGAGGTTGACTCGCTTTAACTCCTCCTCAACACTCTTCAGCTATTGTGAATGTTTCTGTTTTCTCCCGAGGCAGAGAAAATAGTGGCAGATGGTTAAATGCTTACTGTCTGTGCTGGAAGGGAGGTGGGGGCTCAGAGGTCTGGATTCAGAAGAGAGCTGCCAATATGAGGTCATTTCTGTTTAGGAAGAGCAGGAGGCCTATAAAGGGGTGCGAGATACTTTTTGACATCCTTTGAAGATGCCTTGATAACGTCTGCGGAGTCATACAGCACATTGCCTGCAGCGTAAAATGCTTGTAGGATTTGTAATTGCAATCTACAGACCATCAATGCAATAACTGAACAAAATCATTTGGTTTTAATGTGTAGAATACAGAATATGCAAACATATCTACACTAATAAGCTTGTTTTGTGAACACCTATCGGTTTTTTAGAAATTGGCAGAGAAGAAGCAAGAGAAATTGGAAGATTAAGAGAATCCCTTCCCAGTCACCACCACAGTGTTGCCCTTCTGTAATCAGATTTCCAAAGCTGAGAAGTTTCACTCATTCGTGCAAATCCGAAACAAATCACATTTTGAAAATGAACAAATGTCCAGAGCGGCTTCTAGTCTAATCACATTCCCACACTCAAACTGACAAAGTTACACATTCTGTCAGACTCTCATGCTTATCATATTAGCATTTCATAACATTTAACAAATTGTCAAACTTTAAGAACCTCATACTGACACTCTCACAGAGGGTAGGGAATTGATCATTCTGTTCACTTGGTTAATTTCTACTGTATTTACTATTAGTGTGCTTAGTATTTATGTACAATTAGGATATTTAAAATTAAAGAAATAAACAAACAAACAAACACTTTGCAGATGCTTTTATCCAAAACATTCAACATTTATCAGTTTGATCTTTTTGTCAATTATAGTAACTTCCCTCATTTTTTCGCACCCTGCCTTCATTTAAAGATTACAATTATTTTATTTTTTATTATTTTGTTTATTTATAATTATTTTATAAAAATATATAAAATATTTATTTACTCATTGACATTGTTCCAAACCTGTATGACTTGCTTTTGTGGAACACAAAAGATATTTCATAGAATGTCTCAGTTGTTTTTTATCTGTTATTTCTTTTCTTTTCTTTTCTTTTCTTTTCTTTTCTTTTCTTTTCTTTTCTTTTCTTTTCTTTTCTTTTCTTTTCTTTTCTTATCTGTTTTGTGTTTTGTCCATACAATGAAAGTCAGTACACTTCTAAACAGAAGAAAGAAACTAATACAGGTCTGATATAATATGGGTGAGTAAATGAAAATAGAATTTTTTACTAAATCGTAAAAATTATAGTGAGCTCACCAAAATGCGTTTCGTAATGGCTTTCTGATTGAGTAAATTACTCCGAATATGGTTTTCCATTCAACCATAGCTTAACAAACTTATTTGCGAGGCTCTTTCTGTAGATTTTTTCATGTGCCCCTCTTTGCCAGATCCTTATCGCTCATCAAAACATTACAATTTCATTCAACCGAACAGTTTAACATTGATCATACTTACATTCACATGTATCCTCATAAAATAGCAATATTTGACCTAAGGAGGGGAGGTCTACAATTTTAAAACTTATGAAACATTTTTGAAGCAATTGCATGAAAAGTGTTAAACTTGTTTAGTACATTTGAAAACTTGCTGGATTTGCCCAAGCAACCATTGAGGATAAAACAAAAACAGCCTTTTATTTCTCCCGAATGCACCAATTCAGATGTTTTATTTGGTGAAGCACAAGGTCAGAGCGCAATTATGAATTGGTTTTGAAACATAATTGGGCTTTACAAAATGTAAGATGAGGTTGGCAGAGCATGCAATGAAACCCTCCTTTGTTTTGTTCAATGTCTAATAACGATGAAGTAAGCTTTTTGCAGCACAGGCTGTTTGCATTGGAAACATATCTGTTCACATTGCCCCGGCGCAAGGCTGGGTTGATTATAGCAGTGAATGCGGCGCTGCATTGGCGTGTCCCGACATAGATATGCATCTCTGCTGTGTCCATGCCATGGCTGAGTGCCTGGCCCTGCGCTCTGGGCTTTCTGCGCCCGCTCACTTAATCAAATCCTGATTCGGTTCGCCTCTGCGCTTGAGCACCATGTCACACTAACATAATGTTATCTGGACTTTGGCCTTTTTCTGACTGCCATTCCCAACCCATCTGGAACGGACGTGGTGGGTTTGTTGTTTTTTTACAGTCACATTCGTGAAACCTCTATTTTCTGGGTCCAATCTGACTGTTTAAGGCTACTGTATTTACCATTACACGTGTGTGTGTGTGTGTGTGTGTGTGTGTGTGTGTATCGCCATCCTGACTGGAGAGTCACCATCTTGAATCTAATCTGGTATTTATGCTGCACAAAATGTTTATCTTATTCATTATTATGAAGTATATTTGCATTGTCTTCCACTAAAAATTATTTAAACATCCAGTTACTTGAGAAGAAAAAAAATCCATTTGATAGGACATGAAATAAAATAAACCTTGGTCATTTAGTTAAATTCATGATTTAATTATAAATTAAATCCCACCACATAGGGGTGAAAAAAGAAAGAAAGAATCCCACACATTGCTAAAGCTTACAAATCATATTTTTAATGCAAAGATTCAGCCATGCAAAAAAAAAAAAAAAAAAAAACGTTTTTTTTTTTTTTTTTTTTTTTTTTTTCCAAACAGACCCAAATTTAAAATACAAAGCCTTTTAATAAAAACATAATTACAGTCAATAAGAACTAATGTCAGACCTCAACGGGGAAAAAAAGCTATTGTATTAGATATATGGTTAAAAAAATCACACAGTTTATAAATGAAAATACTGTATGTTCTATAACTAAGTCTAAAGTACTTTTTTATTGAATGCAAGACAAAAATACAGACTGTCAAAAATATAGAAAAATACTGTTTCTGTTTTTTTTATGTGGCACTAACTGAGGCAGCGAAATGTGCACGAGTATGGGAGTGTGTGTTTCTTTGTGAATGTATTGCCTATACTCTGATCCATCTTAGGGCCGTTGAGAGACCAGCACAGCACCAGAACTTGGATGAATCATATTCAATTTAACAGTGCTTGATGCCCCCTCCCTCAGCAGAATGTCATTACATTCCAAGCATGTGAACTTTGACAGCCAGATATGTAACGTATCTGATCTGATCTCAGTTCAGTGGTACTGAGCTCATGGGCTGATTTGGAAACAAGATATTTAGCCAGAGTCTCTGGCTTAACTCATGGCTCAACAGCACAGGGTTCCCCTGCCCCGGGCTTCAGCGGTGCCATAGCAGGGTTTTCATTAAAGCGTAATTGAAAGCGGCTCTAGTCCTGCTTTCTAGACTTCCTCCACTTCCACCTGCAATGTCTGGAAGTGTATTTAATGATAACAATGCTCCATGCTACTAGGCTCATTAATGAGTCCCCTCTTCCCAAAAAGTATGATGAGGTGTATCTGTTTTCAGTTTGTGATTGGTGCCTGATGGTAAAGCCATGCCCACATGATCAAGAAAATGGTTCTCAAATGTGGCCAATCATTGTAAACAGGGAGGGTTTGATGTATATAAATGTCAAACATTATTCAGAACAGCTCAACAGCAAGACACCCTCTACTGGTACAACAGTGATGACTAAAACATAGATACTAAATATGTCATTTATAAGACATAATGTCATAAGACATTATTCTTGTCCGATTTTGATCCCCCCCCCCCCCCATTCATTTATTCAAAAATACATAAAAATGCATCTATTGAAAAAAATGAATTGACAATTCCTCTTCCTCCACCACAAGTTGAGCATATTTGTCATTTCAGTATTAAAATTCATTAATAATGTGAATTCTTGAAACCCTCACTAAGTAACTTTGCATTACCTTTTTTGTGTGTTTGGAAAAAAATAATGGCAAAACAAGTTCACTGCTTATTGCTATTTGAAAAAAACCCCCGTCTGTCTGCCAAATCAAAGACTGTAAACTATTGTGTGGTGTCACTCAAAATCTTCATAATTTTTATAAATGAATAATAACTAAAACTAAAACCATACAAAACACCTGAAATTTTGTTACCTGAAATAAAACATACCTTAACTGAAAACCCCAAATTTTGTATTTATTTTAATTACACTAATTGTTAATTTTCATATTTGTTTAGTTTAACTTTAAGTACTATAATGACTAAAAGCAAATAAATAAAAAATAATAAATACAAATAATAATAAAAAACTATAGACTTATTAATATAAAACAATACAATTGACAAACTAAATTACTAAAACTAACTAAAATTAAAGTGAAAACTAAAAAATATTAAAATAATATGTTAACAAAAACTATAATAGTATATCAGTGATTCTAAAATAACAATGGTGTACACTCTAATTTATTCAAGGTTAAAGGAAAATACAACCTTTTACTTGTGTGGTGCTTTCATAACATTACTTTGTTGTATGAACATCCCAACTGCCTGGATATAGCAACATCAGCTCAACAAATAGTGTGAATTTTGAATTTAATATCTGTTTGTCCAAATAAATGCGTATGAGGGAGAGTTCGGAGAAACCTGAAAGCAGTCCTTATTTTCACAATTGCAGCTGATGACAAAAGTGACACAAGAAATTACACACTTTCCAACATTACACTACATTTTAGAAAGACCAGCGGTCTGGTAAAATATGAAGGTGAGGGGAACGAACCAGCTTTATTGTCCTGGCCACATGGACAATTCTAATGTGACAGATGGGAATGTTGTACTGTATATAATGAGCATGTAACACAACCCCATCCTGAATGTCAGTGATCTGGCTGTAGGGCACTGGAGGTGAGGATGTCTCCTGGCTTTGCCCTGTCTAATGGAGCTTGATTGGAAAATATGGAGATGGAGCGCTTGCGCTCGATCCATCTTCCTGCGGCCTGATCCACAGAGGGGCATTTTGACGTGCAAGCGCTAACCAGAGACAGCTGGGGCACCATGGTGGGATTATACTTTAAACAACATGACAAATCAGAAAAAGGAGGGGGAGGTGAGGAAGCACAGGGGCTTGTGGATGTGGGTTGCCGCTGAGGATGGCCAAGACGGGCTGGGGTAAGTCACGAGTAGGCCCTGAGTCCC
This sequence comes from Barbus barbus, assembly GCF_936440315.1. Lineage (NCBI taxonomy): Eukaryota > Metazoa > Chordata > Actinopteri > Cypriniformes > Cyprinidae > Barbus > Barbus barbus. Next base: position 13,698,446 of record NC_136734.1, on the reverse strand, counting down.
TCTCACTCAGGTTTGACACTGGCACAACTCACTGATTAAGAGCCTCCTGTGTTTCCCTTTGATCTCAGGCTCAGTTTTTGAGTCTAATGCCGTCCTCCATGTATCTCTGTCACAGCGGCGCTTTCATTTGGGGCAATGTGTTCTGAATCAGAGAGAGAGGGGGAAAAGCTTGTGGATGCTGGAGATCTGATCGGAGACCAGATTTGCTTGGGTGTTTTAAAGCGATTAGCTTTAGAGCCAAAGAGGTGAATGCTTTCCCTTGATCAGACATGTATATGATGCTGAGGTCTCAGTTTTACTAACAACAAAGCCATTTTGATATCACGTGAAAGCAGATGGATTTATATCAGCCTGTATGGGGCCGAAAGTGAGAACAGAAAATGTAAGAAGATTATAGCTATTCACCGGAGCGCACTAAAGCCAGACCTTATCTGAGTGTTCTAGTGTGCTTGTTCTTGATGTTGATACATTTTCCCAGTTTTTTACAGCACGAGGATGAAATTAGCCAAAAGTTGAAGATGTTTGGATTCAAAACCATTATGTTTGTAGGCAATTACACCGTAAACGAATAAATTGTCTAAGCTAGTTTTGCTTGAAATGTAAAAAATGCTACATTCACTTTTTGAGCACAAAGCTAGCAGCTTTGGGAATTCGAGGGAAGAAAAAAACAAACAGTCCGCAGTCCAGTGTCTGAAAAGTCTCACAATGTGGGTGCATTAGGCCACACAAGAAAGGCTTTTAGGTCTTTAGTGGTGTTCATCAGCTTAAGTCCTTTAAAGTAATGAGCCACACTCACATTCCAGAGGGAGCTGGGGCTCAGAGAGGGACTGGGCCTGATCTTTGGCCAAAAACATGATATCATTGCAGATTACGGCCGATAAAACCATACGCGGCTCGTATGCGTGGGTATAGGTCAAGTGTGTGTCCATGCCAGTTATAATGAAGAGAAAAATGCATAGATATAGCAAGGTTTTATTAACCCTCTGGTGTTGTTCAGTCATTTTTTACCAAAAAATCTTACGTTTTGGTTTTTTATTTTTTATTTTTTTTACATCATTGGAATGGTACACAATTTGGTAAAGGTTTAAGTGGTCCTGAAAATAGTCACACTTGTATTGTTCGTGGTCAAAAATGACCGCATTTGAAATGAATAGAAAGTGAATTTCAGCTAGTAGAAATGTTTAGTACTGTGCCCAAAACAAAATCTTACTGAAAGCTCATATAAACCTCAAATTTGGAACACAACTTGATCAGATTTATGATTTAGATTTTCTTGCAGTTTTGGAAGAAAACTTTTTTTTTTTGTTTCACCTTTTTTGTACATCTACCAAGTGTCATCTTTTTTTTGTTTTGTTTTTAAAGAGACCAAAATTAAGTCTGTGCTCTAAAACATTCAAACTTTATGACAACTTAAGTTGGAAATTTAATTTTCAGGTCTATGCTCAAAAAGTGTTTAACAGGTAATAAATGGATCATAACTATTCCATAAATACAATTTAGTACCATAAAAAAGGGCACAAGAGGGTTAGGTTTAGGTATGGGGTAGAGTTGAACTATTTAGAATAAGCAATCGTGCTGAATAAGCCATTAATATTTGCTTTATAAGCACTATTAAGCAGCCAACATTCTTGTAATATGCATGCTAATAAGCAACTAGTTAATGATGAATAGTTCCCTAATCTAAAGTGCTACCAAAGTTCTTCAAAATATCTTTTGTTTTCTACAAAGGAAAGGAAGTCTTACAGGTTTAGAAGCGCACAGGGATGTGTAAATGATGATAGAAAACTAACCCTTAAATATAAATAAACTTCTAAATTGCAGTTCTGTCTTGACTGTGTTTTTTTTCGTTGAAACATTGTTATGTCTTGACAGAAATACTCAATGTCATGAACTGTATATAATCTCTCATGTTCCCATCTCTGGGCAATCACTGAGTCCTCCTCAGCCTGTGTAACATTTAAACCTGCTATCACTTTACTGCAAGTTAACTTCTCATCACATCTGCACTGCCCATTGTGCAATCTGATCTGCCTCTCTGAGAGAAATAAAGTTAATCTCAGAGATGTCTAAGCTTTTGAATGGGATTTCAACTTTACAGTTTCGACCTTGCAGTGACTCCATCTGAGCCCAGGGTGACCTAACATAATGTCAAATGTGTCCCAGGTGTGGACTGTGACCGGAGAGGTGAAACCGAACGAGATTGATGGCCCTCTTCCTGCTTGCTTTCGTCTCTGATGTTACTAGAGATGGAGATGATCATTCAGAGGTTGGAGAACGGCTGGATGTAGCAGGCCAATTGTTAGTTCTCTCGATAGATGACTGAGAAATGCAAAACACCTTTCCATCTTTTTTTTTGTGTTATCTTCCTCTGATTTTATATCTTCTTTCTTTCTTTTTCCCAGTGTGTCTATAAACAGTCAGTGTACAATTTATTGACGGCAGTCAGGTCTTAGGAAAGAGAAAAGAGTTATATTGGCATAAGAGAAGATTGAATTAAAAAAATGGAAATTGTAACAATATTTACTCACCCTCATGGTAAGAAAAGAAGATATTTTGTTTCAGTTCTTTTTTTGAATGAAATTCAATGGAACCCGAAACTTTCAAGCTCTAAAAAGGCATAAAGGTAGCATGAAATTAATCCATGCAGCTCAACCTCAAACATCATGACTTTGGTCACTTGATGCACAAGAACTACGTAATCGAGTTTAGATCATGTTTATTGTTTGTGTCACCATATTTGATGTAGTCTGTGTAGACATGTTTTGGCTCAAGGGCGATTAAAGACTTAATTCTCTTTTCATCATAAAAGTCATCATGTCACTTCAGAAGATGTAAAATATATCAATAGATGTGTATGTCATAATACCATAATGTACTTTAAGCATATTATTCAAATATGCGAATTATGACAGCATTTTCTATTTTGGATGAAGTATATTAATTGAATTAATCAGTTGTTTCCAGACAGCAGTGAGATTAAATGGAGAATTTGCTGTCTTTTAGGAGAATTTTGCTAAAAATTTTCATTTTGCTGTCTCCTGCTTTTCAGATGTTTCTCAGAAAAAGACTCCAGTGATCTCACATTATTTTCCAATAAACTTAAGAATTGGAAAATAAAAGTTGGAGATGTTAACATAAACTCCAGAATTTCTTATAATACCAAATTATCAGGGTTACCATTTATCCATATTTATTTTATAGCTCTTAACTCCTATTGTGTGTCAAAATTGTCTCTGTTTGTGTCACAAGAGAAGAGAAGAGAAGAGAAGAGAAGAGAAGAGAAGAGAAGAGAAGAGAAGAGAAGAGAAGAGAAGAGAAGAGAAGAGAAGAGAAGAGAAGAGAAGAGAAGAGAAGAGAAGAGAAGAGTAGAGAAGAGAAGAGAAGAGCAAGTAATGTCCCATAACCTGTCCTCCCCACCTCTTGACTCAACTCATCATATGGCTTTAATTACGAGTTATTACCCTCAATATCCAGGGAGCCATTCCTCTTGTGTGGGACCTCTGAGATCACTTCCTACACTAGAAGTGTATTGTCTCAGCACAGAGAGACAGAATAAGAGAAAGTGTGTGTGTGTGTGTGTGTGTGTGTGTGTGTGTGTGTGTGTGTGTGTGCCATCAAAAAAGCTATATTAGCAGATAGTTCCCACAGAGCAGGGTTCGTTTCCAGTTCAATACAACATAACCACTCTGACAACAATATTTCCATCAGATTTCCTTATACGAACCCTCCTTATTACTTCTGCCTAACCCAAGCTAAGTTACCTGTGTTTGTATTAACCAACCAGTATATAGTGTTCTCAGAGAGGTGTAATGTATGTATTAATGTATTATGATGTATTAATTTCACTGACCTCTGAAGTTAATACATTCACCTTACAATACAACCCAGAAGAGAGCTGACTCTCCCCCACACTCCCGCCAGCCTTTGATCAGTGGTGAATCTCATCCTAGAGACTGGCTGAAAGAATTACCTTTTTAAGGCATCCCAAATATTTTTTCGCCTCTAGCCAACAGGACAAAGGAAATTTTTACCATGGCCAGCAATGCATTACAAGAATTCAAAGGCTGTTTTCAGCTTGGAACAACAGACATACATGTATTGCATTGCTCTTGCTACCTTAATCAGTCAGGAAAAAAAAAAAAACTGTCTCTAACTTGCTCAACAGATTTACACAGCAAAATAGCAGGACTGCTTCCTTCTAATTGTGTGTGTGTGTGTGTCCATCCTGACTGGAGAGTCACCATCTTGAATCTAATCTGGTATTTATGCTGCACAAAATGTTTATATTATTCATTATTATGAAGTATATTTGCATTGTCTTCCACTAAAAATTATTTAAACATCCAGACAATTTTACTTGAGAATATTATTGTATTATTGTATTAACTAAAGCTTTCATACCCATTGTGTGGTTATGTACCCTTCAATAAATAGTTTTTCCTTTTTCCAGTGCTGTTATTGGAAGCCTTTGGAGAATGGCTATATTTTGTCAGAATGGTTACTAAGGTGAAATGTGTTCGAAGAATATGATTTACAAAAGTATTTTTTACAGGGGTTTTATTGGCAAACACATTTTATTAGGTGTAATCAACATAAATTCATAAGTTAAGTCACTGCCTTGACATGCATAGCCTAATTGTTAAAACCATAACACCATTTGATCAGGCTTTCTGGCACTTATCTGATTTTTGCAGCTCGAAAACTCATGACACAGAACGGACACAGACGTTCAAAGTCACGCAAATACATGTCCGTCACATTTTGTGTGTACACGAATGGACTAGCACGCTACAGATCAACAGGTATCAAGCTATAGAACGTTTGTAATTATCGGATTGGTGCTGCTGATTTCAAATTCGTGTATTTTATAAAGTGCTAATTAATGCAGATTAGTTATAGACCTTAATGCTGTGTGGTACAATTTATTAATTATTATTAATATTCAGTCTTTTCTGTTGTTGAATATGAATCCGTGATATACACTGCCTGTAGGGCCTATATATCTTTGGAATAAAGGGCGACACAGAATTCTATAAAAGTTCCTAAACTTGTACATATAATAAAACGATTTCCTTATTTGAACAGACGATTCATGTTGCTGCTTTCTTCTTTTCTTTTGTGTGTTTAAAATATTGAGCGCTCATCTTATAAAATCATATTGATCACTTGATCTTCTATTGGTGGACACGAGCGGTTGGGAAGAGTTTTACTCATTATACCCATATCTTCAAGAATAAATTTAGGCATATGTTCGTGCTTATACATTTTTGTAATAAACACCCCAAAATGATAAACCTGACCTGATCCTTGACCTGCTTGTTTAGAATGTGGAAAAAATAGGCTAGAGACTTCTAGTAGATTACAGCCTATGATATTGTCGGAATGGGTATTAAAATGTGTGGATTGTTCCATGTAAGGTTGTTTAATACGCTGTATGATGTGGCAGACATTTGTAGTCGTTAATGATGTCAATGAGCTCTTTGGTATTAATAATTCGTAAAGAAACTAATTTCAAACCATATTAATAAAGAAACGTTCACATTTATTTTATCAAGTAACATCTTACATAACCTGGAACAGAAGATTTTTATATTATATTACCCTTATCTCTAGATATTTCAATCTTGTTCTATGTTCTTTTGGATATTTGGTTTGGATTCAGGATGAAAGGCGTGTTTGAGTTTACAAAGGACAAGGAGTGGCATTAATCATATAGGTCTAATAATCATATTTAATTTCCAGTCACTTGAATATTTCGAAACGAAACGTTAAAATTAAGCGGCGAAGTCGTATGTTCTTTTATCGCCTTGTCTCTGTTTGTAATCTTAATAAATAATTTTCTTTGTCTTTAAGTTTTCTGTGCTCTACACCAAACAAAACAAAGGAAAAGGAAACGGATAAAGCCAATATTATGCTTTATAAACAGTTTCTTATTAAACTATGAGGTGAGTTTATATTTTATATCACCTGCTGACTTATAATGAATAAGCGAATAAACTGAAAACATTAAAGACCAAGTTTGAGTTACTCCAAAAGGAAAAACTATTGGATCAGTCGTTCACTCCTTACAGAAAAAAAATTGGAATTACTCAAAAAATGTAATGTATATATGGTGATGAAGCAATTCGTCCTATTTTAGTTTTTTATCTCTTAAAATATTAATAAATAAAAGTAAAAATATAAGGGTTGACTCCTACAGTTGTGTGGAAATGACGCATACTGTATTTTGCCATAAGAATTAATAATAATTAAATAAATGTTTGCTTTTACAGAAGACCATATCACTGAGTGTCTTGTTTTGGCCTACATACATTTAGCAAAACATAAAAGAAACAAAAAGAGACATTTTTACATTTTAACATCACGTGGTTCTAGAATATGCACCTATAACATCGGCAGCAGGGCAGCGGAGGAGAGAGTGTGAAGGAGGGGTTCTTCTGGGCTGTTCTTGAACCGAGAAATATGAAGAACTTTGACAGGTCTTAAACGGTCTGGCGCCAAGAACTTGATCCACAGGATAAATACAGCGTTGGGGCATTTTGCGGGTGATGCTGTGCAATGGTGATTGCTTAGATTTGCAAAACCGTTTTGACTATCCTGTAGGCGAGGAAAGAGATGATGAATAGCATTATATACTTTGATTTTTGTATATCTTCAAACTCAGTTATTTTAAGCTAAGACCAAATAGTGGTCAATTAGCTACGTTCACAAGACTTTCGTGTCGGTTCGCAAAAGAGAGAAAGATTAGAAAGCGTTTGAATGAAATCGTGCCCTTAACACCTGCATTGACAGCTGTGGTAAATTTACTAAAACAAATAAATGAGTTGGACTACTACATGGATCTTTGTTTATATAATTAACTTGATGAGTATGGTAAAATCATTAACTTGCTTCATGTGGGGTTAATCTGTGCAAACCTCTTTTCAACATAATGTAGGCTACATAAACTAAAGTTAACGATGGTATTGCTCAACATTGTCAGCTGTGTAATTTATTTCTATCTATCCTCAAACATTTGACATACCTACCCTCGAACAAGTAGACGTAAATACTTTGTAATTCATGATTTTATTCATTCAGGCCTAAGCAAACTGATTATAGATTTAAACAATAAGTTGAGACATATCCCAATACAAATAAACGTACAAAACTTATAAGTAATATTATATTTATAAACAATAGGCTAAATCAATTGCAGTTCAATAACTAAGAATAAAATAGAACACAAAGCGCAATAAAATACAGTAATTAGATATTGAGAATTATATAGCTAAACAATCAATTCAATACAGTTATCTGTTGTTGACGATTACAGTATAGGCTATTGAACAGTTCAAAATCCACCTGCATTCATCATTTATCCTACATAACTTTGAAAACATGAAGCTTGCCCCCTATTAAAAGGCTAGAACTCTTACCAAAGACGAACATGTCGATACAGGATGATCCAAAACAATATTTTTATGTCCTTCTTCTGCTGTTCTGAAATGAATGAATCTTCCCATACACCCTTGACTGAAAATCCTGGACCCGTAACTCAAGATCCTCGCATCTGTCATAAACTCAAGCCCGCCGTGCTGCTTCATCTCTGACGGTATTCAGAAGCAACCTGTGTCTCCCTCTCGGGATAGTTTTGAGTCCTTCAGTGGGAAGTCATTTCTAAGGCTTACAGTGAGCAATTCGGAGAATGAAAGAAGTCATCTGAAAGGAACAAACAAAATGCATTTCCTTTTGACATTGTTCGGCTTTCCAAATCTCTGAACAAATGATTTGTGGAAATAATGTCAATCATACATTGTTCTTTCTCAAAGTAGTCTAGCCAGGCTTGATCAGATTCAGACATCGTTTCAAACACAAGAGATAAATCTTCCATTTGTGTCACTAAGTCTAATTAATTGTTGAAAGCGTAAATAGACTGGCACCAAAAAATGGGGGGGTTTTCTAAACATGTAAGCTTTGTGGAACACTGAGTGGATTGGTGCACTCTGTTTGAGAATTCAGGGGGTAAATATGAATTGACAGGGGTAGGTTCTTATTGTGGGACTCCAGCCGACTGGCGCCAAGCGCACTTTAACAAACGGAGTCCCACTTAATCAAGGATCTGTTGACGAGCCTCTTAAAGGTACACGACTGCTTATGGAGCTTTAAAGCTCAGATTGTTACTCTGCTGTACCCTGTCGGTCGATTTAACGTGAACTAATCGTGAACAGTTCTGGGAAATAAGGAGAGGTCAAATTAAATTTTTATGCAACATAAGCTACCCACTGATCATGCCTCGATTTATTAAATTTGTTCCAGGCAGTATTTAAAAAAGCGCGTTTTGCCAAACACTGTGATAGTACCTCGTTATTCCTTCCAGTAGGCAATCCGTAAAAAGGACATAAATCTCGCTGAAACCTTCCTTCCTTTTCGTCTTCAAACGCATTCAGTGCACCGTGCAACAAACTTTGTATCGCCCGGAGATCATCCGGTCGATTTAATAGCCTAGGCTATCAGTTAATTGTGCAAACTGTAGGAAAGTTGTTATAATAAATAAGTGCATTTGTTCTTTAATCTAACTGCTACTAATGTCCGTGGCGTGCTGGTTGCTATATTGTAAAACCGTTAAAATAGCGACAGTTTATTCGACGTTAGAATAATTTTGGTATGTTAGTTACACGTAACTATAAAATGCAATGTACAAAATGCTATATTTCTTAAAGTGCGACGTTGGAGCATAGAGATCAAGAAAGCACACGATCGTCAAACTGATGAAACACAAGCCGAGTAAAGCACTCTCTTACCCGGCTGCCTAACAGCAAGATGACCGTTCCTCTGTTAGGTTATGCGGGGGTGGGGTTTCCAGATCCTTACTCTGTCATTGGTTAATATTTTATTCTGTTGACATGTTTTCTTACTGCAAATGCTTCCGACACCTTCTAGCCAACCCCCCCTTCACGATCTTGGCTGGAGCTGTCAAAACCACGCCTATGGAGCTCTACAATTGGTCCAGAATGCGTAAAATCTGCAATCAAGACGGTTTGGTTCATTAGTACTGGGGACCCAGTGAGAAGAGACATGTACACAGTGGTCAGGGAAGAACCTACCAATTCTACATCAGTGCGCAGGACTTTCGCATCCTTGTTATTGGGGCTGCTTTAGTTTCTGTAGTGGCTTGGACAGAAGGAAAACTGTAAATCTACACAGAAGTGTCAATGTTGCTTTATTGAAGGATAATATCACTGTGTTGCAACTGGACATCCCCGACGGTACTGCCATTTCCTACCAGTCCTCTTCAACTACTGTGAAACCAACACTGTCTTTTTAAGAGGGCGACAGCCAGTTGGACTTACGCGAGTGACAGGCGCAGTTATTTTAGAATATTATATTTTCATCTGACTTTTTGGATGCACCGATGAGAGATCCAGTTTTCACAGCGAACGCTATGGCTTATCACCCTTTTCACGCGCACAGGCCGGTCGACTTTCCCATGTCAGCTTTCCTTGCGGCGGCTCAACCCTCGTTCTTCCCAGCGCTCACTTTACCACCGGGTCTCAGTAAACCGCTGGCGGATCATGCGCTCTCCGGCGCGGCTGAGGCTGGCTTACACGCGGCGCTTGGACATCACCACCAGGCGGCTCATCTCCGCTCCTTCAAGAGTCTCGAGCCAGAGGAGGATGTTGAAGACGATCCTAAAGTTACATTAGAAGCTAAGGACCTTTGGGATCAATTCCACAAAATCGGAACCGAAATGGTCATCACTAAATCAGGAAGGTAAGGCGCCCCCCCCCCCCCCCCCCCCCTTAAATAACTTGATGATAACGATGTTTATTTAGGCTACTTGCCCTCGAAAATGTTTGGTCTGTTTCTCTATAGAAAATTTTGATTATTTAGCTAGAAATTAAATAGCTACTGCGCGATAGAAATTATGTTTCGGATGATCGAATTACATCAACGGCACTAAACAGTCACAAAAGGCTCCATTTCTATTTCATGTCATCATTAGAATAATATTCACACTCGTAATCAAACTAATACCTGTTATATAGCCTAGCTAAGTAGAATTAATGCTTTTGAACAATGTAAATATTGCGCTACACAAAAGGGAACTACTTTTTTTACGAAACACACACACACACGCCAGCCGTAATTGGCTGTGGGGTCTTTTTTCCCTCTACTTCTTTTTTGGCCTAGGCCCTACCTGAAATATGTAAATATAAGAAGGATTAAGGAATAAGAATCCCCCTGATTATAGGAATATTCTCGTAAAATATTTAAAAACATTAGTGAGGATATAGTCTGGTACGATTGTGTTATTGGATAGCCTGTTAGCCTATGCCACACGACCTAGATATGAAGGATATTTATTTCTGGTTAAAATGGAGAGTGTATAGCTGAACTACTTGTCTGTGTTTCATTTATTTTAAAATGTCTTTACAAAGTAAAATAAATATTTTATTGCATAAATTCGGCCCCATGACCCATACGGTTATGTCTGTTCCGTCCACAGGAGAATGTTTCCTCCGTTTAAAGTGCGCGTGAACGGCCTGGACAAAAAAGCAAAGTATATACTTTTGATGGATATTGTTGCGGCAGATGACTGTCGGTACAAATTTCACAACTCTCGATGGATGGCCGCAGGAAAGGCCGATCCGGAGATGCCCAAACGAATGTACATTCACCCGGATAGCCCTGCCACGGGTGAACAGTGGATGGCAAAGCCTGTTGCTTTCAATAAACTCAAACTGACCAACAATATTTCGGATAAACATGGATTTGTAAGTTGCATTAATTTCTCTTGAACTGCCTTCCTATTATGTTATTTCCATTCAGTGATAGTATAACATAAAAAGATAAAGTTATCTTGGTGATCAAGAAGCAAAGATGATTACGAGATTAAGCCAAGCACAGAGTTTGGACATTTAGGGTGCACTGGACTTTTAACGTGTTTTCAGTGTCTGTCGCTTAAATGAAGCATGAAAGAGAAGTTGCTTTAACATTAAATTGCATGGGGCAAACGTCCAACTGAGTCCCGTGATCGACAGTTTTTTTTTTAAGAAACATTTTTTGTAGAACAATTAGGCCTAAATGTCAATTTCGAAAATATTTTTGTATTATAGGCTAATTAGCTAATAGTCTAATAATAATACACACATTAAACACTCAATTATACAATTACGTATCTCAACTATCACCCCCCAAAATCTTAACATTACTATTAGAAAAATGCCTTTTACTCTAATTATTATTATTAGTGTATTATTGCTATTATTATTATTTTTGTGCAGATTTTTTATTTTATATTTTTAACAGCATTTTCATATCATTGTTTGGTATTGTTATTGACCGGATATTTTTGTTTATATTTCAGACCATTCTAAATTCGATGCACAAATACCAACCCAGGTTTCATATCGTTAGAGCCAACGATATTCTGAAGCTCCCTTATAGCACCTTCAGGACATATGTATTTCCTGAGACCGATTTTATAGCTGTCACTGCATATCAGAATGACAAGGTAAGTTAGAGCGCCTACATTTAGTTTAGATGTTTCTTTTTTTCAGTTGTTCTTTGTCATATTATTATTATTGAGCTCAAGGAAATTATTTGTAACATATTTTATGTTTTAGAATTCTGTTTAGTATATGATATGTGTCGCTATGCGTCCTTCTGTCTTTTTGTCACTGCCATGAATAGAATTCAATCTGTTGATTATAATTGGGATGACAGCACACTGAGTCTGGTGCCTCTATAAACGTAAAGTTTACAGACCAGTTACGATCGATACGTGCAACGAATAGTTTCTTGTATGCATAACTTAAGATGCTTAGTAACACTATATGTTTTTGACAACTTTTTTGACCCCGTAAAAAAGAAAAGTCTCTGCAGCGTGAAACTAAACTACAGTATATGAAGTCACAATGTATTTGACTAAACAAACAAAAGTAGGCTATTCGGATTATTTAATTGAATAGCTACGAATTAAAACGTTATAAACGTGCATTAATTAATCTTAATTAGCGAAATATTTAACCAGCCGTTGTGGAGATAGCTTTTAAAGACATTTTATTTGCTATAGTTTATTTCATTTGATAATTCTTTAAAAACACGTATTACAGTTACAGAACAATTTATTTTGAAAAAGGCTGCGCCAAAGAAGCATGAAAAAAATACAATAAATCAAATTTGACTCTTTTTCTAGATCACACAACTGAAAATCGATCATAATCCATTCGCGAAGGGATTCAGAGACATGGGGAATGGAAGAAGAGAAAAAAGGTACTGTGTCTGAACGGTTATTTTAAACCATCAAATATGCACAAAACTCAAACATTTAGGTATGACATCTAATATCACTTAAACTTTCAGAAAACAGTTAGCCCTGCCGTCAATGCGCATGTATGATGATCAATGCAAAGTCGACCGAGATGGAGGAGATTCGGACGCCTCATCTTGCGAACAAACTGCTGGAAGGGATTCAGTTCATTCACCGATTGGACCAGCAACAAGTCCACTTAAATTCAACAGATCCAGAGGTAAAAACATGCATTGCAATTACATTCGAGCTTTTCCTAATTTAGTGCAAAGTTTCTTATGTTTATTCATATGCTAACATAAAGAAAAAAAAAAAAAAAAAACTTTTCCATGCATTGGATCATCTTATTTTAATCATCTTATATGTAATGTTCTTAGATTAGATTTTATTAGTTCTGGTTAAAGCTATTGAGAGCGAATTGATGAATACAGTGTCAGTATGTTTACAGTCAGTTGCCTGCTAGTTGTTTAGTTCCTGTCAGTTTGATCTGTCTGGCTGGAAGTGTCTTCCAGTGTCTGCTGTTTATTGCATAGCATAGCATAGCATATGCAATTGGCTACATCTATGCACAGCCATTGTTCTTTAATTTGTGATTACCCAGTCTTATTTTTAATAAAGCCTATCTGACCAGTTACAGGCTAAAATCATTTTAAGAGGCGAAAAGAAAGAACTGTCTGCTATAAAATATAAATTGTTTAATACATTTAATCTTTGTGAATATTCTCATCTTTTTTTTCTAATATTATCTTACAATTAGCTTTTTGTGCCATTTAATAGTAAATGAGGACCAGAGATCTCATTTAAGATATAGCAAAGTGTCCATGCTTTCAAACTTTATTTTTACTATTTTGCCTTTTAATTTAGCTTAAACAAACTATTACATTTTGTGGCTATTTTATAGATGGAATGATGGCTATTGTATTATTAAATTTGTTGAGGGGTCAGTGTGGTTAGTATTTGCTCCGATTAAATTAAAAATTTCAGTATAAAGTTGCAAAAATTAGCTGAAGAGCCTCTTGGTTTTCTACAGAACCAGTTTATGAGAATTATTAGTCCTCGAAGCACGTCTGGTTATAGGTTTGTGATATGTGAGTGTATATTGGTTTTATAAAGACTGTCTCATGGACGTTTTGGTTCTGCACATTTTTCATCTGAATTTCATCACAATTCATTAAGAACTCACTAAAGAAATTCCTTCCAACTACCCACATCTTAAACGTTTCATGAAATCATGCTCGTGCCATGAATGAAAACAGAGGAAGTAATTAGTGTGGAAAACATATTTTGTCCATTCTTGTGTAATCAAAGGGAGTAATTAAACAGATGCAAGTTAGTATGCTATAAGGAGTGAAAATAACAGTCTACATTTATAAAACGGACACTTTGGTTTTATCAAATAAATAAATAAATAAAGCTGATGAGCTATATCTATATTTTTTCCAGATGACAAAAACTGCAATGAAAGTGACAACGAACTTGACCAACATGATGATGGAACGATCAGAGTCAGTAGTCCAGACCAGACACCACGGTCACCATTCAGCCCACACTGTGAGGACAATGAGAGAACTAACCCAGAAAATAAAGGGGACTATTCGGATTCAAGGAAAGAAACTGACTCTGTCTTCAGCATCAGAAACTTGGAGAATGACAAACTGGACAGCAGGAGTTTGAAAGAATCAGATAACTCCAAAAAGGATGCAGACTCTGTGGGCCTGAACACAGTCAAAGATGGCTTTTCCCCTCTGATGGTCCAAACAGAAAGCCCATCACATTTTAGTGCAAGTCACTTGCATAGTCTAGCCCTCTCTGGTTTACACAATCAACATTTCTTTAACCCACTGAGTACAGGACAACCATTCTTGTTTCACCCTGGGCAGTTTGCTATGACTCCTAGTGCTTTCTCAACCATGGGCATGGGACACTTGTTAGCCTCAATGTCTGGAGCAAGTGGACTAGAGAATGGCAGCCTCTCTTCTCAGAGCACCAGTTCACCCAACCCTTTCCCATTCCACTTATCACAACATATGCTTGCATCTCAGGTATGATGATTATCTACTATAATATACATTATCACTTACTTATAATAAAATGTAGGCTACTTCAAATCTGTCTAAATATTTGCTATCTCCAGATATTATCACAGCATCCCCAAGATAGTTCTTCAACCTCCATCAAACCCTGTTTAATCTGTTATAAATTTTCTTTCCAAACGGGTTTACAATGTCGGCTGAATTTGGAATCAGTTCTACATGAGGGAAATTGATGTTTATGCTTGGAGACATCATTTTTTAATTATATCATCAGTAAACGAAGCTCTTTGTCAACCTTGTTTAGCTAACATCTACATGCATTTCGCGCTAATTGGCTGCAATATAGCCTTCTAACTATAATTCTCCCCTTTCTTAACAAGACGAATGTATTTCTCCATTTTGTTATGATAATGAATTAAAATAGCTTGTTGTTTTACATTTAGGGTATCTCCATGCCACCGTTCGGGGGATTTCTACCGTACCCGTACACGTACATGGCGGCTGCAGCTGCGGCGGCCTCCGCTCTCCCCGCCAGCGGCGCCGCCTCCACCTTCAGCCGGAACCCCTTTCTTAACAGCGTGCGGCCAAGGCTGCGATTCAGCCCCTATCAGATCCCAGTGTCTATTCCTCAGAGCTCCGGTCTGCTCACCACCGGCGTGCCGAGTGCTCTGAGCGCGGAGTCGGAGTCATCGAAATCAGGCAGCAGGGAAAGCAGTCCTATATCTGAACACCACAGCCATAAAACCGGAAGCGGCCAGAATAAGGGATCTCACAAATCTTCAGGGACGGATTCCGTTAACGAACTGCAGAACATACAAAGATTAGTCAGCGGACTGGAGAAACACAGAGACGTGTCACCCCGTAGCGATTCACCAAAGTGACCCCACCAAGCCATTCGCTCATTCTAATTGCATAACTATGCTTAAGTGAGAAAAAAAAGTAAAATCTTGATGGTTGAAGTTATGGCTCGGACATTGGAACATCCCTCATCATACCTGGATTTAGAAGAGAACTGTATACGCCCACTTTTCGGATCTATACGGCATGCTGATTTCATTTACCCTTAATTTGGCGAAGAAATTCTAGGCTACTATGAAAAAAGAAAACGCAAATCCCTGGACTATTCTTTTTTTTCTGTTTGAATTTGCTCTACATGTAATATCCAAACTATTTTAGGCCCAAATTTTTCAGTGTATTTTGAAAAAGGACTGCAAACGCAACAGTCTCTGACAACATCCGAGGTTCAATTTGCTTGTGTCTGGGACCCGTTTTTCTAATTATTTATAATATTAAAAATAAAATACATATGTAAATAAGGTTAATGGACTTAAGGAGACGGATTTTAATTTATTAAAAACTGTACATTGGTGTGTAAATACTATTAAGTCTCGATTTGTTACATTTATATATTTTTTTCTCATTTACAAATACGAATATTATCTAGCGCTTGATAGCAGGAAACAGAATGTGTTATGTTTGTGATATCCTGCCAGACACGTAAAGGAAAGGCCACTGTAAATCTAAATCTCTGGTGATACATTTGAAAACTATTTCATTTGTAGCTAAATTCAACAACAGATGTTTAAATGTAATGATGGTGCATAGGCAGGGACAGCTCAGGTTTCTTTCTAATCATGCATTGAGAAGGTCATTCTGTAGTTTCTTTCTTATGAGAGCTTATCTGTTTAAACATCTCGGTGCTGGATTTTCGGGTAATTGAGCGATTTTGTTGCATTCTCTCAGTTTCAATAAAACGAAAGTGTTCATTTAGTCTTTTGTATTCTTTTGTGTAAATATAGGATTAGACTACATGTGACCCTGGACCACAAAACCAGTCTTAAGTCGCTGGGGTATATTTGTAGCAATAGCCAAAAATACAGTGTATGGGTCAAAATGATCGATTATTCGTTTATGCCGAAAATCACTAGGATATTAAGTAAAGATCATGTTCCATGAATATATATTTAAAAATTTCTTAGCATAAATATATCAAAACTAAATTTTTGACTAGTAATATGCATTGTTAAGAACTTCATTTGGACAACTGTAAAGGCTATTTTCTCAATATTTAGATTTTTTTGCCCCCTCAGATTCCAGATTTTTAAATAGTTGTATTTCGCCCAAATATTGTCATATCATAACAAACTATACAGTAATGGAAAGCTTATTTATTCAGCTTTCAGATGATATATAAATCTGAATTTTGAGAAGAACTGGTTTTGTGGTCCAGGGTCACATATATTTCTTATGTAGGCATGTGGAATGCTGCAAGCATTCTTAGATCACTCATTGGCCTACTGATCAGTTTTATTGAAATTATTTAGATCAGACGCGTTAACCTTGCAGTTTATTTATTTATTTTGCCTTGCCTGATCCTGGGATTCAAACATTTGTAAATTAAAATAAACTACACAATTTCATTTAATCGAAACAATTAGTGTAGCCTATAGGTTAGCCTGTATAGTTACATGCACCCTATTAAACTGGTTGTGCGCCGTACTGCAGTTACCTTCAGCTAAAGCTGATGTAACTGCGCCATCTGTTGATCACAGGGATGTAGGCCTAGTTTATTCATCAAACACGGTGGTTCTGACAAATAATTGGTCTTAATCAATGCTATCTAATAGCATAATCGTTATAAAATTATGCTGTTTGAAAATGTTTCATAACGAAAGTCATACTATTATAATTCAGGTCTGATCATAATTAATGATGTCTGAAACATAGAGAGGTTGGCAGTATCTTCAAAAACTTTCCATCTGCGTTCACCGTAACTAGCTCAACAACTTCAAAAAGCACATTTTGTTAGGCTGAGCTATTTTTACCGACTTGCTCTTTGCTTGTTTGTTCTGCACGGGACTTTTCTTAGGTGCGCATTAATATAGGCTACTAATCTTGTACTATACCATTATGCACCTGGTGGGGGAGGATAGAGAGAGAGAGTCGAGAAAAGTGCCATCGTCCTGGTGGAAGGGTTAAACGCCGCAGCAGGGACGCCTCACAGCCTCAGCAGCAGACAGTCCTTTGTCCACAATCCGGCGCCTGTCGCCTGCCTGCCGGCCACACAGCCTCTGCACACCCGCGCACAATGGCTGACGGGATCTCCAGAGTCCGGGCTGGTAATTAGAGAGCCCCCTCGCCTCTTTTCTTCTCCTTCTAAAACCATAATCACAAAACTCGTTTTATTGAGAGCCTATTGTTAAATTCTGTTACGTCCAATTAACAGAGCCAAATTCTCGACCTTGTACTCTCATGGAGAAAAAAAGTTTGTCTAAAACAATTAGTCAATGACTGATCACTTGGCTCCAAAAGCCGCCTCAGAGAGAGTCCCAAACAACCGAAGAATGAGCGCATGTCTATCCCTCCGAGCCCTTCAAACAAAAACTTTTTAGTGCTTGAAACTTACACATTTGGTAGGCATATATTACCACAATGTGGACAAATGCTAATAACTAAATAACTATAAAAACACTGTCTCAGTCGCAAAAAAAAAAAAAAAAAAAATATATATATATATAGTATTGTTATTAGGATATTGTTGTTTCCATATATATATAGGCTAGAATACAAGTTTTTAGCCTTTTTTATTTTATATTTTTTATTTATTCATTTTTTACATCTGATGTATCTGACGGTAGTAAATCAGACATAGTCCGACTGCCATAGTTTATAACGTTATAATAGCTTTATTTAGATATATCTAAAAATATATATCACAAAGCCTAGGCTACATGGTTTTAAGATAGTTCGCTGTACCAAAACAGACAACTGGACGACTGCACAAACACAGAAATTAATTCCTTGAATTATTTCCAAAACATTTATGGTAAAGGTAAACTTGGCATAAACTTTCTATAGTTTGTCATCTTGATGGGGAACCTCTCTCTGTTGCTTTCAGCAGAGAGATAGGCTACAAATTGAAGCAGAAGGCTATAGCTTATAATGAGTTTTACTGATAACTACCGAGGGAAAGTCAGTATGTTGCAGTGTAATTTAGATAGTTTGAAGAACAGTCGATTTTTGCCCGAGTCTTTAATGATTGCAAATCGTGATCTGTCATTCTGACTGAAGTTTCCGTCATTGCTTTTCAAGTTTACATCGCCCTCTGCTGGTAAACGATGTAATGTATGAACCTATCATCTCTTTGAGAGACGTGTATTGAATTTATAATCTGATTAAGAGGTTGATTTTATTTTGCCTCGCTCGAGGTTCGGGTATTACTGAGTAAATAACAGAACAATGCAATTTTTGACTCTTCGTACAATTCTATATGAACGACTATATACTACTGGTTAACTCAAACTGATTTATTATAAAACTAAACATACACTAGTGTATTTGTATTTACAAGACCGACGCTTACAACGAGAGACAATTAATAAAGAACAACAATACTTTCACAATTTGTTGGCTAAATGCAGACATTGCAGCTACAAATCACATTCGTTGAGGGTTCATTATTTTGCACAACACAAATATTCGTTTGGCGCCCCTTTAACGTTTTAAATGCATCTAATTTTATTATTCAGTCTCCAAAAAGTCATTAAGAGGGAATTAGGAGTTACACAAGAATTAATACAGGAGATATACAAATCAGTTTCAACAGTTGCAGTATGATGTGTTAATAATAAAAAAAAAAAATGTTAGAAGCCCCATTCAGCATGAGATGCCAATGAAATTTTAGTGAAGTAAACTGTGATTAGAAATGCAGTTTTATTTTTAGTCTTCTACATGATTCAAAGGATGTCAGCGCTGCTTGGCTTTTCAGACCTGCTTCAAACATTGTGTTTGGTTGAGGTTACAGTGTCTGTCTTCAGTGGAGTCACTGTTGTAAATGTGTTTTACCTCCCTGTCTGTTTTTTACACCAGACTTTTTAGTGTAACTCTTATGGAGTGATGAAAAATTTTACTAAACAAGGTATTCACAATGTCTGAAAAGTTTAAAACGTGTTGTTTTGGTATTGTCCTTTAAAATTTTACCAGACTGTTTTATGTGAAATATGGCTTCAAATAATGCACCAGCAACCTGGATGAAACAAGGAAACAGTCAGTATCGTATAAGAGCAAGTTTAAACAATGTTTAATGCATTGACAGTAAGAGGGAAATTGTCTCCTAAACAATGAAACAAACTAAACCATTTTTTTTAGAAACATGGGATTTTCAGGGGACAGATATATCACTTTACAAGTTATAAGGTATAAAAAAAAAAAAAAAAAACATTTAAATGCAAAAATTTACAGATGCTAGGATCTGCACTGCTGATATAGATTTAAATTTAAATAACAGAAAGTGACTATAACACATAACTATGATGAACGTTTAATTTTTAAGAGACTAAATTTTGTTAGGGGCTTAAAGACAAAAATAGCATTTTAAAAATATTGTGTCCCTGTTTGTTCAATAGTACTAATATTTGCTTCATTGTGGTGTAACCAATATTTAGGAAATCAATTTTGTCAGCTATTTCTTTAAAAATATAGTTGTTTACATATGTTTGAAATTATATACACAAGTGTTTGGGAAATATTGCATTACTTTTAACTTGACGGTTATCCTCTACGAGAGTCATCGGAGCTATTAGGAGTCACTAATACAAACTGTTTTTACTTAGTTTGTTTGTTCTAATGTATGAAATTAGCATTAATACAGTGATTACATTTCTAATATTTTGGCATTTGGGCTTTGAACCAGATTTCATAAAGATTTCTTCTTTTCTCAGACATTCATATGTGCTATTAAAACTTGCATTGCAGATTTAGTCCAAAAACTAAAAAAAAAAAAAAACCCAAAGAAAGCCCTCTGTGGTGTCTTGATGAATATGATTTTAGAGTAGATAATTCAAATGTTGCCGTCAATCCCAGGCAAAAGCGCTCCAGGAAGAGGAGAATCACTGTGATTATTAACCTGGTCCATTACCCTGATGCCCTTGAAGAAGGCACCTAGACCATTTCAATCTGAGCCAACTGAAATGTATTAAAGTTTCTTTTTGGTGCTTCTAGAGGAAGTAATGGCAAAGTCAATTTTATTTGGGAACTCAGGCTTACCTTTATCTAACCTCTTAAACAAAAGCTGCAATCTAACTTCACAAAACTACCAAAGTTTCTGCACCGCTGCTCAAAAACAACTGTTTTGCTTGGCAATTCATTTTGTGCCAAGGAACCCACCAACTTCAATTATTGTACTGGGGGTTCACACAAGAGCCTCCATTTCCCTTTGCCATGTCTGGGAACCTTTTAGCATCTAAGCCTTTGCCAGCATCGGTTCTGAGTTTCCTCAGCGCCACCTTGGTGAACAGCATGATCAAAAGCAACGCTAATGTCAAGGCACCCTCCCCCAGTCCCCTGTAATCATTCCCACAATATTGTGGGCAGCCAAACCACGCGTGCTCTGTGTCTGTCATTAATGGACATGTGTTCCATATAAAATAAACCTGACTCACAATAGCCTGCCACTGAACCTTACTGCTGATTGCGTGACAGAGGAGAGACTGTCTCCATGTGGATCCATTATTGCAATGTTGTGATGCTAATATTCAAGTAACATTTTAAAGAGCAAGGGAGCTAAAGGGGGAGAGAGTGAAGGAAGAGTGGAGGTATGGTTCAAGATACTGAGCTGAGAAAGTTTCAGTTAATCTAAAGTCCACAGAGACTTTATTTACACACAATCATAAGAAAAAGGCACAATTTACAGCTTAAAGGAATTCTCTGGTGTCAGTACAAATTAAACAAACGCAAGTACATTATTAGGTAGTTGTGAATCCCAGGTGTTTCTTTTAAGAACATTGCTGCAGCCACTGATGGAGCCAATGCCAGCATGTTTAGTGCAGGCCTTGACCATTTAGAACAGGACTCAAATAATAACTGAAGTACCCCAAGTTCAAAATTATTTTTGTGGGAATCAATAAGAATTGATCCTAACTTGAACATGAAATATTATTTTAACCTCAAAATCAGTTTTGATGTTGTAACCATTTTTAAAAAGTGAAATTACCATCTCATTTCCCACATAATCTCATTCTCTGTTAGACTGTGATGGTTGTGTGAAATTATTGTATCAGGGCTGTGCTCATTAGCTCTATGTCTGCTGGAGCCTCTGTGAGTCCTGCACTGGGATGGACTGTCCTATCCAGTGGAATGCTTGAGAGATGATGGGGTAAATAATGAGAATAGAGGGGGCAAACAGACCCAGAAAGAGCCCCTGTACTCATTCTAACTGAGGCTGGAGAACAAAATAAATAAATAAACAGAGTCCAGTGCCTTCTGGGAAATCGAACAATACTAATCTTGCATTCCTCACAGCTAAACAAGTTAAGTTCATAGAAGTTGTTATTAGTAAGCTGATTCAAAATATGGTTACATGGCTTTGAAACATGTGACATTTTAGTCATTCAGCATTTTTGTTTCACCACAGCATTGGCTCATTGGAAAAACTCATACATTTGCAAAGCTGCAAAAACACAGTTCCCAGCTGAAATGAACACTAGTGGCAATACCAACTAATTTTATTTCTTTTTACACAAATTATGATTACAGGATTCTTGAATAATAAATGAAGAGTTTGGTTCCAAAATGCTATAAATCCATTTTGATTAATTTGAGTAAAACTGTGTTTTCTTTACCAAGAAAGTGGCAAGATGAAACCACTATTTTCTGTTTCAAACTTTCACATAGCATCTTTAGGTTATAATAACATTAAAAATTCAAATCCAGATTTAGATTTTCAAAGATTTATTATAAAAACAGATTTTTTTTCCCCAAAATACAATAAATCCATGAAGGCTTGTTTTTTTTCTTTTTTCAAAATGCAATAAATCCACTGAATCAATATAAAAGTTATTTTTCACATTGAAACTGTTGAAAGTACACAACAAAGTAAGTTGATCCAGGGCCGTACCTACCATTGAGGTCCCCGGACTTCGGTATTTTTCCAATAACAGAGGCTGTAAAATGACCTTATATTAATTCTGATTTGGTGCTGCAAGGATTAGAAGCCAAGATAACAGATCTTCTCATCTGAGATGCCTCAGCGGTAGGGGTGTGCGATATATATCGTAATTGTTGTTTTAACGATGTGCAAGTATCGAGTATTTTGCAAAAATCATTTAAAACACCCCTACAGAGCGCACGCATACATTACATGACGTCTAGGCTTGTGCGCTTGCGCATTTAGAGCACGTTCTTTCACTGCGTGATTCAGTCTAATAAAATGCATTTAGAATGATAACAAAATTCAAGACATGGGGGCAGAAATTGTATATATCTATACCACTTCATATAGTTAATCAATTTCACACGTGATGGTCGAAATGTTGCAATAAATACTTTTATGGAGCAGTTATTATAAATATATATATATATAAGTTAATTAAGAGACTTAAAGACACCATATTGCCTGTTTTTGCGTGATTTCGCCAACAAAAATCATTCCAAACACAGTCACAGCACTGTTTTGCATGATGGATTTGCTTCAATTGCAAAGACTTATTAACTGTGATTTGCTGCCACCTATTGAAAAAAATTTAAATTGAAGTGACAAACGGCCAAGTATGGTGACCCATACTCAGAATTTGCGCTCTACATTTAACCCATCCAAAGTGCACACACACAGCAGTGAACACACACACACCATGAATACACACCCGGAGCAGTGGGCAGCCATTTATTCTGCGGCGCCCGGGAAGCAGTTGGCGGTTTGGTGCCTTGCTCGTGGTATTGTATACACATTTGCTGTACTTTCACTCCCCACACCCACACAATTCCTGCAGGACCTGAGACTCCAACCTGCAAACTTTGCATTACGAGTCCAACTCTCTAACCATTAGGCCACGATTATTGGTGGTTTTAACTCCACGTTTCGACTTTTTTTCCCCCTTTTTTTTCATGTTTTACATCATTTAAATTTTCAGTATTCAATGTTTTATGTTTAATATATTAAAATATTATTTATGCATTTGTAACTGCAGGTTAAATGCATTCATGTCTTGCATTAAACAGTGTGTAAATACATCTAGATGCCACTTCAGATGCATTCAGATGCACCGATTTAATTTGCTTGGTAACAGCCCAAATGTCTTATTCTTCTTCACTGATTAAATGTAAGAATTTGACTCAAAAGATAATGGACACTTTTAGAAAAAAAGGCTTTATAAAGGTAAAAATGCCCATGAAATGTAAAAAAAAAAAAAACAGTTTAAACTTATTGGAAAAGATTAATTTCTATCAGTGTGAATAATAATTAAAAAAAATTATCATATTTATATTTAAAATTATTTGAAACACACGTTTAAGAATCTGTTATCTTGAAAAATAATGTATGCTACTGCCCACTGACTTGGTTTTAAACCTATATTATTATCCAATTTATGAGCCTTAAAACATATTTAAATGCACACATGTAACTCTGGAAAATCTAAATTTTCTGCTTCTGAACTTGGTCAATAGCTGTAACGGAACGGGTCGGACACAGAAGGTAAGTGAAATCACAAGGTGTTTATTTACAAAGTGAACAGCAATCAGCAATCGTGAAGATTCTTCGGACTTGGTGCGTATCAATTCGTGAGGTTAAAGTAAGAGGAATGCCAGTCACAATAAGTTTCTCTGTCTTGACAGATCCTGGAGATTGGCAGCATCAGAGCGGCAGAGACATACGAGGATTCAACCAAGCCACCGGGGACAGATGAGGAGGATGACTGGAAGAGGACAAGGCAGAAGATAAGTAAGGACAGGTAAGTATTCACAGGTGTCTATACTCAGCTTTTAGGGAAGCAGAGACGGTCCATGTAGCAATCCTGAGATCGGACCTTGCAGTGCTTGTCACGTCACTTCAAGATCGGACCAAGAAGTGAGCTGAGGGAAGTGCTTTTATGAGTGTGGTGATAGGAGATTGATGAGGTGCAGGTGCGGGTGATGATTGGAGATACAGGTGACAGTGATGAGTGACGGGGAAGACGGGCCATTCTGTGACATTACCTCCCCCTCCCGGACGGCGCGTCCCGCGACGTAACAACAATAATACCGGGGAGGGGGGGTGGGCGCCCTGGAGGCTGGAGCAGAACCTGGACAGGACAGGGAAGCCTCCAGGGTGGATCAGGAGCCTTAGGAAGCCAGGGCAGGACTGGAGGCTCGGGAGACCGTGGCGGATCCGGAGACTCGGGAGGCCGTGGTGGATCAGGAGCCTCGGGAGGCCCTGGCGGATCAGGAGACTCGGGGAGCCATGGCGGATCAGGAGACTTGGGATGCCATGGCGGATCAGGAGGCTTGGGCAGCCATGGCCATATTTTTTGGGAAGCCCAAAGGGATTCATGAGGCCATGAGAAATGAGCCATAGTGGCCCTGACAAATGTCCCTAGCAAGGCCACTAGGATTACAAGTATATAGCCCCCCCCCCCCAAATTTCTTTGGGAATGTTCCCCATAAAGGGTCTCACAGGAGGAGCGGGCTCTAGGGGGCGCTCTGGAGGAGCGGGCTCTTGAGGGTGATCTGGAGGAGCGGGCACTTGAGGGCGCTCTGGAGGCGCGGAGCTGGATAGAACCAGCGGAGACGCAGGAGGGCGCTCTTGCAGCGCGGACACCTGAGGGCGCTCTTGCAGCGCGGACATTAGAGGGCGCTCTTGCAGCGCGGACATTAGAGGGCGCTCTTGCAGCGCGGACATTAGAGGGCGCACGGGAGGCGCGGAGCTGGACGGGACCAGCGGAAACTCAGGTGGGCTGGACGGGACCAGCGGGAACTCAGGTGGGCTGGACGGGACCAGCGGGAACTCAGGTGGGCTGGACGGGACCAGCGGGAACTCAGGTGAGCACTTGCGAGGTGCAGGAATTGGTGGGCGCAGACGAGGAGCAGGCAATGGAAGGCACTGGCGAGGAGCGGGCACTGGAGGGCGCTTGCGAGGAGCAGGCACTGGAAGGCACTGAAGAGAAGAAGACATTGGAGAAAGAACGGGAGCCGAGAACTCCGGGGGAAGAGCCTCATGCATTAGCCCCTCGTTCTGCGTTGGCGGAGCCTGATTGCTTGTGGGCTGTGGAATCATCCCCATCGGCGCAACGTTCATCGCCGGTTGCGGCGGATTCCTCATCGCCGCTGACGGAACATACTTCGCCGTGGGTGGTGGAAACATCCTCGCCGCGGGCGGAGGAAGCAGGTGGATCGGCAACAACCCTCCGTTGCGGGGAATCAAAACCAGCCGCTTTCTCATTTTCGGTTATGGTCCGATCTTCTGTAACGGAATGGGTCGGACACAGAAGGTAAGTGAAATCACAAGGTGTTTATTTACAAGGTGAACAGGAATCAGCAATCGTGAAGATTCTTCGGACTTGGTGCGTATCAATTCGTGAGGTTAAAGTAAGAGGAATGCCAGTCACAATAAGTTTCTCTGTCTTGACAGATCCTGGAGATTGGCAGCGTCAGAGCGGCAGAGACATACAAGGATTCAACCAAGCCACCGGGGACAGATGAGGAGGATGACTGGAAGAGGACAAGGCAGAAGGTAAGTAAGGACAGGTAAGTATTCACAGGTGTCTATACTCAGCTTTTAGGGAAGCAGAGACGGTCCATGTAGCAATCCTGAGATCGGACCTTGCAGTGCTTGTCACGTCACTTCAAGATCGGACCAAGAAGTGAGCTGAGGGAAGTGCTTTTATGAGTGTGGTGATAGGAGATTGATGGGGTGCAGGTGCGGGTGATGATTGGAGATATAGGTGACAGTGATGAGTGACGGGGAAGACGGGCCATTCTGTGACAATAGCCTACTAATATACAGGTACTGGACTAAAAATAGCCTACATTCAATCAGTCATCGGCCCCCAAAACTAATACAACAGGCTGTCTTGTTAGTGCTTTAAATTAATTACAACAATAAAAGAAAATTTCATGACTGGCGTTTGTCGTGGTTTGGGAAAAAAAGGGAGAAAACATGACAGAATAACACGGCAGATAACGCATTTTGCATAAAATTAAAAATTGATTTTTCAATACCGACCAGATACTATACTGATTTTGGCAGAAACCGATTTTATTTTATTTTATTTTTTTTTTCGCGTTTTTGAAGAATGTTTGAAGAGTTTATTTGCAAAAACAGATAGGCTAACGCTTTTCAAAAATCTAATTTTTTACTGTTAGTTAGCTAGTATTTGTTAGTAATTTGGTATCTAATCAAATTAACCAAACTGCAGTTTGATTGAAATTAATTGGAATGCACAATGAAAAAACTTGATTTTTGAAAATTGTTAAAAATGGAGTTATCTGTTTTTGCAAATTAACTCTTCATTTATTCATGCACAATACTGTGTTATGACCTCGAAACACTTTTACCATAGTGCATGATGTGTAAACTAATACATTTTGATGTTAGCATCACAACCAGCAGCTTCTCTGATGTAGCAAACTTGCTCTGGAGCTCACCTAGTACAGCACTTTACATTTGGCATATGGAGCACTCTCGTATGAGTCACAATAATAGAACTCAAAGAGTTGTGAAGCAAGCTGAAATGATATGGTTACTTCAGCAACTGTGTTTTTACATTTGCTTTTGGTAGTATAATTGGTTAGGCTCAGTGTTTTACCGGCAATACCTCACATTTAATTTCTGAACTTTCATACATACAATGGCTAGCATAATAAATTGTTGCATCATTCGTATTCATCTGTTAGGGAAAAACAGAACATGTTTTTAGGGCCATTCAATGGACATTTAATTTTAAAAAGTGCAACATAATACAAGTAAATGCAAGCAATGTAATATAATTCCGAGGGTAATGTCACCACAGGCATGTTTTTCTAATGAGCCTGGGTTGGTTTTTATTGTTCGTATAGCTTTGTAAAGAGTCAGCTGCTAAGATTTCTACTTTCTGAAGATTTTGTTCTTTTTCTAAAGGCGTATAATGAGAATGACATTAAACCTAACTTGACTTGACCACGTGAACGAAGCAGGTCCTGCTAGTTTAACAAAACTGTTCTCTATGTCTTTACCCATTACACTGGTTACATTCTTTAAAATGTTTTATGTCAAGTCAAAAACTTTCTTTAGGTTTATACACTACTTCAAACTGTGTTAGCTGTTAGCTGTGTTAGCTGGTTCAGCAAAAACAGCATTTGTAAATCATCAGAGAGAATTATCTTTAGACTTTATCCAAAAAGTTACCATCTTTGCATTAGAATAGCATTGAATAATCATTTCTCTTGTATAAGTTGTGTTTGGCAGCTGACTGTAGACAGTGACACTCTAATTGTTTCGACTCTTTTTGTACAGTGTGGGGTTGGTAATCTAAGGATTACCTGAGAATATCGACTCGATACCTCAGTTCTCCTTGAACCCACAGGAAGCACTCTGTATTGCAGCAGATAAAGTGTTTGCTCCTTAAGTGTTTCTTTTGACGAATGGGCATGCAGGCACTGAAGCAGGGATTAAAGAAAGACTGCACCAAAAGCGATCAAGCATCAGACAAAAGGTGATTATTTGTCTAAAGAAAGCCACAGAAGTTCATCAGGGCAACTTTGTTTGAAGTTAAGCCGTTGTTATAGGCTAGTCAAGCTCATTATGCTAACTCAAAGCTCTCTACTCCTTTAATATGTCAAAACCCTCCCATTATGACACGCAAGGCGATTTGTTTATCATATAAAGTTATAAGAGAATGAGAATAGTCAATTGTACTCCTTTATATAAACTTACAAACTACATATAATCATTATAAAATGCATATTCCACTCTGAAAATTGTGTAAACCGTGTGCGTCAGACTAAGAAGGCATGCTTTCAAGGTTACTAGCAGGCATGTGACATGTCCCATTTCACAGGGGCAGGCATTTCTTAGATACCTGCAGCTTATCTGACCACAGTTACTTGGTGATCACCTAAAGCTGGTGCATGAAGTCAAACTAAAGGATTTATTGCCTCATCCCTGGCTTAAGAAGGCTCTTATCTGAGGGATGAGCCACAGCTTATGGCCTAACAGCTTCATGTAAGATGCTCCCATCTGACACAGATCTCAACCAGCCACTGTGTGCGATTCCCTCAAGGTGAAATTTTGGCATGGTATAGATCCTGGACATCAAGTTCAGATAATTTAGGGGTCACTTTTTTCTTGTGCTGTGTATTATATATATATATATATTTAAATACATAAAACATTCAATCTATACAGCATACAGCATGAGCTTTACTGTTTAGTAATATTTGAAAAACTTTTTCCAATAAATTAATATCATTATAGTCAAAACATCCAACAGGAAATCATGCTTTTATTACAAGACAGTTCAGGTTATATAATGTCATGTGTTGTGATAAATATATAAATAAATAAAAACCTTAATGCTTTTTATTAATAAATAATTTTGTGATATTTATAAAAAAAATAGTAATGACCTTTACCTAGAAAATATATTTAAATAATAATAATAATGAATAATTGTTTACAGTCAATGTAATGAAGGATGTAACAAAAATGTGTTATGTTGTTCCTTTTAGAGTCATTAGATTTGAACATTTATTGACAAGCCAACATTACATTACATTTCTTGTCAAACTAGCAAAATGTAAACTCTTGATTTTTAACAGATTAACTCTTAAATGATTGGGAAGTCGTGGCCTAATGGTTAGAGAGTCGGACTCGTAATCGAAAGGTTGCGGGTTCGAGTCCCCGGCCGGCAGGGATTGTAGGTGGGGGAGTGAATGTACAGCGCTCTCTCCACCCTCAATACCACGACTGAGGTGCCCTTGAGCAAGGCACCGAACCCCCAACTGCTCCCCGGGCGCTGCAGCATGGCTGCCCACTGCTCCGGGTGTGTGTGTGTGTGTGTGTGTGTGTGTGTGTGTGTGTGTGTGTGTGTGTGTGTGTGTGTGTGTGTGTGTGTGTGTGTGTGTGTGTGTGTGTGTGTGTGTGTGTGTGTGTGTGTGTGTGTGTGCGTGCTTGTGTGTGTGCGTGTGCACACACACCTGGTATTCATCACGTCCTGGGGACCAAATGTCCCCACAAGGATAGTAAATCTTAATCTTGTGGGGACATTTTTTGGTCCCCATGAGGAAACAAGCTTATAAATCATACAGCATAAAGTTTTTTGAAAATCTAAAAATGCAGCATGTTTCCTGTGAGGGCTAAGTTTAGGTGTAGGGTTGGTGTAGGGCAATAGCACATACAGATTGTACAGTATAAAAACCATTACGCCTATGGGATGTCCCCATAAAACATGGAAACCCAACATGTGTGTGTGTGTGTGTGTGTGTGTGTGTGTGTGTGCGCATTTGTTCACTACTCACTGCTGTGTGTGTGCACTTGGATGGGTTAAACGCAGAGCACCAATTTCGAGTATGGGTCACCATACTTGACAATACGTCACGACTTTACTTTTATGATTATTGCTTTTTCTTTGAGACTTTTGCAGTGCCTTCGTGCAACTATGTGCCACTCTCCAAATCATGTGATATCTTTTTAATGTAATCGTAATACACTCTTAAAAATAAAGGGGGTTCCAAAAGGGAGGTTTCACAGCGATGCCATAGAAGAACCAGTTTTGGTTCCCCAAATAACCTTTCATTAAACAGTTCTTAAAAGAACCATTTTTCTTAGTAAGAAGAACATTTTAATAATCTAAAGAACCTTTTTCCATTGTAAAGAACCTTTTGTGGAATGCAAAGTTTCCATGGATGGTAAATGTTCTTTGTTGAACCATTGATGCCAGTAATTAATCTTTATTTTTTAAGAGTGCATATGAATGTAACTGAGTTTATAATCCCCCTGAAGCCGACTTCTCCTCCCCAATGCGCAGCTCTCCTTTCACGTTCGTAATTCATGACTGATAGAGGGCCTGCTCTTAGCCTCTTTGATAAGATAAGACACAATCAGCCCTACAGATAAAAGAAGGCCTGCCGACCCTGCATACAGGCTCCAGATGTACCATGACTCACAAACATACCGCTGGAATGAGAGCAAGAGAGAGAAGCTGATATATATCAGTAAGCATTTGCTGCAGGCTCTCTTCCTGTTGCAGGACAGGAGGCTGTTGTCTGAACTACAGCACTGGACACTAGCAGATATGGGCTGAATGTGAGTTATGCAATGCAGATGAAATCTCGCTGAAGAAGCGAGTTATGCTTTCACTAGGAGCAGCTATCAGATAACCTCTGCATCTCTGCAGGGCATGAATGACTGACAACCCAGACATCTCACCCTGTTATAGTCCTTCTCTCAACACAAGTTAAACACGTAGAGTCGTGTGTCTGCGCCTCTGTGTGTTCGTTTACAGGGTTGTTAAGTTGAACTGTTTAAGCCGGTGGGCCTCTGTGTTGTGACAATCGTTGTTGATGTGCACGGCTGAAGATGAAAGGTGAGATAGTGTGTTTGCTTACTTTGTGTCATGCCTCTTGTTTCGGCTCTGTGACGCCAGTGTGCAAAGAGAAAACCAGGTAACGCACGTGAGCATGCACAAACACGCTGAAGTGCTTTCTGGAATGATGGATGTTTGGTTCTGCGACACCAACACCTCCCATCCTCCACCACCAAATACAGCTTAACAGCCTAGTTAAACACTAATTACTCTGAGAGACAGTTTACATCAATCAAAGTTTGAAATGTCTGGTTTTTAGGGGCATTTGTTGTTTACTTGCTTTTGATGCTGATTAAAACTTTTGTTCTTATCTCAATGATTACTAAGACATTGAGAGGAGGAACTTACTCTTCTTATCCAGTAGGCAACTGCTTAATCAGGAAGAATCACCGAGTGGATATTTTGTCTTCAAGGAATATTTTGGGTTCAAAACAAGTTCAGCTCAATTTGCAGTATTTTGTGGCACAATGTTCCATACAACAAGAAAAATAAATTTAAATTGTCAGGGTTATTATCAGCTAAAACTAAAATTTTTATGATTAAAACATTTTTGTTAATCTACATAAATCTGAAATAAAATAAAATATAAATATTGCAGTAGATAAAAAAAACTAAAAAACTAAAACTAAATGAAAATTTGAATTATATTGTCTTGGCAAATGACTGAAATAATTATGGGAACTGATTTAATAAACGTATAAACTGAATAAATTTGAAACACTAAAGTTACGTTTTGGAAATAAATAAAAAAATATAACTAAAACTGAAATTAAAATAAATTAAATCTAAGTACTAATATAAAACAAACTAATAAAAATTACATAAGCACATCACATAATTAACTAAAATTAAAACAAAAAGTTAAAAGCTTATTCAAGTACATAAATAATGCTAGAATAACACCATAACTAATAGGTTGTGTTCATTAAAAAGCAAATATCAAGGTTATGGCAAGGTATTTGCAATAAAAGTAAACTGAACCAAGTTCTTATAATTGTATAACAACACATTTTATTAGTATATATAATTTAAGCTAAGCTGCTTTTTATATTTACAATCACTTTTTTAATTACTGTTTTAAGTGCTACATTGCCATGCCAACAAATTTGTACATTTGGATATAACAGATTAGCTCCATTCACTTACATTGTAACTGCCTCTCTGTAACTACGATATTTGCCTTTTTAAAAAGGAAAATTCATATTTGTGTACATATTAAATATTTATGCCACAGGAGCTTTTGTTCAAACTTAACCTGGATTGTATTAGGCCAAATACAGTAGTCCCATATAATGTATTTGCTAACAAAATATCAAGCCAACTGGTTTATACTGTACTTTCAAAAAATCAACAACAGAGCAGTTGTGTAATTGAGGAAGATTGAGTGGGTGTTTAAAGCTGTAGACCATTGTAAAGTCACCTGTGAGAAGCAGGTCAAACAACGCAGACGAGCTCATCAGATTATCCAAACTACCTCCTGTACCTGAGTCAATCCCCAGTAATCCCATCCTCATTTGCCAAAGCTAAATATCACCATACTTGTGAAGATAACACAAGCTTGTTCTAATCCACAAAATCCCCCCCCAAAAAATTGTGTACTTTTTCACACAATGCCAAGTTCAATTTTTTTTCTCACATTTTCAATGTTAAGTGAATACATGATAATGAACACAGAGTTGTCTCAAGTGATTTAAAGATCAGACAATGTATAAAAAATGACATTATGATTCTTTAAAAAAGTATCATAATGTCATTTTATGGTGTGCACTGCAGTGGATTTTAGTAGGCATTTCCCCCCCTTTAGAGTATGATGTTAATGACGACATAAATGACAGACAAAAAGTCATGAAGTGATGAAACACAAGTGCCCAAATATTTACCCATAATGTTTATTCCAAGAGATTCAAAATGTAAAACAAATGATTTACTACAGATAAAAACTGTTTTAGTCGAGTATTATTGCTGCATTTTTCCTAACCCTTTATATTATGGTGTCTTTGTTACTGAGTAATATTAATTAATAACATGTACTTAAGGATTAAGGCTTGGTTTATGATTAGTTGTATGTAAATATGCATAATTTACTATAAATTGTAAGAAGAACACTGTAAAATGTTGGGGGTTAAACATGAGAAACTAAAAAAAAATCTCCAAAAAATCTCCTCATTTGTAAAACAGGTATAAAACTATTCAAATTGTAAAAATGCAAAACATTTTCTGTGAGGGGTAGAGTTTGGGTGTGGGTTATGATTTTAGGACTGGCTTATAAAATTTATAATTATCAGTATATATAAAAACCATAGAATTCCATGT
The DNA here is from genome assembly GCF_936440315.1 of Barbus barbus. NCBI lineage: Eukaryota > Metazoa > Chordata > Actinopteri > Cypriniformes > Cyprinidae > Barbus > Barbus barbus. Next base: position 13,665,492 of record NC_136734.1, on the reverse strand, counting down.
AATGTCCCCATTTAGTTGGCTAAGTAAACGTGTGTGTATGTGTGTGTGTGTGTGTGGTTTATGAGGACACAAATTTGTATAATGACACGGGTATGACATAGGTATTACAACATGAAGGTGATTTATGAAGACACTTTCGGTGTCCCCGTAATTCAAAAGGCTTATCAGTAAGCATTTGCTGCAGGCTCTCTTCCTGTTGTAGGACAGGAGGCTATAGTCTGAACTACAGCACTGGACACTGGCAGAAATGGGCGGAATGTGAGTTATGCAATGCAGATGAAATTTCGCTGAAGAAGTGAGTTATGTTTTCACTAGGAGCGGCTAGCAGATAACCTCTGGATTTCTGCAGGTGTAGGGTTGGTGTGGGGCAATAGAAAATACAATTTGTATAATATAAAAACCATTACGCCTATAGAGAGTCCCCATAAAGCATAAAAACCAACATGAGTTTGTGTGTGTGTGTGTGTGTGTGTGTGTGCATGTGTGTGTGTGTGTGTGTGTGTCCATCCAGCTAGAGGACAAGCACTGCAGTACATAGTGACATCTACTGGCAACAGAACCAAGATCTCCAGAACTTTGTAACCCATCACCACTTGGTTTGAAGACCTATTCCTGCGAGGGTGAGCATAAGTAAGCATTCTAAAGCCCAGACAGTAAAGCAAACACTTTTACAGAGCCAGTATGAATCCCAACAGGGAGAGAAGCAAACTTGAGCACAACTCTCACTCACAAACAGGAACAGCACCCAACAAAAGCCAAGTGCAGGCCTCTCTGCCTCTCCCTTTGACACTCTCAAGTGTCTCACAGTCTGCAGAGGCCACATCAGTCTCAGTACGGCTGAAAGGCAAATACAGTCGCTAACACAGAGTGCATTAGGATTGTTTAATCAGTGGGTTTTCAGGGAGTGCCCTTTTATGCTCCGGCAGTGACGAGAGGCCTTTGCTAATTGTCCGCTCATTGTCTCTCACTGTGCCGAACAAGGGAAGCTCTGTGAGCTGGAGAGGAGTGAAGAGAGGAGTGAGAGAGAAGCTGTGTTTATCTTCCAGGCGTTTCTCTCATTTCCCGTATGTCTGTTTGTGTGTGTGTGAACTGGCGCTATTATCTGTTGGCACGATAAGTCTCCAAGCCTGGAGGGCTACAGATGTGGCAGGGTTACATTGTTGTTTTCCACCTGCTCCAACTGTCCCTCCCCTCATTCACAGAGAGAGTAATCCCATCATATGACAAGACACACAAAAACATACAACTTTGGCTCTATTCAAGGGCAAAGTACCTTTTATCCACCCTTTTGCTAATTGAAGTGGTATGTGTCCTTAAAAGCAATGTTGGGTTTCAAGGCGGTGTCTTTGTACTCGGGATAGTGAAGGTTAGGCATCCATTCTACCACATTGTTGTGACTGGTTGTCAGCTGAAACATTGCTACGCAAGCTGGGCAGTTGTTAGCAAAAGGCTTGTCATATTTTGAGTTTCTTTTGTTAAATGAAAAGTGCAACACTTTTAGAGGCTTTGAAAAGAGCATGGGAAAATGAAAACACACGAAAGTGATGCTAAACACAGTTTGGTTGTGAGGTGTACTGTATTAGCTGTGAAAACTTAGAATGCAAATTAATTTAATATTAATAACTACTGCAAATGAGTCTGTGTCAAGAGTATTAACTGCTATTATTTCTGAGAGAAACGTATGATGACACCAGTAGAGATCTTCAATGTCCTGCCAGGGTTATGCATTCAGAGTTGAATTAAAGGAACACTCCACTTTTTTTGGAAATAGGCTCATTTTACAACTCACTGCATAGATTATTGAATCGGATTAGACCATTAGCATTTGGTCATCAAAAACTTTCCTTTTTCCGTCGGTCTTAGTACACGATGTAACTACAGAAGAGTCAAGTCTTTGGTCATTTTTGAGCGAGATGCTAATGGTCTAATCCGATTCAATGATCTATGCTAAGCTCAGCTAAAAGTGCTACCACCAGACCCAGAGATCAGCTGAATGGATACAAAAACTGTAAAACTCAACTGTTTAACTCTAGGGGAGTTGCAAAATTAGCCTATTTCCAAAAAAAGTGGAGTGTTCCTTTAAGAACTGGAATTGACTTTCTGACAATTTAGGCAGCAAGCATGGTACACAGCTGAAATTCTTATTCGAATTTAATAAAGAAGAAGAGAAAAATAATGAAGTTCTTGCGTTCTGATTGTTGCAGAGAGCATCCCTCTGGCTCCCTCTTCGGGCCATCAGAGGGAACTTTCTCTCGAATATTAGATTTCACTACATTTCCCATCTCTCCCCCGTACCTGTCACTGATCACTTGCTGCCCCACCTGCAGCTCATTACCTGGGCTATTTAACCAGCCAGCTTTTGGTGCCTCACTGCGAAGTCTTGTTTAGCCCCGGTGAACATTTCCGAGCAGTTTTTGATTGTTTTGACTACCCTGTGTATGACCTAGTTTAGTTTAACGTCTCCTGATAGATAGCTGTCTGCCTTTCTGACCTCCGCCTTGGATTACGACCTCTCTCTCTCTCGGATTGCCACCTGCCCTGACTCTTTGCATGTTCATGACCACGTATGTACGCTGCCTGACCCGATCTTGGAACTGTTTGACCATCCTGGTCTGTGCCACTATACTGCTCGTGCAGTGTTCTGAATTGTGAGTGTATATTTTCCTGTTTAATAAACAAGCTGCAAATGGATCCCAGTGCTAGCAGTGAATCATTACAGAAGACTTCGCCACAACACGATCCAGCAGCGATTTATCAGCTCACAACCGAACTTTCTGCTCAGGCTCAACAGTTGGCCGCTCACCATCATCAGTTACAGAAACTCACCTCGCTCACCGAGGATCTAGTAAAGTCTCTTCAGAGCTTGCAATTACCCGCCGCTGCTCCTTCTGCTTCACCAACTCCCGCTGTCATGGCAGCTGCTCCCACACCTCCCACGAGCTTTAATCCACGACTGGCGTTCCTGGAAAGATTCGATGGGAGTCCAAGTCAATGCCGGGGGTTCCTTCTTCAGTGTACCTTGTTTGTTAATCAGCAGCCAGCATTATACCCCACAGAGGAGGGTCTGTGCTTGTATTGCGGTGAGCCCGGCCATCTACTTAACACCTGTCCCTCTCGTCCACCAGCCAACACAACCACCTGGGTGAGTGTGACTCTTGACTCCTTGAATACTGATCATTGTTTCACAGTACCAGTTACTTTAAAGACTGAATCTGAGATATTTAATATCACAGCCATGATCGATTCAGGGGCCGCAGGGAATTTTATGTCTGTAGATTTTGCCCATAAGAACAGCATACCACTCATTCGTTGTCTCTCTTCCTTGGCAGTCGAGGCGGTAGATGGGCGCCCTTTGGGCTCAGGGAGAATAACTAATCTGACCTCGCGCCTCACACTCGTCACTGGAGCTCTTCATCAGGAAATCATTCAGTTCTACATCATATCAACCCTTCACGCACCCGTCATCCTGGGCTTGCCGTGGCTTCGCAAGCATAACCCAAGTATATCCTGGCTGGACTCACAGATCACGAGCTGGGGATCCAGGTGTTTTATGCACTGTCTGCCGCAAATCCATCCTCTTCCCATCCATGTCGTCGAGATGACAGAACCAACCCCTGATACCCAAGGACTGCCAGACACTTATCATGACCTCAGGGAGGCTTTTAGCGAGACCAAAGCTTCCCAACTGCCTCCTCACAGACCTTCTGACTGCGCCATAGAACTAATGCCAGGCACTAGTCCTCCCAAGGGCCGTATTTTCCCCCTCTCTCAACCCGAATCGGAAGCCATGGAACACTACATTCAGGAGGAGCTTGCGAAGGGATTCATTCAACCCTCCATATCGCCAGCTTCGGCCGGGCTCTTTTTTTGTAAAGAAAAAAGGAGGAGATCTCCGGCCTTGTATCGACTACTGAGGCCTTAATGAGATAACTGTCAAATTTCGCTACCCCCTTCCGCTAGTACCTTCAGCCCTGGAACAACTCAGAAAGGCTCGGTTCTTCACCAAATTAGATCTGCGGAGCGCCTACAATCTCATCAGGATTAGAGCGGGTGATGAGTGGAAAACCGTTTTCTCAACGACCACAGGGCACTATGAATACCGGGTTATGCCGTTCGGCCTAGTCAACAGTCCATCCATCTTTCAATCATTTATCAACGACGTCTTCAGGGACATGCTCAACAGATTCGTCATAGTCTACATCGATGATATCCTCGTTTACTCCAAGACTCTAGAGGAACACATTCACCAGGTCAGGTCCATGCTCCGCCGTCTCATCAAACATCAATTGTACGCCAAACTTGAAAAATGTGAATTCCATACCACTTCAGTCGCCTATCTGGGTTACATTATCAGTCCTGAGGGTATTGCAATGGACGACAGCAAGGTTAATGCTGTAGTAAACTGGCCCTGTCCCAAGAACCTCAAAGAACTTCAACGCTTCCTGGGTTTCGCCAATTTCTATCATCGCTTCATCAAGGGTTTCAGCTCAGTTGCAGCTCCTCTCACTAGTATGACAAAGAGGACCTCCCATCGGCTTCACTGGACTTCCTCCGCTGTGGAGGCTTTCGATCAGCTCAAGCATCGCTTTACCACTGCGCCCATCCTTCATCACCCAGACCCCGATCTGCCCTTCATTGTGGAAGTGGATGCTTCCAACATCGGGATTGGTGCCATTCTCTCACAATGTCAGGGGGCCCCCGCTAAGATGTACCCGTGTGCTTTCTATTCACGCAAACTAACACCTTCTGAACGGAATTATGATGTTGGTAATTGCGAGTTACTAGCCATGAAATCGGCACTGGAGGAGTGGCGGCACTGGTTGGAGGGGGCCAATCATCCATTTACTGTCCTTACAGACCATCGCAACTTGGAATATCTAAAGACTACTCGCAAACTCAATCCCAGACAAGCCAGATGGTCATTATTCTTTACCCAAATTTACCGCTGAGATCTTAGAACCCAACCCGCCTGAGAATATTATTCTACCAACTGTCGTCATCGCACCCATTCAGTAGGACATCATTTCAGAGATCGAACAGGCTAATTCTGACCAAGATATTCCTCCAGACTGCCCCGAAAATAGGTTATTCGTTCCTGAGACTCTCCACAACAAAACCATAGCACTGGTTCACACAGCCCTCAGTTCAGGTCACCCAGGCATCAACGCGACAGTACAATTGCTTCAGAATCGTTTCTGGTGGCCTACCCTAAGAAAGGACACTATCTCTCACATCAATCGTTGTCAAGTCTGCAACACCCAGAAACCCTCACGACACTTACCTGCCGGCCTTCTTCATCCTCTCCCCATACCCGAACGTCCTTGGTCCCACATAGCCATCGATTTCATCACTGATCTTCCCAATTCTAATGGCCATATGCACCATTCTCAGTGTGGTGGATCGTTTTTCGAAAGCCTGTCGCCTCATCCCACTGCCCAAATTTCCTACAGCTTTGGAGACCGCTGAACTCTTGTGTAACCAGGTATTTCGTTACTATGGCCTGCCCGAAGACATCCTATCGGATCGGGGTCCCCAATTCACCTCCCGCCTTTGGTCCACCTTCTTTAAGGCTCTAGAGATCAACGTGAGTCTCACTTCAGGGTACCATCCTCAATCTAATGGGCAAGCTGAGAGGCTGAATCAGGAGTTGGTGAGGTTTCTGCGTTCTTACTGCAGTAGTAATCAAATGAACTGGAGTCGATACCTGATGTGGGCAGAGAGCATCCCTCTGGCTCCCTCTTCGGGCCATCAGAGGGAACTTTCTCTCGAATATTAGATTTCACTACATTTCCCATCTCTCCCCCGTACCTGTCACTGATCACTTGCTGCCCCACCTGCAGCTCATTACCTGGGCTATTTAACCAGCCAGCTTTTGGTGCCTCACTGCGAAGTCTTGTTTAGCCCCGGTGAACATTTCCGAGCAGTTTTTGATTGTTTTGACTACCCTGTGTATGACCTAGTTTAGTTTAACGTCTCCTGATAGATAGCTGTCTGCCTTTCTGACCTCCGCCTTGGATTACGACCTCTCTCTCTCTCGGATTGCCACCTGCCCTGACTCTTTGCATGTTCATGACCACGTATGTACGCTGCCTGACCCGATCTTGGAACTGTTTGACCATCCTGGTCTGTGCCACTATACTGCTCGTGCAGTGTTCTGAATTGTGAGTGTATATTTTCCTGTTTAATAAACAAGCTGCAAATGGATCCCAGTGCTAGCAGTGAATCATTACAGAAGACTTCGCCACAACACGATCCAGCAGCGATTTATCAGCTCACAACCGAACTTTCTGCTCAGGCTCAACAGTTGGCCGCTCACCATCATCAGTTACAGAAACTCACCTCGCTCACCGAGGATCTAGTAAAGTCTCTTCAGAGCTTGCAATTACCCGCCGCTGCTCCTTCTGCTTCACCAACTCCCGCTGTCATGGCAGCTGCTCCCACACCTCCCACGAGCTTTAATCCACGACTGGCGTTCCTGGAAAGATTCGATGGGAGTCCAAGTCAATGCCGGGGGTTCCTTCTTCAGTGTACCTTGTTTGTTAATCAGCAGCCAGCATTATACCCCACAGAGGAGGGTCTGTGCTTGTATTGCGGTGAGCCCGGCCATCTACTTAACACCTGTCCCTCTCGTCCACCAGCCAACACAACCACCTGGGTGAGTGTGACTCTTGACTCCTTGAATACTGATCATTGTTTCACAGTACCAGTTACTTTAAAGACTGAATCTGAGATATTTAATATCACAGCCATGATCGATTCAGGGGCCGCAGGGAATTTTATGTCTGTAGATTTTGCCCATAAGAACAGCATACCACTCATTCGTTGTCTCTCTTCCTTGGCAGTCGAGGCGGTAGATGGGCGCCCTTTGGGCTCAGGGAGAATAACTAATCTGACCTCGCGCCTCACACTCGTCACTGGAGCTCTTCATCAGGAAATCATTCAGTTCTACATCATATCAACCCTTCACGCACCCGTCATCCTGGGCTTGCCGTGGCTTCGCAAGCATAACCCAAGTATATCCTGGCTGGACTCACAGATCACGAGCTGGGGATCCAGGTGTTTTATGCACTGTCTGCCGCAAATCCATCCTCTTCCCATCCATGTCGTCGAGATGACAGAACCAACCCCTGATACCCAAGGACTGCCAGACACTTATCATGACCTCAGGGAGGCTTTTAGCGAGACCAAAGCTTCCCAACTGCCTCCTCACAGACCTTCTGACTGCGCCATAGAACTAATGCCAGGCACTAGTCCTCCCAAGGGCCGTATTTTCCCCCTCTCTCAACCCGAATCGGAAGCCATGGAACACTACATTCAGGAGGAGCTTGCGAAGGGATTCATTCAACCCTCCATATCGCCAGCTTCGGCCGGGCTCTTTTTTTGTAAAGAAAAAAGGAGGAGATCTCCGGCCTTGTATCGACTACTGAGGCCTTAATGAGATAACTGTCAAATTTCGCTACCCCCTTCCGCTAGTACCTTCAGCCCTGGAACAACTCAGAAAGGCTCGGTTCTTCACCAAATTAGATCTGCGGAGCGCCTACAATCTCATCAGGATTAGAGCGGGTGATGAGTGGAAAACCGTTTTCTCAACGACCACAGGGCACTATGAATACCGGGTTATGCCGTTCGGCCTAGTCAACAGTCCATCCATCTTTCAATCATTTATCAACGACGTCTTCAGGGACATGCTCAACAGATTCGTCATAGTCTACATCGATGATATCCTCGTTTACTCCAAGACTCTAGAGGAACACATTCACCAGGTCAGGTCCATGCTCCGCCGTCTCATCAAACATCAATTGTACGCCAAACTTGAAAAATGTGAATTCCATACCACTTCAGTCGCCTATCTGGGTTACATTATCAGTCCTGAGGGTATTGCAATGGACGACAGCAAGGTTAATGCTGTAGTAAACTGGCCCTGTCCCAAGAACCTCAAAGAACTTCAACGCTTCCTGGGTTTCGCCAATTTCTATCATCGCTTCATCAAGGGTTTCAGCTCAGTTGCAGCTCCTCTCACTAGTATGACAAAGAGGACCTCCCATCGGCTTCACTGGACTTCCTCCGCTGTGGAGGCTTTCGATCAGCTCAAGCATCGCTTTACCACTGCGCCCATCCTTCATCACCCAGACCCCGATCTGCCCTTCATTGTGGAAGTGGATGCTTCCAACATCGGGATTGGTGCCATTCTCTCACAATGTCAGGGGGCCCCCGCTAAGATGTACCCGTGTGCTTTCTATTCACGCAAACTAACACCTTCTGAACGGAATTATGATGTTGGTAATTGCGAGTTACTAGCCATGAAATCGGCACTGGAGGAGTGGCGGCACTGGTTGGAGGGGGCCAATCATCCATTTACTGTCCTTACAGACCATCGCAACTTGGAATATCTAAAGACTACTCGCAAACTCAATCCCAGACAAGCCAGATGGTCATTATTCTTTACCCAAATTTACCGCTGAGATCTTAGAACCCAACCCGCCTGAGAATATTATTCTACCAACTGTCGTCATCGCACCCATTCAGTAGGACATCATTTCAGAGATCGAACAGGCTAATTCTGACCAAGATATTCCTCCAGACTGCCCCGAAAATAGGTTATTCGTTCCTGAGACTCTCCACAACAAAACCATAGCACTGGTTCACACAGCCCTCAGTTCAGGTCACCCAGGCATCAACGCGACAGTACAATTGCTTCAGAATCGTTTCTGGTGGCCTACCCTAAGAAAGGACACTATCTCTCACATCAATCGTTGTCAAGTCTGCAACACCCAGAAACCCTCACGACACTTACCTGCCGGCCTTCTTCATCCTCTCCCCATACCCGAACGTCCTTGGTCCCACATAGCCATCGATTTCATCACTGATCTTCCCAATTCTAATGGCCATATGCACCATTCTCAGTGTGGTGGATCGTTTTTCGAAAGCCTGTCGCCTCATCCCACTGCCCAAATTTCCTACAGCTTTGGAGACCGCTGAACTCTTGTGTAACCAGGTATTTCGTTACTATGGCCTGCCCGAAGACATCCTATCGGATCGGGGTCCCCAATTCACCTCCCGCCTTTGGTCCACCTTCTTTAAGGCTCTAGAGATCAACGTGAGTCTCACTTCAGGGTACCATCCTCAATCTAATGGGCAAGCTGAGAGGCTGAATCAGGAGTTGGTGAGGTTTCTGCGTTCTTACTGCAGTAGTAATCAAATGAACTGGAGTCGATACCTGATGTGGGCTGAATACGCCCAAAACTCCCTTCGAAAACCAGCTACCGGGTTAACCCCCTTTCAGTGCATACTAGGCTTTCAACCTCCGCTATTCCCCTGGTCAGGCGAACCCACCAACGTCCCTTCAGTTAACAACTGGATTCAACGCAGTGAGGAAACCTGGGACCAGGCCCACCAACATCTGCGTCAAGCCGTAAGACGTCAGCAGACTCAGGCTGATAGACATCGGTGTCAGAACCCAGAGTATCACGCCGGCCAATGGGTGTGGCTATCCACACATGATCTTCGCCTGCGCCTTCCCTGTCGCAAACTCAGTCCCAGGTGCGTGGGTCCTTATCAAATCAGACGTCAAATTACACCAGTGTCTTTTGAATTGGCTCTCCCTAATAATTTCCGTGTTTCTCCTACCTTTCATGTGTCTCTCCTGAAACCTGCCGATGGTCCTGAGGAGGGGTCAGAGGAATCGCTGGAGGATGAGGGCCCCCTACCCATCACAATGGAGGGTGAGGAGATATACCAGGTCCGAGAACTTCTCGATTCCAGGCGCCGGGGGCGCGCTCTCCAGTACTTGGTCGACTGGGAGGGTTACGGCCCGGAGGAAACATCAGAGGGAACTTTCTCCCGAATATTAGATTTCACTACATTTCCCATCTCTCCCCCGTACCTGTCACTGATCACTTGCTGCCCCACCTGCAGCTCATTACCTGGGCTATTTAACCAGCCAGCTTTTTGTGCCTCTTTTGTGTCTGTGCCCCTATACTGCTCGTGCAGTGTTCTGAATTGTGAGTGTACATTTTCCTGTTTAATAAACAAGCTGCAAATGGATCCCAGTGCTAGCAGTGAATCATTACACTGATAGTCTCTTTTGTAACAAGTACACAACATTTTGAAGATTTGGTGGAAATTATGACAAGTATGGGTTCTTAAATTTTTAACAACAAATAATGGAATTTATGTTTAATTATTTTATGTTTAATTAATTATGTATATCATAGTTTTAAATCTGTGATCATATTTTTATGGTGTATTTTCATATTTTTAGACTGAAAGTTTGGGTCAAAGGACTAAAAATAAAATCTATGAATAAAAGCATATAGAATTTTTTTTCTACATTTAAAATATATATATATTCTGACCTGTTTATGATTAATATGTTGTCACATACACAAGGTATTTAACAAATGATAACTAGCATTTCACTTAATTTTCCAGAATACTCTAATTTACTTATAATTTGTGGTGCTAAATAGGCATGATTAGTCAAAATAAAATTCTTTGTTTATTCCAACATTTTATTTCAGCTTCTTGTAAGTGTGTCCAATTTAATTAAAATTTACATTGAAGGGCAGACAATTTTTAAATTGTGTATTTTTACCAACCCCTCTACCTGCATACTTTAATGGCACAAGAAACACTTCAGAAGTGTTTAGCGTGACAGAGAGACTCTGGCAGAGACTCTGGATGAACAGCTGTCTGTCTTCATCTCAGCACTGTTTCAGCGAGCATGTTTTGACATATTAAACCCTCAGCACTCCTACTGTTTACTGAGACCACCCAGACAGACCAGCTCCACTCAGCGTTGACTGTGAGAATTAAACTGTTTGTTCATGTTATCTGAAAAGTAAGATAAGCATTTTTAAATTTGCGTACATTATCTTCAGACAGTATTGTTTGAATGATGAATAATCTTTAAAGTAATTAAATTAACTATATTTGCCTACTTGCCACATGGACCATATCAAGTCAAAAATATGCCAAACTAGATTTTATTAGAATGAGAACGTACACATTGCATACTTCTCTAAATAGTTTTTTAGCTATTACTTTTCATTATTAGATGCATATATAGTGCAGTGGTTCGTATTGAAAGAAAGAATACATTAAGTGCATAAAGTATAGTGGCAATAAAAAAATAATAATAGCAATTGAAATATGGGGAAAAATAAAAAGTAAAATGATTCAATTGACTTTCATTTGATTGTAGTCACTAGAACAGCCGTGGGAGTCATAATGAGATAATATAAAATGACAATTGTATGGCATCATAGTTTATCAACAAAACTAATTGACTCCACAATTCCAGTTGTGCAGCTCTGTTTAAGCATGGTGAGCTCCAACCCATCCCACAGAGCTCCATAATCAGTATATAGTCACTATAACCCCCTTTAGCCCCATGCGTGCAGACTAAATAAAAGCACACTGCCACTCAAAAACATGGGATCACATTCAAATCAGCTGGTGCTTTTATAAACCAAGATGAAAAAAACAAACTGAAAGAAATGTGTATATATTAATGTATCAATTAACAAGCAAACTTTTTTTGACATCTGCAGATGAAAGAGAGTAAGGCATTTTATGTCTAATTACATCTATAATCTGCTAAGAGGCTTCAGATTTACTGTCCAATAGAGCTCTAAAATCTGGCATCAATTCAAGAGTTGTCAGCTGCCACCGTAGACAGATTAAAGAAACCCTCAGCCACTCAGCCACCACACTCCATACCAGATCCCAGGATGTTGATCCACGGTTGAAGGTCTGCCATAGTGCTACTAAGAATGTCACACATGACATATTTTAACATTTTTATACAGAATTAATAATGGATAGAATGAGGGTCTTTGACAGAAGCATTTATATTTAATAAAAGATTTTCAAGCTACAGCATGTGCTAGAATTTATTCTGTTATACTATACTGAATTATCATTATCTACTGTACTTAAACTTTTGGGGAATGCACCCCATGCAGGAGCGAGGATGATACACTTAGTATACTCCTACTGTATATCAGATGGACTCACGGATATGAATAACTATGAATATAAATTAAATTATTTATGATGCTGAAATTTTCCAATTCGTTTTCCCCACTTCTTGATTCCCACCTACTTTCTAATAATTCATCCACTTTTTTATTTTCCTCATGAAAATAGTGGTACATTTTTTTTTGTACTGATCAACACAACTAATGCACTAAAAGTTTTGTTCACCAATATGTGGCTTGCATGTGTAGTTATGTGCGAGATTACCTCAGATGAACTCATCCCATTAGGTTTTAGGTTGGGACAATTTGGGATGGATTTACAAGCACTGATCTCTTTAATAGCATAGATAATGGCAATTCCTTACAATCATCCCTTTTTAATACAAATGGGTTAGTCTACATATCTGAGTGGAGAGCTTGGATTCGGGTAAAATCTTTGTGGAGTTTCAGTGATAGCATCTTGCTTCACACAGCAGGGAAGTCTGCTTAAAATGAGAGAGTCAAGATAGAGCCTATTAATGTCTCTGATTAGCTCTTTTGTAGGATTTGGCTTGATCAGAGTTTTTACAGTCTTACTCCCACTAGATTGAAGTTTTAATAGGGATCAGCTAAGTGGACTCTTTTAGGAATTAAACCAAGACCCTCAAAATGTGTTTAACACAGATACAAAATTTGAAACATGTCTAAGTGTACTTGCTATAATGTTGTGATTTTTTAAACATGTAAAATTTACATGATTAAGTCATTCTGGATGATACATTGTGGTCCCCAATATGTCATATATCTTTTTTTCCCAAGATAAGATAAAACGTGACTATAAGGAAAAAGAAAGAAAGAAAGAAAGAAAGAAAGAAAGATATTTTTAACAATTTAGTATACATTTATTTTTATTTACGATGTACAAATGAAAAGTTTTGTTTAGCCTGCAAGGGTCTCAATCCAAAACTAATATGTAACTTATCTTTAACCATGCAAAATTGCTACTTAAATTTACAGACAGTGATCACAATGCATTTTCACTGTAAAAGAGCAGGGGTTGGGTGAGGGGGTATATATAGCAATTAGGGTGTGTACACAGTCTAAAACCCAAACTCTAAAACTCTTTTAACCCAAATGCTGGGTTCAGCCTTTTGGGTCATTTTATTGGGTTCTTTTTAAAATATTTTTACCCATGTGCTGGGTCATTTTTGTAACCCAAGTGCTGGGTTCGGCTTTTTGGGTCATTTTATTGGGTTATTGTTTATATTTTTACCCAGGTGCTGGGTCATTTTAACGCTGGGTTATTTTTTTCTACCTCACCGCTGGGTTGACACTGTCTCTGATGAAACTTCTCAACAAGGCAGTCGCTGAGAGCGCAGGCTTTTTTAAGTCCACAAGAGAGAGCGGTTCTCAGTGACGATTTGGTGCACTCTTTTGGGGAAATAAAGGTTTGTATATATTTTATTTATAAAGTCTTTAATGTGGTGTAAATTATATTATTTTACACAACGCAACATAAGTACGAGATGTCAGTCAGCTGCGTCAGCAGTGGTCGTTTTGCGCTGGAAACACCTTTGCCTTGCATAACATAAATGGATTTTATTCGTTATAATACTAAGTGTAATTTAATAATTTGATGTTAAAATATGTTCTCTAATTTCAGTACTCCTGTAGTAATTCTGTGTGTGATTTTTAATTTCCAGCCCATTTTAAGCCAGCAATATAATCATTTTTAAACAATAGATGACGTAAATGAAACAACCCAGCGTGGTGGGTCAAAATAACCCAGCATGTGTTCGGTCCAATATTTACCCAGCACTGGGTTGTGTCACGCTCCCTCTGGGAGCAGGGAAAGGCAGAGGCGAGCAACTTCTCTTGAACACAGGCTTTAATAAGGCAAACTTATAACTCACAGGAAATGTGGAGACAGCAACTGTAGACAAGGGTTTGACGGTCAGACTGGACACAGAGGCAGGGAAACACAGGGTTTAAGAACACTGGGAAATTAACGAGGAACAGGTGTGGACTAATCAAACACAGGGCTAGGGACTAATTAAACAATGATGGCAAACGAGGACAGGAACAGGAAGGCCAAATATGGGCACGAGAGGAGGGGAACCACAAGACAAGGACTGACATTACGCCCCCCTCCGGAAGGCGTGTCCTCACGCCTAACACCATCCAATGGGGAGGGGGGGTGGGCGCTCTGGAGGCCTCCAGGGCGGTGCCCGTTCCAGGGGCCATGGTGAGTCAGGAGACTCGGAAGGCCAGGGCGGATCTGGAGACTCGGGAGGCCAGGGCGGGTCAGGGGACTCGGGAGGCCAGGGCGGGTCAGGGGACTCGGGAGGCCAGGGCGGGTCAGGGGACTCGGGAGGCCAGGGCGGATCTGGAGACTCGGGAAGCCACGGCCTATTTTTTTCGGGTTGTGTGGCCTTGGCCCTTGGCCCGGCCACACAGGCTGTGACCCTCTTACCCCCCCCCAAAATTTTCTTGGGGAAGCTCCCCCCTGGGAGCCACAGAGGAGCGGGCTCTGTCGGGCGCTCTTGCAGCGCGGACTCTGTCGGGCGCTCTTGCAGCGCGGACTCTGTCGGGCGCTCTTGCAGCGCGGACTCTGTCGGGCGCTCTTGCAGCGCGGACTCTGTCGGGCGCTCTTGCAGCGCGGGGCTGGATGGAACCAGCGGGAACTCAGGAGGGCACGTGCGTGGAGCCGGCACGGGAGCCGGCACGTGGAGCCGGCACGGGAGGGCACGTGCGTGGAGCCGGCACGGGAGGGCGCTCGGGAAGCGCGGACACCTGGGGGCGCTCGGGAAGCGCGGACACTTGGGGGCGCTCGGGAGGCGCGGACACTTGGGGGCGCTCGGGAGGCGCGGACACTTGGGGGCGCTCGGGAGGCGCGGACACTTGGGGGCGCTCGGGAGGCGCGGACACTTGGGGGCGCTCGGGAGGCGCGGACACTTGGGGGCGCTCGGGAGGCGCGGACACTTGGGGGCGCTCGGGAGGCGCGGACACTTGGGGGCGCTCGGGAGGCGCGGACACTTGGGGGCGCTCGGGAGGCGCGGACACTTGGGGGCGCTCGGGAGGCGCGGACACTTGGGGGCGCTCGGGAGGCGCGGACACTTGGGGGCGCTCGGGAGGCGCGGGGCTGGATGGAACCAGCGGAGACGAAGGAGAGCCGGACGGAACCAGCGGGAACTCAGGAGGGCCGGACGGAACCAGCGGGAACTCAGGAGGGCCGGACGGAACCAGCGGGAACTCAGGAGGGCCGGACGGAACCAGCGGGAACTCAGGAGGGCGCTCTTGAAGCGCGGGGTTGCGGGGGTGCTCTGGGCTGAGGACAGCAGCAGTGCTGGGAAGAGTTGGGTGGCCGGAACATTTGGCAGGGCATGTGGAGGGTCCTGGCGAGCGGTGAGCTGGTGAGGCCGGGTTGTTCTCGGGTTGGGTTGGACGAAGATCGGTTTGACATTCTTCGACTTCGAAATCAATGCCATGTACATTGAGGACATAATTTATCAGCCCGATAAGGGAAAAACTGGACGTGGGGATATCGCAGCTGATGACATCCTTGTCCAACCCAAACCGAAAACACACACCGAGCGAGGCGTCAATCCAGCTCACCTCGTTGGAAAGCTCAAGGAACTCCTCAACATACTCTACCAACTCCCGACCATCCTGCCGCAGACACCAAAGCCTGTCTTCAGCCATAGTTTAGTTGTATAGGGTCCAGTCTTCTGTCACGCTCCCTCTGGGAGCAGGGAAAGGCAGAGGCGAGCAACTTCTCTTGAACACAGGCTTTAATAAGGCAAACTTATAACTCACAGGAACTGTGGAGACAGCAACTGTAGACAAGGGTTTGACGGTCAGACTGGACACAGAGGCAGGGAAACACAGGGTTTAAGAACACTGGGAAATTAACGAGGAACAGGTGTGGACTAATCAAACACAGGGCTAGGGACTAATTAAACAATGATGGCAAACGAGGACAGGAACAGGAAGGCCAAATATGGGCACGAGAGGAGGGGAACCACAAGACAAGGACTGACAGGTTGTTTTTAACCCAGCATTTTTAGAGCATATATTTCTGAATTTCTAAATTGTAAAATTGTAAAAATTGGATTCAAAGCAAATGAAATGGTGCAACTGGAATGGAATGACCAAGTTTAGATGTGAATGTGGGATTTCTGACTTGTGTTACCTACAAAAACTGTGTATCTCACACTCTAAAAAATTCTGGGTTAAATACAACCTAGCGCTGGGTAAAATATGGACGAACCCAGCGATTGGGTTGTTTAGACCCAGTGGTTGGGTTACTGCCCAGAAGGTTGGGTTAAACATTTAACCCAATTGTTGGTTGAAAACAACCCAGCATGTGTTCTGTCCAATATTTACCCAGCACTGGGTTGTATTTAACCCAGCATTTTTTAGAGTGCAGTTATTAAAGATACAAATAATTTCTTTATGGAAATTCTATACAAAATCCACAATTCTTAAATATTTGAGGGGGCTCATTCTGCTAATCATGGTCAGAAATTAATCTTGGGTTTGAATGTAATGTTAGCTGTGCAAAACAACAGCAGTTAGTGGCAGACAACAAGTCCATATGGAATAATCTAGGGGTAATCTTAGGGTTTTAAAGCTATATCCCTGGTTTGATCAGCTCATCTGTTTGTTTGTCTGCTTTGTATTACATGTACTCTGTACACATCTTAAGGCAGATTAACAGTCTTAAAATGTGTACAGAGATCTGTTAATATGACTACTTTTTGGCAGACAAAGTACAAAAAAGTACCATTTGCTCTATATATGAATGTCAGCAGTATGTTACTGCCTGGCTAAATGAAATAAAAACAATATTTTAAATCTGGACGCAAGTGATTGGAGGATTAGACATCTTTCCATCACAATATGATAAATTTATACTGGTAGTGAAATTCATGGTTCTAGGAATATAAAAAAAGTTTGTGGATGAAAGAAGTTGGGTGTTTGTGATCGTGCCTCCCGGTTTTCATCCAAAATATATTAAATTGTGTTCGGAAGATGAACGAAGCTTTTATGGGTTTGGAACAACATGGGGGTAAGTGATTAATGACAAAATTTTCATTTTGGGGTGGAGTAACCCTTTAAAAGTTTTAGACACTTGTGAAAAAAAATGCTGTAAAATGAGGATGCTGTCAAAAATAATGTCATAAATAGATTTCCTTTATCAATTAACTTCTATTAACTAAATTAAATCAACATTTGGTGCTAGCATCCTTTGCATTTAAAGCAGCTTTTGCCCTCAGTGCATTTTCAGGAAGCTTTGCAGGAGGATTCTTGAAGCATTTTGGAGACGTTGCCACAGTTCTTCTGGATTTAGTCTGTCTCAGTTTGTTCTGTTTCTTCATGTCATTCCAGACAGACTGGATGATGATCATATCAGATCTCTGTGTGGAGCACTGGCTTTTGTCAGGCAAAAATCTCACTGGATTATTACAATTAATTAAAAAATTAATGTTTGGAAATGTAAACTGATATTTCCTACAGACACATTACAGCAAAAGATCTAAATAACTGACTTAAAACAAAGTTGGCTAAAATACTAGTGGCCTAAAACTTATGCACAGTACTGTATATATATATAGATATATATATTGGGGGCTTTAAATACCCTATAATTTATGCCATGTTGGTTGGATGAAATTTAGGTAGACAATCAAGAAGTGCCAGTAAGCAGAAAGAAACCTAAATCAGTAACACAATAAATATTTTGTTTGAGCAGCCTTTACCAGACCCAGTTCAAAGGAAAACCCTGATGGTTTGGCTGATTTCCATAAAATACACTTAAATGTTATTTATTTAAGTCAACTTAAATGTTACAACTTGTAAAAATGTAAGCTTTGTTGCAAGAATAAGTGTCAATAACCCAGCACGTGTTCTGTCCCATAGTTACCCAGCGGCTGGGTTAAGGTTGGGTTATTTTTTAACCCAGCATTTTTTGAGTGTAAGGGTGAATCAATGAATCAGTGAGCTCACAGTACCATTTCCTTTGAAGGAATGTTTCTTTGAGTTTTCCAGATCTTTATCCCTATCCACCTCACCGGCCATTGATACTTAATGTCATGAATCTGGTCTTTGAACTTTCGTTAACTCACCACCAGAGGTCACTCGCTCATGACATGGAGTCTTGCACCACACTAACTGTTGCACGCCACCTCAGACTACAATTCCCATCACCCATTGTACTGACGACACACACAGCTGATTGCACTGATCACACACCCTACATAAACCATGGACTTCCTCTTCCTCTCTGCCGAGTATTGTATAGCATTTATCACTCTCCTAGCGATAGCTACTCTACGGAGCCCACGCAGTTATCATAGTCTTGCCTTGTCTTGTGTGTTTTCTAGTGTTTTGATTCTTGCCTGTGTTTCCTATATTTACCCCTTTGCCTTGCCATTCGGACTCTGTTTGCACCTTTCTTGGACTATTGCTCGTGTACCTGGATTATCTCTCTGCCTTGCCCTGTTGGATATTGTTCGCCGGTCGTCGACCCACGCTTGCCCTAGGATTACTCTTTGTCTTGCCTGTGAACCTACTCTTTGAACCCTGCTTGTTTTGTAACCACGCCTTTGAATAAAGCTTGCAAATGGATCCGCACGTCTCACGTCTCGTTTGCCCCGTAACAGAATACTCGGCCACACAAGGATCCAGCAGCTTCTCATGTGGATATTGGCCAGGTATGGACACTGCAAGACTGTTATTAACCCTCGAACAGGGCTTGTGATTGCTCGAGGATTATGTACAAGAGCATTTAGAGATCGCTTATTATTCTGATCTGCCAGACTCGTTTCAGCCCCTTGCATGGTGGTGGCGCCCAGCAACGAATGTCCAGCCCGTCATATCATGACCGAAGGAACCATAGATGAGCACTGTACCTGTCCTGTTAATAAACTTTACTTGTTTCCTGATGTTATCACTGTAGAACCTCCAGAGATGGCGGCGTCTGCTGCAGAACCTTCAGAGGTGTCATTGGTAACCATCTATGAATCCTTGTTCTGCCCTGTCACGGCTATGGAGGCCGTCTATGAATCCTCATCCAGCCTTGTCACGGCTATGGAGGCCGTCTATGAACCCTGTCCTGCCCTTTCACTGCTATGGAGGCCGTCTATGAATCCACGTCCTGCCCTGTTATGGCTATGGAGGCCATCTATTAATCCTTGTTCTGCCCTGTCGCGGCTATAGAGGCCATCTGTGAACTCTTGCCTTGCTTTGAATTGGCCACGGAGGCCATTAATTAACCTTCCTTTGCTCATGTCACGGCCTATGAACCATTGTCCTGTCCTGACCCAGCCGAAGAGGCTGCCTTTGAACTACCAGTCCCGTCAGTCACAACTGCGGAGGTTATGTGTAAACTTCCTGACTGTTGCGTTGCACCTCTAGGGGCCGTTCGTGAACTCTTAACCCTGCCTGTCATGAAATCAGAAACTCTAAATGCACTCTATGTCTGTCCTGTTACCCCTGTCATTGCCAAAAGAAACCATTAATGAACTGTCCACCCATCCTGTCTCAGTCAAGGAGTCTAAGTTTAAACTCTATGTCTGTCCCGTTTTGACCAAAGAGCCTGATTTTGAACTGTCTGCTAGTCCAGGTTCAGTCACTGAAATGTCTGTCAGTCCAGTTTCCCTCAATGAGTCTGTTTTTGAATTGTTTGTTTTACCAGTTTCTGTCAATTAACTGTCTGCTTCAGTCTCTGTCTATGCCCCAGATCCTGAATTATCTGTATGTCCTGTTCCAGTCCTTGAGTCTAACATTGAACTGTCTGTCTGTCCAACCACTCTCAAGGAGGCCAATACCGATTTTGTTCTCCTGCCTGTCACAACCCAGATACCCGCCTTGGAACACTTAAACCTGCCAGTCATGAGCCCAGAAACCATCAATGCATCCCATGTCTTTCATGTTAACTCTGCCACTGTCATAGAGACTATTTATGAACTGTCATCAAATCCAGTTTCAGTCAATGAACCCAATTTTGAACTGTTAACCTGTCCCGTGTCAGCCAGTGAACCTATTGATGATTTTTTTTAGTGTTCTCTGCTTCGTCCATTGGGGCCATCGATTCTCTGTCTGTCTTGTGTGTCTCCGTTTTCCCTAGGCTCCAATCTCTGCTGAGGGTTTCTGATCTGTCGTGGTGCTCTCCTGATCCGTCGTGATGCTCTCCTGCCTTGTCTGCTCCGCACTGGTGGGCTCCTGGTCTGTCTGCTCCGCCGTGGAGGTCGACTGTCTCGCTCTGGTGGTCTTCTGCTCCACCGTGGTGCATTTCTGCTTCGTCTGTTCAGGTCTGGTGGTCATCTGCTCCGCCATGGTGGTCTTCTGCTCTGGTCTGGTGGTCTTCTGCTCTGCTGTGGAGATATTCTGCTCTGCCCTGGTGGGCTCCAGACCCGTCTGCTCCGCCCTGGTGGGCTCCAGTTCCGTCGACTCCGCCCTGGCTTCCTGCTTTGCCGAATCTGCCTCGGTGCCCGGCCACTCCACTTCCACGTGGACCTGGCCCTCCGTCCCTCTCCCTGTTCTGCCTCCGCTCCATCGCCCTCCTGGATTGTATAGGAGCGTCTGGAAGCTGCTCCTTGGGGGGGGGGGGGGGGGTCTATGTCATGAATCTGGTCTAGGAACTTCCGTTAACTCACCACCAGAGGTCATTCGCTCACCACATGGACTCTTGCACCACACTAACTGTTGCACACCACCTCAGACTACAATTCCCATCATCCATTGCACTGACGACACACACAGCTGATTGCACTGATCACACACCCTACATAAACCATGGACTTCCTCTTCCTCTCTGCCGAGTATTGTATAGCGTATATCTCTCTCCTAGAGATAGCTACTCTACGGAGCCCACGCAGTTATCATAGTCTTGCCTTGCCTTATGTGTTTTCTAGTGTTTTGTTCTTGCCTGTGTTTCCTGGATTTACCCCTTTGCTCATTCGGACTCTGTTTGCACCTCTCTTAGACTATTGCTCATGTACCTGGATTATCTCTCTGCCTTGCCCTGTTGGATATTGTTCACCGATCGTCGACCAATGCTTGCCCTAGGATTACTCTTTGTCTTGCCTGTGTTATTCCTGTTTGCCACTTAATGAACCTTGCTTGTTTTGTAACCACGCCTTTGAATAAAGCTTGCAAATGGATCCGCACGTCTATCGTCTCGTTCGGGTTCGGGAGCGGGTTGGATTGTAGCGTGGTAGAAGACAAGTTAGGTACGCAGGAGCTAAACCATTTAGGGCCTTATAGTGAAGTGAAGTGAAGTGAAGTGAAGTGACATTCAGCCAAGTATGGTGACCCATACTCGGAATTCGTGCTCTGCATTTAACCCATCCAACGTGCACACACACAGCAGTGAACACACACGGAGCAGTGGGCAGCCATTTTATGCTGCAGCGCCCGGGGAGCAGTTGGGGGTTCAGTGCCTTGCTCAAGGGCACCTCAATCGTGGTATTGAGGGTGGCGAGAGCACTGTACATTCACTCCCCCCACCTACAATCCCTGCCGGCCGGAGACTCGAACCCGCAACCTTTGGATTACAAGTCCGACTCTCTAACCATTAGGCCACGACTTCCCTTTATAGGCAAGTAATAATATTTTGTAAATGATACGGAACTTAATAGGTAGCCAGTGCAGAGACTGTAAAATTTGGGTAATATGATCATATTTTCTTGACCTGGTAAGAACTCTAGCTGCTGCATTTTGGACTATCTGTAGCTTTTTTATTGAAGATGCAGGACAACCACCTAGCAGTGCATTACAATAGTCCAGTCTAGAGGTCATGAATGCATGAACTAGCTTTTCTGCATCAGAAACAGGTAGCATGTTTTGAAGCTTGGCAATGTTTCTAAGATGGAAGAATGCTGTTTTTGTAACATGCGAAATATGATTTTCAAAGGACAAGTTGGTGTCTAATATAACACCCAGATTTTAGGCTTTAGAGGATGTAACTGTACATCCGTCTAGTTGCAAATTGTAATCCAAGAGATTCTGTGTACTATTTTTTGGTCCAATAAGTAATATCTCTGTCTTATCTAATAGGAGGAAATTATTGGTCATCCAATCTTTACAATTTTTTACACAATCTATTAGCTTAGATAGTTTAGAAATTTCATCTGGTCTTGTTGAGATATATAGTTGAGTATCATCAGCATAACAATCAAAACTAATCTCGTATTTTCTAATAATATTACCAAGGGGCAACATGTATATTGAAAATATCAGAGGACCTAGGACAGATCCTTGTGGTACTCCATACTTTACTGGTGATAATTGAGATGACTCCCCATTTAAATGAACAAAGTCGTAGCGATCGGACAGATAGGATCTAAACCATCTTAAAGCCTGCCTTTGAATACCAGTATAGTTTTGTAATCGATCTATGAGTATATCATGGTCTATAGCAGGGGTGTCCAAACTACGGCCCGCTATCAATCCTGTGGCGGCCCGTGAGGGATTTAAAAAAAAATGATAAGAATCTGCAGAGGTGGGCAAACTACGGGCGTTCCCTTCCAGGAACTTTGAGCTGCGTCAAAACGCATATGGGAACGCCATCAGCGTAACCGACGCTCTGAATATCGTCTACAACTAGTCCAATGGAAGTGCGAGGCGTCACGGGCGGGGTGACGTCACGACCAGGAAGTATATAAGCAGATGCGGCAGAGCCAGCGTCAGTCAGGTCGTCAAAAATAAATAACATTTATTTTACATAATTTCTGAATGAAATGATAAAATGTGTCTTATACATAGACTTGTACACCAATGCAACTTATCTGTGTGTCATAAAGTGCTCATAAAAATAGGTAGAGATGGTACAAGAAAATAACTGCCATGTATGTACAAGTATACATAGTACAGTAGTAAGTGAGTGTCAATTTAGAATAATAAAAAAAAAAATCAAAGCTTCATTTGTCATAAACATATTATGCGGCCCCTCACTTAATGTGGAAAATTTGATGTGGCCCTCGAGTCAAAAAGTTTGCCCACCCCTGGTCTATAGTGTCGAATGCAGCACTAAGATCAAGTAATACTAGCAATGAGATGCAGCCTTGGTCTGAAGCAAGTCATTTGTAATTTTAACAAGTGCAGTTTCTGTACTATGGTGAGGCCTGAAACCTGAATGATCTTCTTCATAGAGATCATTTTTTTGCAAGAAGGAGCACAATTGAGCAGACACAACTTTTTCTCAAATTTTAGACATAAACGGAAGATTTGAAATGGGTCTGTAATTTGCCAGTTCATTAGAATCTAGTTGTGGTTTCTTAATAAGAGGCTTAATAACCGCCAGCTTGAATGGTTTTGGGAAGTGACCTAAAGATAACGATGAGTTAATAATATTGAGAAGTGGTTCTTCTGCTACAGGTAACAACTCTTTCAGTAGTTTAGTGGGTACAGGATCTAATAAACATGTTGTTGGTTTAGATGCACTGATAAGTTTATTTAGCTCTTCCTGTCCTATAGTTGTAAAGCACTGAAGATTTTCTTTGGGTGCGATGAATGAAGCTGAAATACCAGATGCAGTAGAATCTACATTTGTTATTGTATTTCTGATGTTATCTATTTTATCAGTAAATAAATTCATAAAGTCATTATTATTAAACTGTGAGGGAATATTTAGATCGGGTGGCGTCTGTTTATTTGTTAATCTAGCCACTGTGCTAAATAAGAACCTTGGATTGTTTTGGTTATTATCTATGAGTTTGAGGATATGCTCTGCCCTGGCAGCTTTTAGAGCCTGTCTATAGCTGGACATATTGTTTTTTCACGCAATTCTAAAAACTTCCAAGTTAGTTTTTCTCCATTTGCGCTCAAGATTACGAGTTTCTTTCTTGAAAGAATGGGTATAACTGTTGTACCATGGCGCAGTACGTTTTTCTCTAACCTTTTTCAATTTGAGGGGGGCAACAGCTTATAATGTACGTATAAGGCTGTATACAGTGTTGTTGAGTAGCTAACTAAAAGTAGCAACACAGCTAACTACATTTAACTACATTTTAGTAGCATGACAGTAGCTTAGCAGTTTCAAAACAGACTAACTTTTCCATTAAGCTTAGCAAGTCCCTGTTTTTGGTTGGAATGTATTTATTCTGCTATTAGCACAGTTTTTTTTTTTTTTTTTATAAATTGTAGTATTTGCTGGTTGTTTTTGATTTGTTGCATTTTGTATACATACTATAGCTTTTTTTTTTTTTTTTGGTTGGCCTCCCACGTCGGGCCCTTGGAATCGTCCTAACCTCCACACAAAAAATTACCTGTTGACCAATAGTATGTTATAGTAGCTGAAATAAGCACAAATGTCAGGGCATGTCAAAACATCTCAAGGTCCCCAAAGTCACCTCAGACCCCACAGGGTTAAGTTCAGTTCGGAAAAAAAGTGTTGATGTTGCACAACTTGTCAATTATGAAACAAATTCAATTCAGCTATATTGCAAGCTAAAGGTGAGAGTGCCAAGGAACCAAAACTCGCTCAGGTGATTGAAATGGAGGGGAAAAAACTTGTGAGAAACCAGGCTCAGTCAGGGGACCAGTTGTTCTCTGGTCTAAATAACTGAACACAGTGTGATTTATGATTCCAGGTTGCATCACAGGATTTGTTGCATGCAGCTCCTTCTGCTTGAAGATCGAAAAACATCACACTGGCAGGAGCAGGACTGGACACCTCTGAAATTTTTATAGATCACAAAGACATTTTGTTTATAGTTTTTAATAAAATCGGCACAGGCTGATGGTTCCTCTACATGTAATCTCCTAGCAATCACATAATTTACTACATGGCACAAGCTGATTGGCCTCTGCTGATTCTGCCAATAAGACTGTTTGCTCAACAATTAAATGGTCTGGTTTAGTGTTTGTTGTAAGCTAGTCCTGCAGCACGCTATCAGGGTTATTCTGAAACCCTCCACCTCCCAAGCTCCACTTGTCTAGATCTACTATGGGATTTATGCGTGGCTATTGAAGTAGCGGCAGCATATCTTACATTCCCACAGCATCATGTCTGTGTATCTATTGGCAGTAACAAGTCCATACTTGCTCTGAAGCAGCAGTGTGTGTAGCAGATCTAGTCTGTGAAGACCAAAAAAATTAAAAATATTTATTAGCATGCTAAAACTTTTCAGTGAATTGTCATGATTGAAATTAATCTACGAATAGTTCACATATAGTTGTCCCATATGGCCACCATACTGATTACTGTATCAATTGTTTTTTTATTGAATAGTATGTTTTCTGGAAACCATGTATTAGACCTGCTGTCACGAGGATGTGCATTCCTGTTCACTACACAATAAATTGACGCCCACATTACACAGAAATATCTAATCCATGCAGAAATACCAAGCAGGTGGCATATGTAGTAAGTGAAGTGAAGTGAAGTGACATACTGCCAAGTATGGTGACCCATACTTGGAATTCGTGCTCTGCATTTAACCCATCCAACGTGCACACACACAGCAGTGAACACACACACACCGTGAACACACACCCAGAGAAGTGGGCAGCCATTTATGCTGTGGCGCCCGGGGAGCAGTTGGGGGTTCGGTGCTTTGCTCAAGGGTTTTCCAAGATGGCGCCTCTGTGTTCGGACACCGTTCGGGTCGCTCCACTGAGATTTTGCTTTAACTTACTTTTTTACTTAATTTTACTTTCTCTTTTTACACATTTCACGTCGGCACTGATCACCTACAACATAGAAACACTTTTGGACATTGGAAACCGCTACACCAACCTGCTTCAGGACACTTTATCCACGAATCCTGCGTGGCCTCTGGAGATTCTTCGGAACGCGGAGATAAACAATACCCCCCCGAGGCGACGGATCAAGAAACACCGCGGGAAGCGCGCTGAATTCGAGTCAGACTCAGGAAAAGGGCTCACAGTCCTCCTCTTCCAAGCATTCTCCTCGCTAATGTCCAATCCTTGGAGAATAAGATGGACGATCTTAGAGCCAGGATTAGTTTCCAACGGGACATTAGGGACTGTAACATCCTTTGTTTGTCAGAAACGTGGCTTTCGTCCTCGGTCCCGGACACTGCTGTAATGCCGAGTGATAACTTCTCTGTCTTTCGGACGGACAGAACAGCAGAGGCTGGTAAATCCAAGGGTGGAGGAGTGTGTTTCATGAACAACAAGAAATGGTGTGATCCCAGGAATATCTCCATTCTGTCGCGGTCCTGCTCGCCTCATCTGGAACATCTTTCCATTATTTGCCGCCCATTTTATCTGCCCCGGGAGTTTTCATCGATCATTGTTACTGCTGTGTACATTCCAGCACAGGCGGACACCGGCTTGGCTTTGTCTAAACTTCACGATGTGCTCAGCGGCTACATTAACAAACATCCTGACGCTGCCTTCATCATCGCGGGGGACTTTAACAAAGCCAACCTCAGACAGGTCATGCCGAACTTCCATCAACATGTATCCTGTCCAACTAGAGGACCGAACACACTGGATCATTGCTACACTCAGTTCAAGGATGCCTACAAAGCCCGCTCACTACCGGCTTTTGGCAAATCGGACCATGCCACCATTTTTCTAACACCGGGATACAAACAAAGGCTCGTTCAGGAACCTCCGGTGCAGAGAGTAGTGACGCGCTGGTCCTCCCACTCAGAGACTATGCTGCAGGCGGCGCTTGATGACGTCGACTGGGACATGTTCCGGGCGAGTTCTTCTGACGTCAGCGAGTTCACGGATGTAGCATTAAGTTTTGTAAACACGCTAACCGAGCAAGCTACAGAAACAATAACGATAAGGACATTCTCCAATCAGAAACCGTGGGTGGACAGAACAATCCGTGCCGCGGTTAACACACGCACTGCCGCTTACAATGAGGCTCTTCTGTCTGGGAATATGAGCGAGTACAAAGCATCGTGCTATGCTCTCCGACGCGCAGTAAGAGCCGCCAAACACAGATACAGAGAGAGAATTGAGTCTCATTTCCAGCTCAACGACTCTCGACGGATGTGGCAGGGACTGAGGACCATCTGTGACTTCGGAAACAAATCCTCCGCGGAGGTGAGAGCAGATCCGTTGCTGGCCGACGAGTTAAACATCTTCTACGGCCACTTCGATGGCAACGGCGGCGGCGCGTTTCTGCCGACCAGCGCGTCAGGAAGCAACAGGCAGAGCAGCGACGATCCTGTAATCACCGTGTCAGAGGATGAGGTTCGGAGGGCGCTAAAGAGAGTGAACGTCAGGAAAGCAGCCGGACCTGATGGGATAACCGGCCGTGTTCTGAGGTCCTGCGCCGATCAGCTCGCTGGTTTGTTCACTTCCATTTTTAATGAGTCCCTTGCTACCTCCGTGGTTCCCACTTCATTCAAAAAATCCATTATTATCCCTGTGCCAAAGAACAATAAACCCTCTTGCCAGAATGACTATCGCCCAGTTGCCCTCACATCTATAGTCATGAAGGTTTTTGAGAGACTTGTAAAGAGCCACATCTGCTCCTCCATCCCTGATACTTTGGACCCTCTTCAGTTTGCCTATCGCCCAAATAGATCCACGGACGATGCCATTTCTCACGTTCTCCACTCTTCCCTCACACACTTGGACAGCAACAATGGGAATTATGTAAGGCTGCTATTCATTGACTATAGCTCAGCTTTCAACACTATAGTCCCCATCAAGCTGGCATCTAAACTCACAGACCTCGGCCTAAACTCCTCACTCTGTGACTAGATTCAAGACTTCCTCACCGGCAGACCCCAAGTGTTGAAAGTTGGCCAGTTCACCTCAAACTCCATCACTCTGAACATAGGAGCCCCACAGGGCTGTGTCCTGAGTCCCCTGCTCTACTCTCTCTACACGCATGACTGCGTGTCCTCTCACAGCTCCACATCTATTGTCAAATTCGCTGATGATACTGTGGTTCTGGGCCTCATCTCCAACAACGATGAGACCGCATACTTGGATGAGGTAGAGAGACTCACATCATGGTGCCAGGACAACTGTCTCTCTCTGAATGTGAGCAAAACTAAAGAGCTGATCATGGACTTTAGGAAGAGACAGCAGCAGCCCTACTCTCCTCTCAGGATCAGTGGGACCCTGTGGAGAGGGTGAGTAGCTTCAAGTACCTCGGCGTAAACATCTTCGAGAACCTGACTTGGACTACACACATCCAATCACAGGTCAAGAAATCTGCGACAGCTGAGGAAATTCAGGGTCTCGCCAGCAATCCTGAAAACTTTCTATTCAGGGACCATAGAAAGTGTATTGACTCAGTGCATCTCAGTGTGGTATGGAAACAGCTCCAATCAGGACTGCAAAGCACTACAGAGAGTTGTGCGCTTAGCTGAGCGCATCTCAGGGTCTGCGCTCCCCTCTCTGCAGGACATCTACCTCAAACGCTGCAAAAACAGAGCTGTTAAAATCTTCAAGGACTCTAATCACCCTGGTAACCATCTATTCACTTTGCTTCCATCTGGTAAGCGCTTCCGTAGCCTGATGGCAAAAACTGAGAGACTTAGGAGGAGCTTCTTTCCCCAGGCCATCAGGCTCCTAAACTCTAACTCTGTGTCATAACATCACTTGACTCCATGTAAATATCACCATATCAATAAGCTATTCATAATTTTTCTCCATGTAAATATCATATATCAATAAGCTATTCATAATTTTTCTCTACCTCATTTTGCTGCTATTCAAATACCCTGTACAACTTTTTGCACATTATTTTTGCACATTCCTCTTATTACTATTTAAGTCAACAACATACTGACCTGCACATTTATATTTATATTTTTTATCTTATCTTATTTTATTTTATTCTTTTATTTTATTTTATGTTTTGTACTTCTCCTTCTTAATATTTGTATTCTATATAATTGCACTGTCCTTGGAGCGGACCTGACCTACATTTCACTGCTGGTTATACCCTGTATAATTGTGTATGTGACAAATAAAAACTCTTGAATCTCTTGAATCTTGAACCTCAGTCGTGGTATTGAGGGTGGAGAGAGCGCTGGACATTCACTCCCCCCACCTACAATCCCTGCCAGCCCGAGACTCGAACCCGCAACCTTTGGATTACGAGTCCAACTCGACAAACCATTAGGCCACGACTGCCCCTAGTATACGAACTAGGGGCAGTACATAACATTGTTTATACATAGCATCTAGTACATAGCATTGTTTATGCATGCCATCAGATCATTGTCTATACTGCTGTTAATGAAAATAATAAGGCTAGTGGCAATACTGCAGAGCCAGCTCTAGTATGGACAATCAGGCAGAATTCCCCATCATTCAACCAGTCAAATAGTGGACCATTAAAGGCCATAAGTTTCCTGACAGGAGCATTTCCATCTTTGGGGCACCAGGGGCTGGAAGTGTCTTGTATGAGGGATTGCTTCACCAAAAGAAAAGTCCAGTAGCCCAAGGGATTAAATCATCCAGATTCTATCAGAAAGCAGCACGCGATTCAATTTGACAGCTCACATATGGGCAAAAGGCAGTCCTCACCACTGGCAATGATCTTTAAACGCACAAGAGACCACATGCTAGGAGGGACTGAGCTAAAATGTTAGACAATACTTTTTAACCCTCTACCTAGCTTTTATTATCCTACTGTTGACTATAAGGTGTGTTTTGCAGCTAAGTGCTCCATTCATACTGTTTGTGTTTCCTGAAAGACCATAGCTGGACTTGTTGGCTTTATGTCAGTGTCTGTCTGACAACAATTTAGTCATTCATTCATTATTATCCTTTTACGCTTTAGACCAGCATTGATAACAATGTTCAAACTGGTTTTAGATGACCATGCAAGTTAGAAGCATGTTGATGTGCTGTTTATGCCATATATAAAATGTTTTATAACTGCTGTTTTTTATTTATGCATTCTGAGTGCATTATTTCTGGCAAAGACTTACTGTATGCTATATAATTGATGAAAATGTTCAGTGTCAAAAATGCAAATTGATTTATATTGTTAAAACCATAAAAATAAATAAACTTTTGAATATAAATATAATATTATTTTTTATGTAAAATAGTTTCAGTTCCATGTCTGCTTTATTTGCTTGATCATGTGACTATATATTTGTACAGTATTTGTTATCTATTAATGTTATGTAAAGCATCCTTGGATTTTTGAAAGGCGCTATATAAATAAAACATTATTATTATTATTATTATTATTATTATTATTATAGTATTCAATGGTAAACAGCAAAAAACTTAGCTCTTACCTGAAGCAAAAAATACATTAAAAACAATGGAAGGAAGTCCAAATGAGCAATACATTTGTTACAGTATTTAATTTTTTAAACATTATTTAATAAAAAATACAACTGTATGTATGTACAAAAATACAAATGTATGTAATACAAATATATGTTTGTTATGGCTATGTATGGCATATGGCAAGTGATACTTGATTTGAAGTAAAGGTAGCGTTATTTATTTAACCCCTGTTTAATGTTTCCTTATACAGCATTCTTTTCTAACATTACTTTTCCTAACAATATTGTTGGTCACTCTTGGTGGTACAGTGAGGGGTGATGAGAACATGGTAAATTCTGGTAATCTTAGAATCTCTTTTTAGGCCAGATTATGTTCAAATTTAAGATTGGTGTGAGCTGTCAAATGTAATTGAGATGCAACCTGAGTGTCCTGCCCTAGATCCAGTGAAGTGGAAGATGAGGATGTTTTCCCTTAGGTCCTCCTGTCACTTCAAACAAGCTGCACTGCAGCAGATCTTTTTTTTCACTTATTCTAGTGAGCCAGGATAAAAGAAAAACATTAATTTCTGCCACAACCACTGAAAGAATAATCCAGGGGTTTCTTCTAAAAGATTACTGTGTGTCAACATGTTTCAGATTTGAAGAATAAACTATTTGATCCACTTCAAATGTGATAATATTTGTAGTAACTTTGAGTCCAGCAACACTGACACAGTAGAGTGAATATTTTGCTTTCCTAGTGCACTTACACTTACACTTACTAATTCTCACTTTCCACTTTGTAGCATCTGCTTATGATCCTTGATGGTCATTGTGGCTTTATGTCTTAAGAGACCCTTTTTAGCCTTTGACATTGGCTAAATAATTCACAGACCTGGCCCCACATTCTACATTTATATGGGTGCTTAATTGCCAGTGGTTGTCCCCCACTGTCAGATGCTATGCAGAATTGACTATCTGTTCTCTCCATCGGACTTCAAACACATTCCAAGAGAACTAGTTGACCCTCGGTACCAGGCCTGACTGACCAGTGGAATACCTCCACGAGTACAACACACACACAACACACACATAGAGATGTTTCCTTTACTTAGACCATAATTATTCAGTTGCATAATTATTCACTTCCCCACAG
The DNA here is from genome assembly GCF_936440315.1 of Barbus barbus. Classification (NCBI taxonomy): domain Eukaryota; kingdom Metazoa; phylum Chordata; class Actinopteri; order Cypriniformes; family Cyprinidae; genus Barbus; species Barbus barbus. The sequence continues at coordinate 13,634,197 of NC_136734.1, read as the reverse complement.
CATTCAAGCAGGCTCGGGTAATGCCACTGCTCAAAAAACCTACATTAAACACTTCTCTTTTAGAAAACTACAGACCTGTCTCTCTCCTTCCTTTCGTAGGGAAAACACTCGAACGAGTTGTCTTCAACCAGCTCTCACGGTTTCTTTCACAGTAAAACAAACTGGATGCTAAACAGTCAGGTTCCAGGAGTGGCCATTCAACAGAGACTGCGCTACTCTCAGTCACTGAAGCCCTGCAAATTGCAAAGGCCGATTCCAAATCATCAGTCCTCATTCTGCTGGATCTTTCTGCTGCTTTTGACACTGTCAATCATCAGATTCTCCTGTCAACCCTCTCATCACTGGGCATTACTGGCATTCCACTTCGCTGGCTTGAATCCTATCTCACCGGTAGATCTTTCAGGGTGGCCTGGGGAGGGGAGGTATCCAAACCACATCAACTGGTCACTGGAGTTCCTCAGGGATCGGTTCTTGGACCCCTCCTCTTCTCCACATACACTACATCACTGGGTCCCATCATACATGCACATGGCTTCTCCTATCACTGCTACACCGATGACACACAGCTCTATCCCTCTTGTCAACCAGATGACCCAACGGTAGCTGCACGGATCTCAGGCTGCCTGGCGGACATCTCGGCATGGATGAAAGAACATCACCTACAACTCAACCTGGCAAAGACGGAGCTTCTTGTCTTCCCTGCCAGTCCGACTCTACAGCATGACTTCACGATTCAGTTAGGCTCATCAATGATTGCCCCATCAACTTCGGTCAGAAATCTTGGTGTAATCTTTGATGACCAGCTGACCTTCAAAGAGCACATTGCAAAGACTGCTCGATCCTGCAGGCTTGCACTACACAACATCAGAAAGATCAGGCCCTTTCTGACAAAATATGCTGCACAACTTCTTGTCCAGGCCCTTGTCGTTTCTAGACTGGACTACTGCAATGCTCTTCTGGCTGGTCTGCCATCAAACACAATCAAACCTCTACAAATGATTCAGAATGCAGCGGCACGACTGATCTTCAACGAGCCCAAAAGAGCGCATGTTACACCTCTCATCATCTCCTTGCACTGGCTACCAGTGGCAGCTCGCATCAAGTTCAAGACACTGATGCTTGCATACAGAACGACCACAGGCTCAGCACCCTCCTACTTCCACTCACTTTTACAAACCTACATCCCCTCCAGAAGTCTGAGATCTGCTAGTGAGCGACGCCTTGTCTTACCATCACAGAGAGGCTCAAAATCACTCTCCAGAACATTCTCGTTCACCATTCCTGGCTGGTGGAATAATCTTCCCACCCCTATCCGAAATGCTGGATCCCTGTCAATCTTCAAGCAAAAACTGAAAACTCATCTCTTTCGGCAGTACTTGACTTCATCCTAAACTTAAAAACAAAAAAACTTACTCTTTCCTTCTATCTTTCTCTCCCTCCCTTACTAGATTGTACTTATTTGAACAATGACTGAGACTTGGTGTTACGAGCACTTCCTCTGTCTGATTGCCTCTTCAAGATGAATCGCTTTTTGTATTCCCCAATTGTAAGTCACTTTGGATAAATGCGTCTGCCAAGTGACTAAATGTAAAATGTAAAGTTGCAAAGGTATCTGGTATAGGCATGTGTTGTTTGTGTGTTTCCTTATTATATTAGCCTAGTGACCACTCATTATTTGTATTAGTAAGCTGTAAACACTAATTTTCAAGTGTATGATTGGATCTCTGGTTTAATATATGTTAGATGTCTCTTTCTTGGTATCAAAATGATCTGCTCTTTATTTCTCAAACAATGATGTACACGATGTGAACATTAAATGCATCATAAGATTTTTACTGTTCTTTGGGAAGAATTACACCGATTGAGCGGAACAGTCATAAAACATGCAAATGAGGTGTAAGTGAGACAAAGAAACACTTTCCCACTGAAATTATGTGCCTTGCTATTGGTCAAACTGACTAAAAGTGGGGGTTACTGGATCCAGATAAAACTTCTCCCACACCCTAAGGGACGGTCTTATCTTTACCTTCGGTGCCCTAGAGACACCGTGGAAACCTTGCGACTCCCCTTTCGGGTGGAGTCCGAGCTCCTGGCAGCTTTGAGCTCAGTAACTTTGGCGATTTAACTTCGAAGCAATCAACCCGTGGCTGGAATGACGAAGCTTTCACCCCTAAAGGAATTCATCAAGAATTAAGAAACACATTATACATGCACCTGGACACTTTACTTAGCATCAACAAACCAGTGCAAGTAACCGCTTGTTAACTGTTTAGACGCGCTTCTAGGCTTCGACCCCTTTTGATTAAGGTGATGTAATTCTTTGATGTTCTAACAGGTCGTGTTTAGCTGATGTGCAAATCCTTTCTCTCTCGCGCGGGCGAGCGCATGCTCTCTCTCTCTCTCTCTCTCTCTCTCTCTCGCTCTCTCTCCCCATGCCTTCCTTGCGTTGGCATCTATGTTTAATGTGTGTATGTTTGTGTTTAGTTCAATGTTACATGTTCCCCTTTGTAGTGCAGTTTAATAAATATCCATATGTATTCACACTTGGTTGTCTGTGTCAGTAGCTCACAGAAACAAGGTCACTTTAACGTTCCGGTTTTGTTACATGCTAAGGAGCGATGTATTAAGAAGGAAATTATTTTTCGTGACCAGACAAATAATTTTCCTTAGTCAATAGATGATTGAAACTGTCCGTACTGCGGACAAACAAATAATTTTATTGTACTATTAATGCTACAGTTAATTCCTGAAGATGAATATATAATTGATAACAACCCGTTATGATAAATTATGTTAATCTCACTTTGAGCTAATTTGCTACAGTTTGGTGGAGAATGCGGGCAGTGTTTTAAAACTGGTTCTGTGAGCAGACTCAGTAACATTGTGTTTCTTATTTGTGTTTATTCAAACTATCCAACTGCGTCTTTTTGTGAATGAATGTGTAGGTTATACATGCCCACTTTCCGTGCCTTAACAGTTCTCGATTTTCTCACTGAGAAACCAGCCACTGTTAATGACTTAAGTTAACTGCTGTTTATAAATTAGACCCTATAAAACGACTAAACCTTTTATAGCGTGTCTTAATGCTATTTTATCTGCCCTAAAGTGAGCAAAGAAAACCTCTTTTAGCGCGAAGAAGATAGCGAGTTCCAATGCCATACAACTAGACTATTACTCCCGGGGGTTTAATCATTAGCGTAGCTAACTAATGCATGCCCCCTCGCCTGATCACGGAGCAAAATTAATCTTAGAATACTGCAGGTCAGTGTCACATTAATGATAACTGGGAGTCAGAATCTTGATCAAGTAATTGTTGCAACAACCGCATAAGCCCCGTATATCTGGCAAAGAAACCCCAGATCGGCAGCGCATATAAATAGTTTTATATTAAGGTTAACTGATCCTGGGCGAAAAATCCTCACTTTCAGTTTTGAACCGCATAAGCCCCATATCTGACTAGTACCTCTCAGATCGGCAGCGCATAGAGTTTTAGATTAAATCTAGTTAATATTGGGCAAAGAAACCCCCTACTTTTGGGATTTTGTTTTAAACCGCGTAACTCTCTCCTGAACAGATAAAATCTCTTCAGGATAGCGGCTTCAGTTTAGCTGTGTGATGAGAAAAAAAGTCTCACTACAGTTTTTGGTACATCGTCTGTTTATTGTCGTGTATCATTGCATTCATATTAATCCCTTGATGTGATGCAATTGATGGTCGATTTAATGGTGTAATGCTTTGCCATTGTCTGTGAAGTGAACGCGCTGTGTAAGTTATGAATGGAGTGTGAACGATAGACTGAGCGCGAGATTCCCATACGTGTTTACATCCGGCTCACGTGCTCCGTGCACACCGGCTGCTAAGCGTGCATTGGTTTCTTAGCAACGTCTGACCCCGGAAGGCGATAGCGAGGCCTTTCCAGTTCAAACTCAAGACGGCGCACACGTCACAGACTAATGTAAACAGACCACTGCATGTAGCCGAAGCTACCGCGCTAACGACCCTACATGGATAGAAGCTAAAGCCCTTACCTCAGCTGTTAGCTGTTAGCATCTGACTAACACTTAGAGAGACCGTGTGTGTAAAGTGTAACAGTTCCCTTCCTCCCTCTACATGTTCTTTCTGTTCCATCTCCTGTTGGGCTATCAGTTACTTTGGTCTCCCCCACATGCTTTTGTTTATTTGTGTTTTTTTTTTTTTTTTACTGTGTTAATTGCAGCAATTATTTATTTATTTTATTTGGTCTTATTTTATTTAATCTACTCCAGTCTGTAGTTAAGTCTAGCTACACCTATTGAGAAAAATTTAATTTACTTAGATTTTTAAATTTACTTTCCTAAGCAATTAGGACATTTTAACTGGGTTTATAATTTTCAATTCTACTTAGTTATGCTTTTCCTCTCCTTCCCCTATAGGCATAGGCATAAGCATAGGCAATTCTAGCCACCACAGTGCACAATGATCCCTCAAATCTATTAGTGGCCCACCGCAAACCGGCATCAAGCTGTTTCATGTATCCTAGAAGCTTAATCTTTTTGGTGTCCCCTCTCAATGTTCCCTGTTAGGCAGCATGCCCCCTGGGGCTTGGGCAGTGAGCTGACGAATCATCCATGGGAGCTCTCAGTGACTGGACTCCTCTGCCCGACCTACCCGACATGTACTTGGGGGGTGGGGGGGGGGGGGGTTTGGTTAATTACCCTGTGAAGTTACACGGTGGTCCACCCTCTTGAGAGGAGCGAACTCATCCATAGCTCGAGGCCCAAAAGGGGGGGGGGGTCCGTGTAACTTGGGACCCACAGGCGAAACCCAATTTTGGCTGTGCCAGCTAGTTGTTGGCCCTCCCTCACTTGAGTGATGCAACATTGTGCCAAGTCATTTGCTGTTTGAGTGGTTGCTACCAGGTGTCATGGGTGCAAGTGATCAGGAGGTCAAAGGTGTTTTTAATAAACATACATAACATATAACAAATAAACACTCATTTAAAAAAATAAAAAGTTCCCTTTGCATTCAAAATACTTTAATAACAAGTGCAAAAGTGGCAAAACAATTAATTTAAGTGTCAGCAGTAGAAGTCGACCTATAATGTTTTTTCTCTGGCCAATGCCGATATTTAGAAATCAGGGCAGCCTATGGCCGATATATGATGCTGATTTTTTGGGCCGATTTTCTCTTTTTTTTTCCTTTATATCAAAAGAGAGTTTGCGTAAATGGTTATTGCAGGGCACAAGATAGTAATAGTAGTAGTTGTAGCCTAATTCATAGTAATAATACATGGCTCAAAACTTAAGCACCTTCTCAAAACAGTTCTGAAGCATGCTTTTTTGTTTATGTTTGCTGACAGACACCAGTGTTTCCCGCAGACTAGCAAATGCAAGTTGATTCTCTGCCAGCAGGAGGCGCTGTTGGAGCGTGATATATAGCTGTTTCCCCGGTAACGACTGTAATCAAAATTGACATCAAAGCTTTTCTGAAGAAAACGGACTGTTCTTTTAAAAGATACATTCATATAAAAACACCCTTTTATTTTTGAAACGCACAGTGCTCAGTTTATTCACCGAAGTATAAGCCTTTTGGAAAATCTATTTGTAGCGGTCAGTTTTGATATTGTGACAAGCCGCCACAAATAAATGTATACACTGGGCACTGCTATAAGACAAATTGCCATAATATAAGTGATAGCAAAACAAAACAAAAAAATTAAAATATTAGCGGTGAAATGTCGCCCGATTATGTCAAACGTCATACGCTCACTGGATGTCATGATGACAACAAATGTCATGAAGGAAAAGTTTCAATATCTCGCCTGCAATTTCGGACCTTCTCCAAAAGACATAAAAAAATAAGAATAAATAAACAAATGATTTACAAGTTTAACGTGCGTTTATCAAAGTAGGAAATATAATTAGTGTTCTTGAAATATGAAATAGAAGTGGGTCCGGATTGAATTCCCTCCGGGTCCGGATCCGGACCGGAGTCTGGACTTTGAGAAGCACTGCCCTAGGTTATCACCCATCAACAGTGTTACTCAAAGTTTTGGGTGCTCACTCACACCAATTATCCTCTCCTGCCTTATCAGCCACGACATTTAAGTGTTTAGTTTGCATCACTAACTGATCACACCAGTTAACCACGCAACACATAGCCCCAAATATTTTAGCTCAATAAATCTGTATGGACTTTCATTGGTTTTTGTTGTGCTTTTCCCTCTCCACCTGTGTTCCACCTGTGTCCAGGTCATCCAGCCCTGCCACCCACCTGATCAGCCAAAGGATTAGCTGAGCACTGCAACACATGTCCTCCGGTCCGGGACCACTCCTGATCTACAGCACCTGAGCGAAACCTGCGAAAGCTGGATGACAACCTGAACTGGCAGACAGACCATGATCAAACCAAGGCTATAGCCACAGAGAGCCGGCCAGTATCATCGGTGCTCTTGCCTACATCCGCATCATCCATTTAACGCTGAGCGAAAGATGCTTCAACCACAAGGAGGCCCAGAGGACCGGGAGCGTGTGCAGAACTGCCAGACCAGCTGGACCAGCAAGTGACAGTGGATGAAGAAGCCGAGGAACTACAAGGGGAAGTAGAAAGTTTCAGCATGCCTCTACAAAACCCACACAGACACTGAGCACAGAGAGCAGCTGGAATAAAAGCCAGAGAGGCTCCAGCACGCTGAAGCTCTCTTAAGTACTGACCCAGGCGAACCAAAACAACGCCTGTGAATGCCACCTGCAAGCAACCTGAGTTTAAATCCAAGTCTCTGCTCAGCAACGCTACAACTTCAAACACCAACCAACCAAGTCAAGGTGAACTCAACGTCACAAATGAACTAAAATAGGCTTGCAGACCACAAGGTGAACAGAAAGGGAAAACACAACACAGAATTTCCCCTTACAAGCCGGCCCAGGCCCCCCAGCCAAGAGTCCAAACCTGCGAAGGGGGGCGAGAGCCCACTGTTCATACGTGACCAGCCAGCAATGACAGGGGGGGTTGCAGCGACGATTCCAGAGGATCACTGCAGACACACACACCATGTGGCCCCACAGACCCCCAACAAGCTGGCCAGAGACTGCAGAAGGCCACCACACTTGCCTGCCTGCAAAACATGAACTGTTATGCTTGAACTCTGCCCAATGTGACCACATGAAACTATCCGATCAGGAACACCTCCAGCCTGCACGAGCAGTCTGAAATTGTCAAAGCGGATAACAAAGACTACAAGAAGCCTGCTACAGCCAGCTTTGAGTCTACGGCAGACGACAGAACAGGCCACAAGGGAGGAAGGCTTCAACTCCAGAAACTTACCTCCTCCCGAAATCTGCATCACATTGTGGGTCACCACCCAAGTGCCATGGCCTTCCCCTGCACAGTGACCACCTGACATCTGTGCAACGCAGCCCATATGGCCTACAGAGAACACAGCGCTGCCTCCATAGAGACAGATAAAATCCTGCCTATCTCTGCACAGTACCCAGAACTGACTCTGGAGAGCACACGGGCCAGCAACAGAGATCCTGAGGACATAAAAGAAACTGATCCTGAGAGTGGCTTCCCCAGCAGGGCAAACAGGATGTATCAGACTATCAGACTTTTAACTACGAGTGGCATGAGAAACCAACAACCCACCAGCACCAGAAAGCCCTCCTACTAAGAGAAATGTCCAGATCTTGGCAAACAGTCTCTCACCACAGAGACGTCCATCCTGACGCTAGATGGTCATGTCACCTAAACAGCACATCAGCAGACAGCTGATCACCCACGACAGGCCAAAATACACACAGGCCAACTCCCCTGTGCCTGACCATCAGCTCCATGAGACTGTACACCCTGGGTACATAACCCAAATGGACAAAGGCTCTCTTTTCACCAACATGGACCTGCCACATGGTTTTGAGCCCAATGGACTTTAAGCATTCATAGAATTGGCCTCAAGTGCGGGAACGTTCACATTTCCAGCCAGCCAACTCATCTGAAGTGCAATGCCAGGTCACAAAGATCAGGCCTGACATCTCAGCTGGTCACGAGAATTCAGTCTCAAGGTCAGACCAGCCCACGACCCAGACTCCTCCTGCTCTTACATCTTGAAAGGCACATCAATGTGATAGATGCTTCATCAGAAAGTCAACACAGTTCCTAACCAGCAGGACCAGACAGAGCACTGAGCAACAAACCTAAAATCTCACCAGCAGAAACCCTCTTGACACGTCCCAGCTCTTCTCAGAGCTGAATAGTGTGGCAACACCTGAGACAGTAGAGATCTTGAGTATTCTAAAGGAGCTCATTCAGAGGAGGCCCCGTAAAGGAGAATAACAATGGATAGTACAAAAGTGTGAGAACTGAAATGAATGACCGCCCAAAGTGCCCGCCAGCTGAACACTCACCCAGATCCCTGCTAACCAGCCACATCGCCGAGTAATGGCATCACCCAGCCACTTCAGCTGATGGCTGCACATCCAGGATGATCCAACACCTGTCAGCATATCGGTCACCACACAAACCCGGTACGAGGACTCCTGAGGAACCCAATTGAAAAGGATGTTGGAAGACAAGGCGAGACTTAGAGATCTGGTGACACTGGAGTACATCCAAATTTTATGTCACTTTCAACTTTTTGGCAGACCCCAACTGATGCTCAGAAACAGAACTGAACTCTTAAGGCCCAAAGGTGTGCACTGAACATGCAGCAATACATGCATACCACCTTCTCAGTGATAAAGAGCCGCTGGGTCACACTGACACTTTGCTGAAATTGAGACAGCCGAAACCCCAGGCTGAAGTGCGAGAACCCCTCACAAGCAAGTGCACAAGTTTCCTATGAGACCTTGCAACCCCCTGATAAAGCCCTGTAAATTGCAAGAACGTCCGGCCAGAGCACACCAGACGTTTACTCTGACGTTTAAATGTGAGACTGTAATACCAGAATACTCAAAAGGGGAATGGACAGCGACAGTGTGACACACAGACAGCGTGGTCAAACCCTCAACCACACACCTTCAAAGGAAGGGAGGGAACCTGGTCCCACTCTGAGCCACACCCCCTGTTCTGAGAGACATCCTGCATCTGCCGACAACTGCTAGTGCCTAAGCTGCTCGTCACAAGAGGCAGTGATGGAGAGCTAATGTCAACTATGTGGACTCACTCAAGACCACATTACATCATCAAACTCAAATGGCATCTGCACTCTACACCATGCCTGATTTACTCTCATCCCAAGGAGTTTCATCTGACAGCTGGATTCACCAACTACTGCCTTAGTCCTGGTCTACACCAACAAATGGCCAGAACTAAAGGGGGGTTGCCCACTTCAGCAGAAAACTGCTCCCAAAGGAGCACTAACTACTCGGATGACAAAAGAGCCCTGCTCTGCACTTCATAAACCACCCAGCGATTCTCCAGTTCAATAGAACATGGAAAGTGATCACAAAGACGTGCCGCCAACCTGTAACAGCCCTCAACAGCCAAAGTAGCGGTGCAGAGGACCAACTCACCCAAAGCCACATGGTCACTGGCCTTTTCAGGATGCAATGTGGAGGCATGGTGTGTCCAGAGTAGGTGTTTGTGGGTTAACAGCAAACCTCTCCCACAGCAACACCTCAAACTGGACTCCCAGTCATCACAGTACAAGTGACAGCCATCCTGATCACCCTTTAAATCGCATCGGCTCAAAAGAATTGCATCAGAGAACTCCTTTACACAGACTCAAATGATGCCAAGCTCAGCCTCACATACCACCTCCTTGGCTAGGACAAGCCAGTCAAGCACCAACACCCGTCTCAGACATGCAACAGCATCACAAGTGCATTGCGTGGAGAGCTATGGTCTCAACCAAGACCCACCCACCCATGACATGGCAGCCGTAACCAATAGGAGACCAACTTTCACTTCCATGGTACCCACCTCGCAGCCGTGGTGCTAACCTTATGACTATCCACGGATGGCATTGCCTAAAAAAAACCTCTGACTGATCTATGACACTTATTCTTGGCCACCTCCCTGACCCCTCCAACCACCCTATCACATCGGCTCAACTGGCTGCTGCTCCAATCCTCACTCTGCTGCATGACATCAAACACATGCTGCGTGTGCTGAGCTACATTCTATAATATGTCCCTGATGACTACACTGCGCCACAGCTTGTGGTGCCACAGTGACAAAGGGGGGTCAGGTTAATGTATGCCCACAACACATCATGTGCTGGTCACCACAGTACCAGAAACACTCAAGAGACCCTAAAACAAGTGGCATACGGGGCTGGCATACAGCAAGATATAATATATCACTGCATGTCAGGTTGCTGTCAATTCTGAACAGCAAATTGGAACCACTAGGCCCCACTACAACACATTCCACTTTAGGTTCGCAATCATTGAAATGACACTTAGCTGTTTCACCACATATGGGCCTATAACACCATACAGATCTGTGTCAGTCCTCACTTTCCAGTCTGCCAGCATGTCACAGACTGCAAACCCCATTGCCCAAGGAGGAGATGTGAAGACCTGGCTAAGAGGCATTACACATAGTCTTACTCACAAGACCATTGAACTATTCTGAGTAATAGTCACGATTCGGAAGAGACTCCTGACATACGACCCAACCCAGAATCACCACCACGGGGAGCTAAACAAGGCCATCAGTTCCCTAAGCTATGCTTTCACAGCCCAGCTAACCCTAAGCAACGAGCACAGCACTTATCGTCAGAAGGAGCTGACACATGCCCAAAGCCACATAGACAAGCTGACAGTGAAAGTCCAAGATGATTTCAGGCATCAGACCACTAAGTTCCTGAGAGAGCTATTGCACATATCACGCTGCACAGACAAGCTCGAAGTGAAAACCCAGGATAAACTCAAGGATCTAGACAGAGTGAAGCAGGAAACAAAGGAAAAAGTTGAACAGCTCCAAGAAGCCCTTGCAGTTGCTGAACATGACCAACGAGAACTAAAAGCTTCCCAGAAAGACACGAGAAGACATCTACAGTCTGCAGAACAGCGACTAGAGAAAGCCAAAACTGACCTTAAAACAAAGACTCTAAAACAAATGCTCTGAAAGACCACCTGAAAAGGAATTAGAGCCAAGAAAAGCGGAGCCCTCATCAGCATCACCACCGCTGAGCAGAACGGGGTCCCCCATCCAAGAATTGCTACATGATGGAAGAAGTGAATAGCCACAAACAAAACATCACCAGCCATCATCACAGAACTCTTCCCTTCTAGCAAAAGAAGAAAGCCCCTCCATGCAGACCCTGAAGCTGCACATGAGACGACTTGACAAACTAGCTAAAATGTCACCCAGTTTGACCGAACGCTGCAGAAGGCCAAGATATCCAGAAGTGGAAGCTCACGTGACTGACGGAGACAGGTAACACCACCTCAGATCCACATCCAGTCCTGAGAGTCAAAGGTCTATGAACAGGTGCACGGCTGCACTTCCTCAGACCTTCGAACGGAACCACCGGAGAAGAGCGACCCAGGCGGAGACAATGCTGAACGTGACTAAGGTTAACACCCAAGCCGAGGTTCCAAAGGCTGAGGAAAATTAGAAACCACCTGTCATCTGTCCGTTGTGATCCACCGGCCATCTGACCTTCATGATCCACCTGCCATTTGACCATTAGGATCCACTGTTGTCTGAAGATGTCTCCAGGTGAACATCTTCAGCCAAAAGGGGGGATATTCTGTAGCATCTGCTTATGATCCTTGATGGTCATTGTGGCTTTATGTCTTAAGAGACACCTTTTAGCCTTTGACATTGGCTAAATAATTCACAGACCTGGCCCCACATTCTACATTTATATGGGTGCTTAATTGCCAGTGGTTGTCCCCCACTGTCAGATGTTAAACAGAATTGACTATCTGTTCTCGCCATCGGACTTCAAACACATTCCAAGAGAACTAAATGACCCTCGGTACCAGGCCTGGCTGACCAGTGGAACACCTCCACGAGTACAACACACACACAACACACACACATAGAGATATTTCCTTTTCTTAGACCATAATTATTCAGTTACAAAGGTATCTTGTATAGGCATGTGTTGTTTGTGTGTTTCCTTATTATATTAGCCTAGTGACCACTCATTATTTGTATTAGTAAACTGTAAACACAAATTTTCAAGTGTATGAATGGATCTCTAGTTTAATATATGTTAGATGTCTCTTTCTTGATATCAAAATGATCAGCTCTTTATTTCTCAAACAATGATGTACACTATGTGAACATGAAATACATCACAAGATTTTTACTGTACTGTGGGAAGAATTACACAGATTGAGCGGAACAGTCATAAAACATGCAAATGAGGTGTAAGTGAGACAAAGAAACACTTTCCCGCTGAAACTATGTGCCTTGCTATTGGTCAAACTGACCAAAAGTGGGGGTTACTGGATCCAGATAAAATTTCTCCCACACCCAAAGACACGGTCTTATCTTTACCTTCGGTGCCCTAGAGACACCGTGGAAACCTTGCGACTCCCCTTTCGGGGGGAGTCCGAGCTCCTGGCAGTTTTGAGCTCAGTAACTTTGGCGATTTAACTTCGGACCAATCAACCCGTGGCTGGAATGACGAAGCTTTCACCCCTAAAGGAATTCATCAAGAATTAAGAAACACATTATACATGCACCTAGACACTTTACTCAGCATCAACAAACGAGTGCAAGTAACCGCTTGTTAACTGTTTAGACGCGCTTCTAGGCTTCGACCCCTTTTGATTAAGGTGATGGAATTCTTTGATGGTTCTAACAGGTCGTGTTTAGCTGATGTGCAAATTCTCTCTCTCTCTCTTGCGCGCGAGCGCTTGGTCTCTCTCTCTCTCTCTCTCTCTCTCTCTCTCTCCATGCATTCCTTGCGTTGACATCTATGATTAATGTGTGTATGTTTGTGTTTAGTTCAATGTTACATGTTCCCCTTTGTAGTGTAGTTTAATAAACATCCATATGTATTCACACTTGGTTGTCTGTGTCTGCAGCTCACAGAAACGAGGTCACTTTAACGTTCCGGTTTTGTTACATGCTAATGAGCGATGTATTAAGAAGGAAATAATTTTTTGTGACCAGAGAAATAATTTTCCTTAGAGTCAATAGATGATTGAAACTGTCCGTACTGCGGACAAACAAATAATTTTATTGTACTATTAATGCTACAGTTAATTCCTGAAGATGAATATATAATTGATAACAACCCGTTATGATAAATTATGTTCATCTCACTTTCAGCTAATTTGCTACAACTTTAATGAAATCATTGAGGTTCTTCCTCTTGAACGAGGCTGTAACATGGGAAAAGTCAGTGGTTCTCCAGGGGAAAGCATTGATCTAAAAGCCTCTGGACTTTGTCGATTTTCCCTCCTGTCTTTGCAATGTGCAATGGTGAGGAGGTCAAGTACAAGTTCCTCTCACAGTCAGCAGAAAACTTCTCTTGGCAGTGCTTGAATGCTCCACTTGGCACCACTGTTGAAGTTGAGAAAAACAGCAAGAGAAAAAGCAGGAGACCTCCACATGACTCACAGTTTCTTAGTCTGTTTCAGAGCTTTATAGTTGGAGAAACTAAAACCAAGTCAGTTAATAGAAAAAAACAGTGATATACTTTACATCTAGGTCAGTTCAAGTTTTCGAACAACATACCTGGATGTTGTCCTGTATAGTAATACAGGTACATCTCAAAAAATTTGAATATCGTGAAAAAGTTCATTTTTTTTCTTGTAACTTATTTCAAAAAGTGAAACTTTCATATATTTTAGATTCATTACATGTAAAGTAAAACATTTTGTGTAAAGTAAAACATTTTTGTTTTAATTTGATGATTAGAGCTTACAGCTCATGAAAGTCAAAAATCAGTACCTCAAAATATTAGAATATTTACATTTGAGTTTCAATTAATGACCATCCCTACAGTATAAATTCTGGGTATCTCTTGATCTTTGAAACCAAAATAATGGGGAAGACTGCTGACTTGGCAATGATCCAGAAAACGCACATTGACGCCCTCCACAAAGAGTGTAAGTCACAGAGGGTCATTACTGAAAGGTGTGGCTGTTTACAGAGTGCTGTATCAATATAATCAATATAATGCGGTATCATATTAAATGCAAAGTTGACTGGAAGGAAGAATTTGGGTAGGAAAAGGTGCACAAGCAACAGGGATGACCGCAAGCTTGAGAATACTGTCAAGCAAAGCTGATTCAAACATTTGGGAGAGCTT
>NC_136734.1:12917500-13015000 GCF_936440315.1 Barbus barbus | reverse complement strand
TTCTTGCTTTGCTAGAAAATGAGAAAAGCAGGGTGGAAGGATGCCGACAGAGTACAAAATTACTAAAAGTCATGTGATTGGAGGGCTAAGAGTGGCAATTAAAATGAAATATAAGAATCAATTATCAGTTTATTCATTAACAAAAACTGTATTAAAAAATCAATTGACATATTCAAAAGTTTGGAGTCTGTAAGATTTGTTCCTGTCTTTTATGCTCTCCAAAGTATTTATTTGATTGAAATACAGTAAAAACAATTATATTGTAAAATATTATAACAATTTAAAATAACTGTTTTCTGTTTTAATATATTTTGTAAATGTCACTTATTCTTTTGATGCGTAACTGAATTTTCAGCATCCTTCAGTCTTCAATGTTACATGATCTTCAGAAATCATTCTCCAAAATATTCAGTTATCAATGTTGAAAACAATTGTTACTTAATATTTTAGTAGAAATTGGGATATGTTTTTTAAGATTCACTAATGAATAGAAAGTTCACAAGAACAGTTTTTAGTAAAAAAAAAATCTATATATATATTTTTTAAATTTGATCAGTTTAGTGCATCTTTGCTGATTTTTTATTTTTTTTTCAAACAAACAAACAAACAAAAATTATACTGACCCGGCAGTGAACGGTAGTGTAAATATTAAAATAAAACAATAAACCAACGAATAAATCCTGTCAGCTTTTTGGTTTAGCTGAATATAAGACATAGCATGACTACCCATGATTCATGTGGAAAGAACAGACTCTTTTAAATATGTCTATTTTTTTTGCCAGTTTGAAAATTGATTTTATTCACAAATTTTAATCAAAACATTTGATATCTTTTTAAAAATTTTGATTACATTAAGTAGCACTCCTAGACTGCCTGACCAATACTTTATTCAGTTCTACCAAAACTTTTGACAAAGGTGTTTTATTGTCATGATTTTATTTATTCTGTAATTTAGAAAAAGAAAAAAAAAATCAACTTGAAGAATTGTTGATTGTAAATTGTTACGCCCCATTCTTTTAGTGGCCATTGGTTCAGCAGTATGTGTTCTGAAAGAATAATAATAATAGGTATGTGCGTAATTGTTTGATGCTGTCATTAATTGTTCTTGCTTGCCTGGTGAACAAAGCATTGAATATTAAATTTGAGTTGTTTGCTATGTGTGATTTGTGAGAGATTTTGTTTGCTAAAACGTTAGATTAGATGTGTTAGGTCAAAGGAACTTCAAGAATAGCCCACAGTACACCAGACAGTAACACAGTAACAGCTATTCACTTTGGCACTTTCATGCATTAGTCAAACGCAGTTGTTCAATCCTGAAGCGTATTTGTAATAAAAACAATAAAATACACTTTAATTTATGGGAATTTATATATATTAATTTATATATTTAAATAAATAGCTGACCACAACATCTAAGTGATTTAGTATAAAACTGCAACTCTGCTTATTCAGATTTTTTTTTTATTGTATACATTTTTATATTTTTATTGGGTAATCTGTATTGCAAATAAAGAAAAATACAAAATGGCAACATTCATTAGTTTTAACTGTATTCAGACATGTGCCATATTAAAAAAGATTTAATAAAACATTTAGTTTTGCTTCCTCAGTTAGATTTCTGAAGGTTAAGCTCCTTCAGTCATTGACCTGGAAACAATAGATCACTTCATTTTTTTTTTTTTTCTTTTGGGAAAGGTTTCAAGCCTTGTTTTTGTACCCTTTTTATGCAAAGGGAAGTCACATTATAAAACAAGCATTTGTAAACAGAGTATGAAGGCAAAGGGTATGAGGTGAAAGGGTGAGGTCTACTGTGCAACCACTGGCTAACCACTAGACTAGACACTTTTTTTTTTTTTTTTTTTTTTTTTTTTTTTTGGGTTGTCTTTTTTTTTTCGTTGTTTTTTTTTTATTGATTTTGTTAGTGTAAACATCCATATTCATGAAAAACATGGTATCTAAGCTTCCCTCTTGCCTAAAATGCTTGTCCTCGTGACTTGGTTCTGGATGGCTTACTACGTTGATTAATTTGGTTTCTGTATGTTTTTTCTGTGTTGATTATGTGTGCATATCAGATGACTAGAGTGACCCAGGCTACACTACTACACTAGCCTGACTCAAGGCTTTGTTTTCCAAGCCACTATACCCGCCGGGGCCCACGCTGCCTTCAAGGGGGGAATGTGACCAGGAGCGTAGCTGCTGAACCTTCCGAGATGGACACCTTGTCTCTTTTTATTTTATTTTTTATTTTTTCATTTCCTTTTTTTATTTCTCTCACATGTTGTCCCTTTTTTTGCTTCTTAGAAGAGTTGCATATTCATTGTATTGTTTTTTTTTTTGTTTGTTTTTTTTTCCTGTCCCCTTGTCCCTCGTCCCCAATCCCACAGTTGCACCCCTTTGCCTGTCTTTGAATGCTGTCCAGGTTGACTTGCCGCCCAGTATTGGAGGGAAGTTTGAACGGTACAAGGGCAGCTCTTCCTGATATCTAATGCATTAAGATTTCCTCTCTCTCTTTCTCTCGCTCCTCTCCACTGATCTGCTCAGGGTTTTATTTAGAAAATTTATATATTCCTTCATTATTTAATATAACCACACAGTGCCTCACAAAAGTATTCAGACTCTTCACCAATTTTCTGTTTTTACTGAATTATAAGTACAAATTTTGTTTTTTTTTTCTCAAAGCACTAAATTGAATGTCAGGTTTTCTTAGAAAATATTCTTAAATGTCCTTAATTATGTATTATTATTTTCTTAGTTATTTATATAACTTATTTTTAATATTCTTGAAAAACGTTTAGTAGAAATGAGTGTTACATTTTGAGAACAGTATGTAGTTATCTTTAGTCGTTTGATGCTCAATTATAGCTGCTTATTCATTGATGGATTGAGATCAGGACTTTGTAAGTTTGTAAGCTAAAACAGGTTTTCTTGCAGTATTTTTAAATACATATTTTCTAGGGCTGCGTAATATCAATAAAATTGACATTGCAATAAGTGCGAATATAAAAATAGCAAAATTGCCATTTTAAATAAATGTGCTATGGGTTTTGGAGTGAAGCGCAGGACTGTGTTCATTTACTTGTGTGGAGCTTGATGATTCTAGGCCTAATAGTTTTAACATTTGTAAATTTATAAATAATAGCATTGTAATTTTACAGACATGCTATGAAATCAAGTTTTAATATTTGTTTTTGAAACGTATTGCAAAGTATTAGATTTTTTTATTATTACATTATAATAGCATTAATGCAAAATCATTGTGTGTGTGTGTGTGTGTGTGTGTGTGTGTGTGTGTGTATGTATATTTGTAGTCAGTGTGGCATGAGAAGACTCGGGGAAACACTTTAATGTAAAAAAAAAAAAAAACATAGTTTGATTAACTGCTCCCCTACAAAAACCCAGTCATTCTAGAATTATTCATTATTTTCAAATTGAGCTATTCAAGTCATTTGGTGAAAATTATATATATAACTGAAAAACAAAATATTGCAATATCAGTTTATTCCAATATCGCGCAGGCCTAATATTTTCTAACAGTGCTCGTGTAGGATCTGTAATTCAGTAAAATGACAGAGTTGCTAGTAAAGAGTATTTAGAATTGCTTATTTTTGCAAGGCACTTTTGTTAAATTCACTGTAATTACAAGAAATAAAAGCGTTCTTCTTAAAAAGCTCACAACATTGCACATGTTTAATTCCGTTGCATGGTTTTGGGGAACATTGTCTTTAGAGTAGTAGCGAAGTGGCTAAAAGTCACTTTTGAGGTTCTAATATTAGTTCATAACTTAACACAAAAGCACAGATATACCAAGCAACAGTTAGTTTACCCACTTTTAGTTTAGCACTGTAAGCACAAAGCATGCGTATATACTGTATGTTGTACCAACATTGGCTGAAACGTATTTGGAATAATGATTTGTTGTTAACTTTACTGTGAAGGCAATACTTTTTAGGGGAGACAGATTGAGGGGGGATTTCTCAAAGACACTTAAAATGTTCTTCTTTTCTGTATCTGATGTTCTATGTGCTATTAGTGTGATGCAGCCAACATGAACGGTTGTCTTGTGTTGCACACCCTTTCCAACACTGCGACACGATCGCCCCAGGGAGAAAAGCGCCCATGCTTGATATCGTATGGTTCATGACCAATATGTTTCCAGTACAGGTGACCTATACTACAAAGTGTTAACTCATTCTCTACATGTTCTGATCTTTTTTTAAAAGAGAGAAAAGGACAAATCACAATGTTCTTTTCTCTGTTTTTGTGCAAAAGTCATCCTGTTTACAGTATGTCTTGTGTTGATAGTAAAAAGAGAGTAGCTATGCTAGTTCAGATTGTTCATGGTCGGGGTTGGAGATGCTTAGGGTGGGTGTTAGAGCGCTAGGCTGTTGGAGGACACTCTGAATCTTGGGTCGTAGGTGAAGCAGCTGGAGACATCTCCATTGGCCTCTCTAATGCCGGTGCTCTTGTTCTTCAGGAAAAATCCCTGAAGAGGCAAAGGCGCTCTCGCTTTTGGCCCCCGCCGCGCCAGTGGCCAGCCTGATGAGCGGTGGAGGACTTCTGCCCATTCCTAGCCCCGCTACACTACAGAATGTAAAAATCTCGCAAATTAAGGCTGGAATATACTACACTGCTTTTTGCCAGGGTTTTGCCCAGATTTGCAGTTTGGAGGAGCCAGTGGTAGTTGGTAAAAGGCAGCAGGTTTGCAGATTTTGTGCAGTCGGAGTTAACACTTTTCACAGAAAGTCAACATACAAGTGTGTGATGGGCAACGGATGTTTTTTTTAGCATGAGATTGATTCCATCCAGTCACAGAATGTTTAAAAATTGATTTTTTTTCTTTCTTTCTTTTTTTTTTTGAACACATATGTGACCCTGGACCACAAAACCAGTCTTAAGTAGCACGGGTATATTTGTACCAATAGCCAAAAATACATTGTATGAGTCAAAATTATTGATTTTTCTTTTGTGCCAAAAATCATTAGGATATTAAGTAAAGATCCATGATTTCATGTTCCATGAAAATGTTTTATAAATTCACTACCGTAAATATATCAAAACTTAATTTTTAATTAGTAATATGCATTGCTAAGGACTTCATTTGGACAACTTTAAAGGCGATTTTCTCAATATTTAGATTTTTTTGCACCCTCAGATTCCAGATTTTCAAATATTTGGCCAAGAATTCTCGGCGAAACATTGTCCTATCCTAACAAACCATACACAATGGAAAGCTTATTTATTCAGCTTTCAGATGATGTATAACTCTCATTTTTAAAAAAATGACCCTAATTACTGGTTTTGTGGTCCACGGTCACATACCGTTTTTATGTCTCACATCAGGCCTCCTATTAATGAGGCTTGTGTTTCTGAATGAATTTCCATGAAAGAGTCTGGTAGTGTATGATGACAAGTTTTTCATTTTCAAAGTTGTCAAGTGTGTCATTCCTAGTGTTTTAAATTCTTTTCAGACTTAAAAGTTGTGTAGTGTATTCCAGCCTTTTCTGAATTATGAAAAAATATCACCTACATCATAGCTGCATGCTACAGATTTACTGTATTTTATATTGATTGTCAGTTGTCACTAAAGTCTTATATTTGTTGGCGGACAGCGTGGTCTTCCTTTAGCTAATCTGGGGGTCCTGAA
Organism: Barbus barbus; assembly: GCF_936440315.1. NCBI lineage: Eukaryota > Metazoa > Chordata > Actinopteri > Cypriniformes > Cyprinidae > Barbus > Barbus barbus. The sequence continues at coordinate 13,009,356 of NC_136734.1, read as the reverse complement.
GTCTAATTTGGACACATCTGTGGCAGCTCTAAATGCAATTGCTTCACAGCCTCCGCTCATGGGAAATGTAGATCCCTCTAAAATTGATGAGATCAGGAGAACGGTGTATGTCGGCAATTTGAATTCACAGGTATGTGAACATGAGTTTAATTAATTTAAAGGCTATTTGCAAGTGCAGATCATGTTAGAAACTATTTGCACCTAAGTGTATTTGTAGTACATTATAAAACAGTATGCTGAAATAATCAAGATGTCATTGAAGGTTCAAGAATGAAGGTCCAAGTCACTCCAACATAATTGCTATTACCACTACATGACAAATGCCTAGAAAACTGAATTAAAGTGGGCATAAAAAATGACACAAGATTCGCTTTTGTCTTTCAAGCACACATTGTACTTGTTTTGTCAATGTCCTATAGACCACCACAGCAGAGCAGCTCCTCAAGTTCTTCAAGCAAGTGGGAGATGTTAAGTTCGTCAGAATGGCAGGAGATGAAACCCAGCCTACACGTTTTGCTTTTGTGGAGTTTGCTGATCAGGAATCTGTGACACGAGCACTTACATTTAATGGAGTCATGTTTGGCGACAGACCACTAAAGTGAGTGTTCTTTTTTGAGCAAACGACTCTTCTGAATAATCTAGTTTTCTTTAATACAAGATTTTCAGTGCCTCCTTTTTTATCTATGTGCTAGCATTACCTAGTTTAATAGTTATTCAACTTTTTTAGGATTAACCACTCCAATAATGCCATAGTGAAGCCTCCAGAGCTCACACCTCAAGCTGCGGCCAAAGAGCTGGAGGATGTGATGAAGAAAGTCAGAGAGGCTCAGTGCACCATTGCTGCAACTATCGAGCCAGGTGTGTCCTCTCTAGCCTGGACACACACAAACAGAGTGAGGCTTTCTCAAAATGTTTTTTTTTAATTGATGGAAGTTTTGATTGTTTCTTCCAGAAAATAAAAATCGTTCATCCAGTAGATCTAGACATTCCAGAAGGTCCAGATCTCACTCTCGCTCCCCATCACACTCACGACGAAAGCGATCCAGATCCAGGCACAGGTAAATTACACACATCCTTAAACATGCTTTCCATGTTAACTCATGCGAGCTTAAGAGCTTGCTAAGCTACAGGCTACTCACAGTTAAGTAGATAATCAAGCTAACCTTTTGAAAAAGTAATTAGCTACAGAAGTTATACAAGATGCACTTATAAAAACCAACATGCTACTAACAATGTATGTCATTATATTTGATTTCCTTCATGTGAATTTGAATGAACATCTGGAAGTAGTATAGCATAGACATTTCAATATAAGAGTCCTGGTGTATTTCAGCTTGTCTATTATTAAAATAACTATATTGTGCAAAAAAAATTTCCTCTGTGATTATTGGTGTTTTGCACCAACTTCTAATTTGGATGCACTGATAAATTGGTACATAAACCAATTTCAATACACTTTGAATCAAGACATGTTACCCCGTTTTGCTTATATAAGTCCTCATTGAAAATATGCCCCAGCCTGTTTAGTTTATTCTGTATCAACAGACAAATTTTATTTTATTGGTTCAGATTTTCTAAAAATGCAAAAAGTGGTAAATTAGATTTTAAAATTTCTCCAGATGCTCTGTATTAAATAACTTGAGCTTTGCTTGTTAGATATGTTCGGACATAAATTCCCCAATTTTTTTTTCTGTTAGCATGTAACAATGTTTACTGTAGCAATGGAAAAATAACTTATTTCATCAATGATGTTTTAAAGAGGACGCCTGTCCCAAAGATCACGACAGAAGGTGAACGACTCCCGTGGGTCCCATAAGAAGCGCTCACGTTCCCGAGAAAGGAAACACAGCCGAAGTCGATCTCATTCTAGGTTAACCTGCACCACCATATCGGCCTCTTTACACTCATATTCTGTTTTTGTCTGACAAAGGACATTTCAGACCAGTGTTGTCACTTATACCCAGGGGCCGAAGGAAGGACAAAGACGGCAAAGTAAGGAAGGATGATGACTGGGAAGAAAAGAGGCCACGGGGCAAAAAGGAAAGGATGCCTCCTAAAGGCTACAGTGGCTCTAGTCGTTCCCGCAGCATAAGCAGGTCAGAAGAAAGTGTCCGTATTGAACCTGAAACTAAGTTTGCATGCTCAAAATATCACCTAAAAAGAAGAATATGTAAATAAACATTTAGTGAGGTTTAACAATTAAAAAAAAGTTAATGAAATAAGAATAAAAAACCTTTACAGTATAAGTAAAAAGAGTTAGCTGCTAATATAATAAATATGTTTTTAACAAAAATGATAAAATAAAACAAAGTGAAGTGTGGGAATCATGAAGTGACCAAAGTAGTAAACAATGAAACTGACTTATATTTGACTGGCCACCCTTAGAGTTTTTCTAAGATATTCTGTAAAAATGAGTCTTATAATACAATTTTATATTAATGTATAAATTTAGTTGGAAGGATAAATTTTACTAATCTCACATTTTTTCTGAAATTAACCATGATTAATCCCACCTAGCATTACAGTTTTTAAATATACTATTAAATTGCAATAATTTCACATTCAATCTTCAAATTGATGTAAAACAACATAAAGTATAGTTTTATAGACAGTATATTTTTAATATTTGTTTAATGGCATCTTTTTTTATGACTTTAGGTGAATATCACTGATACCAATAGTACTGTCTCTATGAAGTTTTTTCCTAAAATTTCACCATTGACTATAGCCGTTCAACATTACAGTATAATTGAGAGCTATTAATTTTAACATTTATAAGACTTTTTAAAAATAACAACTTTTAATTTAAGTGAATTTAAAACAATTCTTCGTATAAACCCATTATAATAAATGTCATATTTAGGATCTGACACACATGCTCGTAGTTTCATTCACGTTTTAATATGAAATATAACGGCTGACAAGGACAGGAAAATGAGTTTTTACTGATATATGGCCTGACAACATCTCATCTGACTGCAGTTCACTGTTGTTCTATTGAATCTCCTTGTCACTTGTACCGTTTCCGTGCTCGTTTGACTAGCGCCTGGCGCTGAGGTGGAGTTGGTGTCTGAAAAGTCTCCTGTTTGATGTGTTCATAAAGACTTTCTGCGTCTAAATAAACGCAATTCTTGTCAAGAAAAACGAGACGGCAGTTGTGAGTAGGGTGGCCAAACCAAGCTCCACACCTGCGTTAAATATTTTTAATATCGTTAAACTGGAAAAAGTAATCACCTGCATTAACACACTAATTTTGACAGCACTAATTTTTTTTAGAAGTTAGCTTGTGTTTAGATAAAGATATTTTTTTCCCCTTTATCTCTCAGAGGCCAAAAGAAAAGAAGCAGATCTCAATCCAGGTCACCAAGGCGGAAAGCAAGAACGCCATCGCCGTCTAAAAGGTTTACTGTGTGTGATGATTTGTGTCTGACATTATTGTTTGATCAGACTCATTATTAAAATCTTAATCTCTTCTGTATATTTTCAGAGGCAAGAAAGATAAAAAGAGGGATAAAGGACGGGACAGTAGCAGGGAAAGGACAGAGCGCTCAATGTCCAGGAGGAAAAGCAGGGATTATGAACATAAAGCTAAACCATCATTGGTGTGTCCAATTTATATTTCAAACACACATCTCATTTACATTTACACATTCAGTTTCATTTATGAAACACAAGCAAAATTAAGTTGTATTGGTGATTTGGTGCAGTAATTTTGGTCTGAGGTTATGTAAATTAACGCCAACACAAATACTCTGTGACTTATAATGTTAATAGAGCCATGTAAGTGCAGTGATTTATTCATATTGTTGTTTATTCATAGGGAAGTTGTGGGTGGCCTAATGGTTTCTATGGAATTGTAGGTGGAGGGAGTGAATGTCCAGCGCTCCCTCCACCCTCAATACCACAGCTGAGGTGCCCTTGAGCAAGGCACCGAAAGCCCAACTGCTCCCCGGACGCCGCAGCATAAATGGCTGCCCACTGCTCCGGGTGTGTGTTCACGGTGCAGGGCTCCAAACTGCGACTAAAATGGTCGCATTTGCGACCAAAAATATTAATTTGCGAGTGAAGTTTTTGCTGAGGTCGCCACTGGCGACTATATAATTTGCATGAAAGGACTTTTTTCCCGATTGTTTTGCGCTCACATCTTTTGTTATGTTCACGTATTAAACTTACATAAGACGATGTGCATCAAAGTTTTACTGAAAAGAGTTTCAAACAGTCCTCGTCTCTGCCGCACACAGTCTGCTGAACGCAGTGAGAGAGACCTGAAAGGGCCTGTTTACACCTGCTCACTTCATGCATTTTCTCTGATCGGATATCTATATGATTTGTTAAAACGTTTCCCCATTTACACTTGGCCACATAAATGTGTCTTCACAAAACGGATATAAATCCGTTCTTCAATTCCTGCTTCATATGCAAATATAACGGAGTTCACGTCAATGAAAGCAATGGATAATTTTATTAATTATCAGCTAATTTCAATATCAAGAGAGCGCGCGGCATCAGCACTGGAAAGATAGGCTAGTCTCGCTACTTTTAATGAAGAAGATTGTGTGTTGAGCGTCTGCGGCTTACTTTCAGGTTCATTCAGTTTGCACGTCGCTTGCTGAAGAAATACTCCGCTACTCATCCGCGGTGATGCTTGTTGCATTGCGCTGTCATATCTGACTATAACATGCCATATAGCCTATAAAACGCTCTCACACGTCTATTATTTTAATATTATGGGAGGAGTAAAATTACCATATGTGGTTTCAACAACCAGATGCATTTACACTTGTCCGGTCGATCTTCTTATCGAGATCTTAGTCTATATGCTGTGTTCTGTTAATGCATGGACTTCCTGTTATTTGAAGCGCACTTGCCATCCAGTAATCGCAAAAAGCTTTGTGCTGTCTTACTTTTTAATAAACAAAGTATCAGCTTTAAAATGCTACGAAATTCAAATGATGCGGTTTGGGTGCTCTTTAATGCGGACGACAAGCGCACACTTTCGGTAATATAAACACCAGTACCCCGCGTCCACACGGTCCGTGTATGCGTCCGGATCGCGCGAGCGGAAAGTATCGCACTTAATGCTCAGGCGCGATCTCTTTAGCACCTCAGTTAAAGCAGCAAGTGAACCCATTATATATTTCGATTTACTACTATAGTATGAAATGAACATGATCAAAAGGTAGGCAATAAGAAAGCCTATAGTACAACTTACTGAAATGTTTTATGTAAAAGCTCATTGTTTCAAACTGAGGAAATGTATAAAGCTTGTAAACATTGCATTGTAATACATTTACCTCAGAATAACCACTCAGTGTCCATAAACTCATCAGTCAGCTAGAAAAATAACTATAAAGAGGAGCGTTTTGCTATATTTATGCACTGTTGCATATTAATATTTTTACTTATTGTGTTGTACATGATTCAACTCCTCCTATAAAATTGCATTTTACTAATGAAGAAAAACAGACTGAATGTGTGAAAGACGTGACAACATTTATAGGATGCACTGCACTCAGTTGCCAAGTGATGCTTATGGTCCATGATATTGGTACAGATTCTGTGTAACGAACAATTCTTTGTGACTGTACATTTCAAGTTGTAAAAGACATTTAATTCACACTTTAAGTGAACCTTAGTCCCCCGGTCGACCTGATCATCTACAAGATGGATTAAAATGCTGATAAAGCCTAGAAAAGATAAGACATAAACACATGACAAAATTATTGAAATGTTAAAATAGGGGGGAAAAATAAAATGATAATAATAAAATAAACCACTTTTATTCTGTGGCACCTAAAAAAATAATTTGGCTTTAAAAAAGTAAATAGTTTTTCTTTTATAGGAGCCAATGGCTCCTTACTCGATTTTTTTGTCTGGAGCCCTGCGGTGTGTGTGTGTTCACTGCTGTGTGTGTGCACTTTGGATGGGTTAAATGCAGAGCACGAATTCCGAGTATGGGTCACCATACTTGGCCGTATGTCATGTCACTTTCACTTTTTTTCATGAAACTACGCCATTACCAGGTACAGCTAATCTCTGGAGGCGTGTGAACTGACGGTTAGAGCAGTGTGGTGCTAATCAGATTGTGGGTTTGGTTATGGGAGAACAATTAGGGTCAATAATTTCTTATGTATTCAGCTTGCTGGATTACTAACCAGTTTGCATTGATACTATTATATTGTATTGCTATTATATTTGAATGCTGAAGTGATAAATGAAAACTCTATACCTCTAATGCTCATGTTGAGGGACTCATCGCTCCCCGTGCATCTCAAAGATGATGAGCGTGTTTAGTTTAAATAATTTGCACAACATGTAGCTGAGCTGTATCTCAGAGTGCTGCTCTTGTTTTTACAGATAAGAAACAGGTGATCACAGCTGATCCTCTCAAAGATCAACTTTGTCTTTTTTTCTCCAGTCTACCTCTGATAACCATCAATATGACTGTTATAACTGTAAAATTTCCCCCAAATCTTACATATTTCTGACGAAGTGTGAACTGTTCTACAGGTTTTTTTCCTTTGTGACATTTTTGCCATTTGAAAAAAACACTTTTGACATTGTACATCAAAACTTCAGTCTGAAAATGAATACATCAGTTACAGAGTCTAAAAATCAATCATACCTAGTGTAGTGTTTTACTAGCTTTATATGCATTTATGTGACTTGTTTATAATTTAATTATTTATAAATTATGTATAAATGTGATTTATCACGTGATTAATTTGCATTGGCCAATAATTGACTTGAAATGCAAGAAATTATGATTTGATGAAGTACTGAACAATATTATAATATATATTCAAAACTTTACAGTAAGATTTATTTTATTTAGTTTGGTCAGTAAGATTTATGATTTATTTTTAAAAAGGCTCATGTTCACCAAGGCTACATTTAATTGATCAAAAATAAATACAGTAATATAAGTAGGTAAAACAGTAATATTGTGAAATATTATTACAGTTTTGTATTTTAAAATGCAGCATATTCCTGTGATGGCAAAGCTGACTTTTCAGCAGCCATTAAACCAGCATTCAGTGTCATATGATCCTTCAGAAATGATTCTAATATGCTTATCAGCAATGTTGAAAAGATCTGCTTCTTGAGATATTTTTGTGGAAACCATGCTACTTTTTTCAGGATTCTTTGATGAACAGAAAAAAAAACAACATTTATGTGAAATAGAAATCTGTTGTAACATTCTAAATGTCTTTGCTGTCACTTTTGATCATTTGAATGCATTGCTGTAGAAAATCCCCTATGCGCCTGACCTAGGTTTACCTGTGGGCATCTACTGGCGACACCCGAAGCGTCAACATTTACAAAGTTTATACTGTAGCCAGCGCGTTTACTGGCAACACACTACTGAGTCAGACACTATTTTGAACACTATCACTCAGGACTAAGATCTTTAGTGGTCCACTAACCTGCTGCGCAGCAGAAACCAGACAGTGCCTTTGAATATGAAAATCCAGTGAATCCCCCCACCAAAAAGAACACATTTTGCTGAAATATAATTGGTTCTTCATATGTGCAATTCAGCAAACCTCCTCTCTGTTACTGGCAAAACAAATTTGGTGTTTGATTACTTCAGCTTCATGTCATGGATTGTAGCTATGTTTATATTCAGACAGACGTCTAGACACCTTGTCACTGTGCAACCTTTATTGCAACTTTAACCTAAGTGTTGAGGATATTGGATGCTCTCAGTCAGATTTACTCTTGTGTATCCTTTCCTGACTCAAGGTTTGATTTTTGCAGATGGAGAGGGTCTACGAGCAGGCGGACCACGAGTATGACAGTGACATGGATGAGTCGGGTTCTGTGGGTAGTGACGACAGATCTCCTCAAGCTCATCTCAATGGCAGCTATAGGAGCATTTACGCCGAGGAGGATGAGCTCTCTGCAGCTGAGTGATTCTCGTGTACCCATAATGCCAAGAACAGTGATGTTGTCTGGAGATCACAGCATCATGTATCATACTCTAACAGCTGTCAGTCCTTTTGAAGTGCTTTCTCTTGCGTCCATTGCTGTGTTATTGTAGGCTTCTGAAAACATTTTCTACTGCTGTGAATATGCTACTTGTCATATGATATTCATATGGATGAAAATGTAAAGTTTTGGATAGATCTTTATTGTGCTGAGAGATACGGTGTATATTGAATGAAGGTGTGCTTGTGTTGAGGTCACTTTTTTAATCAGTTTTGCATTTGTTTTCTTTGCATGTAACTTTGTGTTTACATTATTGTGGGAAGATGCTTTTTTTGGTCCATCTTACTAAAACAAGCCATTATTAGTGGGAATCTAAAAAAAAAAAAAAAAAAGTTATATTTTAGCCCAAAATCAAAATAACACATTTTGCATAGACAATAATGCATATTTTTAGTTTTTCATTTTTCTTTTCACATTTAAGTACATTTTCCTTAAAACTCTCATTATTGCTATAATGTAAAACATCCTGCCTGGACAGGCTTTTTATTTAATTTAATTTTACTTATTCACATTAAAGTGGAAAAGGAGTTGCTTAATTGTGATGAAAATAATGCCAGAAATTGATTTTGGGGTACCTCGAGATTCACCCACTCTACCTGGTCTTTTCCATCATTTCTATTTACGGAGTTAAAAAGCATTTAGTACATGTGTATTCTAACACTCCAGGTGAACTGTGTAGCAACACAGTGCATGTTAAAAAAGTGCCTAGAGAGAGTTTGTGTGGCAAAAAAAATATTTAATGTAAATCAAGTCGAAAGAGTTAATCTAGTATTATAGGAAAGCTTGTGTAAAATGCATAGTTTTATCCTTTATATTTTAACAGTATTTTGTTTGAACCAGTGTATACAGTCCTACAGTAATCTCTTCATACAAAGTATTGTTGTGTGACGTATTCAGATGTTTAATAGGTTTTCTAAGAAGCCTTTACTGATTGACGAGAGCACAGCGACGTTATTAACAGTGACTGCTTTCTCGTTCAGAATCCTACAATTTAAGCTTCTGAATATTATTTATTTTTTTATACAGTCTTTTTTAGTTCAGTCTAATTTTGTAAGTGGGTATATATAATTATATACAGTACTTGTTAGCAGCAGAACTAATATGACTAAGAAGTAACTTCTTAATGATATTGGTTTGTGTGATTTTGTGTGATCTGTTTAGATATACGTATATAAAAGATTTTCCCTAACAAAAAAATTACATTAAAGAATTATACTTCCAGCTAATCAACTGCAGTGTTTTTCATATTGTGCATGTAATTGAATGGTGCTTGTACATGTACAACTCCTATCTTGTTTTTGATGTGTGTATATATACACACACACACACACACACAATTTTTAAAAAATATATTTAATCTAACGTTGTACATTCACAAAAATATAGTATATATAGTACAGATCATGTACAATAATGGTTAAAGCAACTATACATATATATATATATATACACACTAACATTTTATACAATAAAACTCTGCTAACCAATATAAAGATGTGAAAATTCATGTAATTGATGTAGTGGTCTCTGTCATGAGCACTGGTGCTTCAGATGTAGAATTCGGAGACCTGGGTCCAATTCACTGTCAATACAAGTGGCGTAGAGGTGTTGAGTAGCGGCTAAAGCTCAGTCAGGAAGAGGACAATGAACGTTGTACCCTTAAATGTGGCTCCTAATCTCAGGGTGCTCCAGAGGGATTGTGTCTGTACTGTAAGTGTCCTCTAAATCACCGGATAAAAGCATCTCAGGACACTGTGATTTCTGGGTTCAGTAATTCATTATACCGTTACATGCCCCTGGTGGGTTACTGGACTGTTTCTTGTGAAAAATAGGACTGGCGAACATAATCCTGCCCTGGATGTACAGGAACCAATCCAGGTTTCACTGTTTGTGTGGATGGACCCTGAATCCCAGCCATAGTGACCTGCTGGAAGATCTCCATGGTAGTGTAATCGCTCATGAAAACCACAGCAGGCTGAGATGCTGGGATGAAGTCTGATCCTTTCATGTTGGAGATGGTCTCTCCAGGGTCTTTGCTTTCAAATGTTGTGATTTCCTCATCAACAGAAGTGTTCAAAGTGGAGTCTGTCTTATTAAAGTCCATAGGGAAGGTCTCTGTGGACTCTGACTCGTTGGTGGGGACTTGTGTTGGTGCGATCTGCGCTGTGATGGATGGCCTGTCCTCATCTTCACTGGTGGGCACACCAGCCTGAGCAGAGGGAGGGCTACAGAGAGGAGATGCCTCTCTCTTGTTCCCAGCGACACACACTGTACTGGAATCACATTCCTCACTTTCCTCTAAGCGCTGTCTGTTCAGTGGCTCCAGGATACCCTGCAGAAGAAACACATGACAGAATGTGGCCAAAGGGTTCAAAAAGTGATTTCACTCATAAATATGTTCAAACATCTCATCATGAACTGGAATATAGTAAAAAAATGTACTCTTACATAAAATTTCCATGGTATATTAATGGCTTTCTTGGCATGGTACCATTGTAATACTGTGTTCTTTTGGACATGTACCATGAAAGTACTATGATTGGTGTACCATATAAATACCATATATAAACATACTTTCTTGGATACACTTCTTCTATGATCTGCATGTTTTTAATGGTTGTATTAAGTCATTTTGATATTCATTTGGGTGTCATAAAGTCAAAAATTTCAAGGTTGATACAACTGCCCTGATATAATGAAGAAAGCAGGTTTGTTAAATCAATGAAATTCTTGAAAATAGTTTGGCATAATCTTTAAGTATTAATTCTTATGAAAAGATTTTAACAAAAAAGCCTCCACAACTTATTCATTTTTGAAATATATTTGTTTTCAAAATCAGCCTCATGTGATCCAAACAACAAGTAGAATCATGCATAAAAGAGAGTAAATTAACTTGTAAAGTAACTTGTAAACCATTGTATTACCAACTCAGGTCATCACTGTGCTTCTGGTCCTGTCTCAGTAGTGTGTGTATATCATGTTTTGTATATTGACAATGAAATGTATTGTGTCATCATTATATTGTCTTTTGCTTACCAGTCCATAGGCAATTTCAAATTTCTGAACAGCATTGCTGCTCTCAGGATTTGGTATACTTGGCCACAGCAGTTTCTTGGCTCTGTAAAAATGCAGAGTAAGCTCCATTAGATAACAGACATGCAGTGATAGTGATTGGTCATATAGTGGTAATCTTTCAGAACATAAAATGCATGTGTCTCTACCTGTGCAGAAGTCGACAGCTGAGGTGAACTGCTAGTAAAAGAAGTATTATTCCCACAATGACCATGGCTACAATGCTGTTCAAAGCTGTGAATTCTGTCAGAATGAGCCATATAGTCAGTATGTGACTATTTCAATCCATGTAATTAAAAAACAAACCTCTAGACATTTACTCTGTATCGTGAACAGATAAAGCTTGAAAACCAGCTCAATAACAGACATTATCATCTCATAACAAATATGAGTTTACCTAGCGGGTTTGTGACAAAGTGTTTGAAATCACTCCGCTCTCCTTCCCCAGCCGCTGTAAATGCAGACAGCTGCACACGGTACGCACTGTTGCTTTCAAGATTCTGCAGCTCATAACTGTTTACACTGGGATCCACTGTGAAGGCTTAATATTTGAAGAATATTGTAGAAAAAAACAAAACAAAAAGACTGCCATTAAAAATGTCACATTTTCAGTTATCATTTGGGTTTCACTGATTCTTGAGAATCGTTTTTTAACTTAATTTAATTAAATTTTTCTATTACGAACTTGAAACTCTCATGGTCTATCAATTTACATTAAATTTTGTCAAATTGTTTTCCAGGAATTAGTGAGCTATTACCTTGGGAATCATTTTAAAAATTCAACTAAATTTAGGAACAGAAGATAAACAAGTGGTTAAGTGATTCTCGAAATTTTAGTTTACTGCACAATGTTTTTTTATTTTTTCTTTGTCACATTTCTTCTCTCTGTTTTTTTTTTTTTTTTTAGAAACAGTGTTGAAAAGCAGACACACGTTTAAGGGATAGTATGTATAAAACAAACTCTCCAATGATAATTTAAAATCTACTAGTAATGTACATAATATTTATTTTTAAACATGAAATAACTTTAAAATAAAACATGAATAATCATATAAGTAATAAACTTGATTAACTTAAATGAATAAACTTAAAAATTATTGACGTCTACTCACATGTTTCACTATTGTCCCATGTCAAGTAGATGTAGTAGCCTAATAAGAATCCGCGAAGGTCCTCCTCAGACACAGGGATCCATGTGATTACTGAGGAATGCTGGGTAATATTCAAAATGCTCACATTCCCAGGAGCACCGACAGGACCTAAAATCCCAAAGAGCTTTAGCTCATTCAGACACAATGATGCAGCGGTTATCTAGATTCTTTTTATCTGTTGCTGTAACTATTACTATTATTGTCAGTGTTTAACCTTTATTTTTATTTCACACACTAGCACCTTTTTCTCTGGCAGAGTTCATAATATATATATATACCATGAACTGCCCCAGCGACAAGCTCTACCCCTAAGGTACCTACAACAGGAACCCCTAAAAGGAACCCCTAAAGATAATTTTTGCAATTTTTTTTCTGATAATGTATCAGCACCAGTATATATCTGCCTGAACTTCTTAGCTGTTCTTTTCTGCATATATTAGTAGTTTTTTTGATATATGAATATTTAGACTCACTTCCTTCAGTGATGTAAGCTTGGGCTGTGGCATAGGTCGTCTCACTGTTGTTTACATTCTTTATCTTGCAGATGTCTGGGTAAGGTCTGGTGTGCAGGACAAAATAATATCTTGTATATGGCTGAAAAACTGCATTCAAAAAAAGACAAAAGTAGAGCATTATTGAACATTATCTGAATGCTGTGAATGAATAAAGATGTTAATTATCATCATCTATATATCCAAAATCCAATATATAAAAAATCATCTACTATGCTGATAGAAAACATTATTTAGTTGTGTCTAGACCTAAGAATTTATTCTAAAAATAACAATGATAACATTTAAAAAATTATGATTAAAAATAAATAAAAATACGTTAAAAAAACATATTTGAAAAATTATTATTAAAAAATATGCACACACATGTATTCAGAGTGTAATGAAAATATCGTGTACTTTTTACAAGTTATTTACACCAAATTTTTCAAATATTTTTGAGAATACTAGAAATATGATTACAACGTAAAAACAAAGATTTCATAGGACTTTTTCTTTTATACTAGATTGTTTTTCATAATTTTGGACATCCTTAGTTTACATCGACTCATTTTTTTCATACTACTTAATAAGGGAGAATGAAAGGGAACAGTACTGCTGTTGGTTTCCCCAGTTATTTTTTTGTGCGTCTGCATTTCGTAGAATGGACGAAAACTTGGTATCTGTCCTTTGGCCCACCACTCCACAGAGTAACAAACACTTGAGACAGAACTGTTCCAGGACAGACTAAAACTGCTGTTGCTGGTTATGTTGACACTGAATGGCCCAAATGAATCTAAAAAATGAAAATAATACACAACATTCACAAAGAGCAATATGTCAAATTTTATACAATATGTTTACTTATTGGACATAACCAGAGTAGTCTGCATGTAGCATTCAAGAAAATATAAAAGTAATGTACCCCTCCATTCATCAATTTGTTCAATGGTTATACTGGAAAAAGGAGACGATCCAGCAGTGTTTAAAGCTCTGATGCTGATGTTATATGCAGAGTAAGACAGGATCAGGGTGAGAGATGAATCTTCAGTTCTGAAACTGTCCTGATTGCTGGGTTCCCCGGATACTTTCCTCACTGTCACATTGTAGTAAGCCACAACCTCACTGTTTGCATACTGGGAAAAAAATGTATGGTATGATCAATGAAAGTTATGGTATGACCCAAAACAAAACAAAAAAAAGAATTGTTGATTACGGAATTTCTATTATATGGAACCGTTCATAATATTATTAGGGGCCTAGTATAGGAACACTATTCCTTTATTAATGAATAACTACACAGGCACAAATGAGCAATGCAATGTTAACAATTTAATAACTAATATTAACTAGTAATACACAACTGTCATGCTTCTGTTCAGTTTCGGTTTCCTTAGTCTGGACTTTTGGTTTGTAATTCCCTTCCCTTATTCCAGTTAGTAGTTTGTTTCCACAGTTATAGTACTAATTACTCTCACCTGTGCCTTGTTTGTCCCTTGGTTATAAACCCCTGTGTTTCAGTAGTCTTTATTGTTTTTGTCTTTACATGCAATGTGTGAATCTGTTGTGTCCCTGAGTTGGATTATTTTCTTCTGCATCTTGCTGGATTGTTTATTAAAATAAATCGCTTTGAAATAAAAACTGCTCTTTCTCCTGGAACAATCAAAGCAACAACTACTAGCTGATCAGTAATTATTTTTTTCATACCTCCCAGGAAAACTTTTACATTTTATTTTACATGAAACTAGTCAATAAATTAACATTTTAGCCACTACTTTAATATTTAACCACTTATAATCATAAGGGCGTAGCAGACTTATGATTTGAAGAAGCTGATAATAATAACTACATTTTATGAGTCCTCTTACAGAACCATTTATCAAAGATTGATCATTTTAAAGAAATGGATTTTAGTTTCCGGGGCCTTGCTACCATGGCCAATCATTCCTCAGAACCTTACCCTTATCTGTAGTCTTTTTTTTTTTTTGCAAATGATCTTAAAGTCCACACTTCTCACCTAATCACTGGAGAGGCATAACGACTATTGGAACCTTTCAAGTCATCAGCCACACCCCAAATCCTGTATAATTCAATCAATCTGCCGATGACTTTGAGACTCCTGAAGTGTTTCTAATTTTGTGTGCGATATGCATCAGACGTTAGCAGCCAACAGTCCATGGGCGTGACATCTGAGGCTGAGACTATCTGAAACATTACAAAAACCTTACTAGGGGCTATTATGTTTTTCACTTAAATACAATAAAACTAAAAATAAAAGAAAATAACTAAAAAATATAATAAAATTCCTAACTATATAATACTATTATTGTTAGAAATTGCAACATTTAAAATTTTCATTAAAACAATAAATAAACAATAATATCCTGGCCAGAGGAGAACTGGCCCCCCGACTGAGCCTGGTTTCTCCCAAGGTTTTTTTCTCCATTCTGTCACAGAGGGAGTTTTGGTTCCTTGCCGCTGTCGCCTCTGGCTTGCTCAGTTGGGGACACTTAATTTCTAGCGATTATCGTCAATTTGATTTCACAGATACTATTTAACTAAACTGAGCTAGACAATAACATCTCTGAATTCAATAATAAAATGCCTTTAACTGAAAATTGAGTGTTTAATCTTATTATTATATATTACTGACACTCTATCCTCCAATTTGATACTGTTAAGTGCTTTGACACAATCTGTATTGTTAAAAGTGCTATATAAATAAAGGTGACTTGACTTGACTTGTTTTAGAATACTGTACCAAAATAATTAGTAATTCCATCTGAAGGATTTGGTAATATTTGAATAATTATTGTCACATTAGAAATAATCCTGTATTATGTACATTTATAATGAAACTGTATTTAGTGTCTTTTTAGCAGTTTTCTGGGAGGTATGAAAAATTGTCATTTTTGATTAGCTAATAGTGAACTACTACATTCAAATGAGTGCTAATAGCTTATAGTAGAATGTTAATACTGTGTTATTTGTGTAGTTCTTCATTAATGAAAGAAAAGTATTGGTAACCAGGATCCAAATGGCAATAAGAATTTTCTAAGAATCAAATAAGATCCTACTAGAATGTTTGGTTATCCAGTAGGATCTTATTTGATTAGTGGATTCGTATAAGATCTCATTAGTTCAACCACAGAAAACACCACAGATGGCCTTGGGGAATGACATGTGTTAGTACCTCCCACTTCACGACTGCTTTTCTCTGTCCTGGTGATATAAAACGATTTTGTATATGGTCTTGAATCTCCAGCTGGATTGATGGTGCATCTGTGAGTTCTGGGAATTTTTTTTTTTTTTTTTTGAAAAGAGAGTGGTCAATTAGATATTAAAGATAAAGTGTCATTTCTCTGCCACCAGCACCACAAAATGGACTTGTTTGTTTGACCAGTGGGACTGGAAACATCATTGGCTCAAACAGTGTCATGAGTTTAGTGCGATTCTTTGATCAAACAATAGAAGACGAGGCAGCGTTTTCCCTGTTTCGTGACACAGAAATGACACATTTCAAGAAAATACAGAGATCAGTCAATACACACACCCTGTGCTCAACTCACCCGGTGGAACCAAGATGACCTTGCTACGTGAACACTGCACACACTTTTCGGTGGGATCACAACGTATTCGCAACTCGTAAGGCAGAGATGTAGTCAGATTCCACAAAACACATTCTTTGTTGTTTTTAGACAGTTGCTGTGGAGGACAAGAAGAGAAAATTGAAAATCAGGACATGGACCTTTGAAAAACTTTACTGCAAATCTTACCTTTGTACTACTAGACAAGTAAAGTTAGCGTATAGTTACAACTTAGTGGGCTTGAAAGAAAATTGTGAAAAGGTGTAAAAACAGATAGAATCTATTCTTAACTTACACTGCACTGTAAAAAGTGAAAAGTTGACTTAACTTAAAAAAAATGAGGAAACCCCTTGCCTTAAAATTAGCAAGTAAATAATCATTTAAAAAAGTTAAGTTAAGTGAATTGTCAGGTTCACTTAACTTATTTTTTTTTAATTATTTACTTAATAATTTTAAGGCAACGGGTTTCCTACACTGTAAAAAGTGATAAGTTGACTTAACTTAAAAATAATTGAGGAAACCCGTTGCTTTAAAACATTTTAAGTAAATAATAATTTTTAAAAATAAGTTAAGTGAACTTGACAATTCACTTAATTATTATTTACTTAAAAATCATTTTAAGGCAACAGGTTTCCTCAATTTTTTAAAGTTAAGTCAACTTATCACTTTTTACAGTGTGTGGTACCCCACCACACCACTACTTTGTTCTGTACCAAACCGTCCATATTATCAGCTGAATTGCATTCTACTCAACTCCAGTGTGTTATACCACACTGTAACATGCTGCAGAACTTGATACTGTAAATTAGTCTACAGGGACACAACAGTGGCATTTGGGCTGTTGCAAGAACTTTTAGCTGAACAGCTTAAAGACCTTGGAGCATAGTGTACAGTATATATGTTTTCTGTGCACAAAATTGCCATCCATACATACTTTTAAATGAATTGTGCAACTCCAGTAACCAAGTAATATACATACTGCATACCATTTTCTTAAAGACGACAACATGAAACGTCTTCGGCAGTCTCATCCAATAATGACTCATGAGAGATATAAAAAACTGTATTATTTTCATCTCAGTGGCCACTCTTAAAATGGAAGTTAAGCACATTACATCATGGGTTGTAGTATGCCACTAAGTGTGCTATAATTGTACACTCTCAGAGAAAAAGCACAAAAGTTGTCACTTGGGATGGTAGCATTTAAAATGGTGCTATATGTACAATTTAGATACTAATATGTACACTTAAAGCTGCAGTCCGTAACTTTTTTTGGTTAAAAATGATCCGAAATCAATATTTGAGAAAGTACATAACCAGCCAATGTTCAAAACTATCGCCTTACTTTAGCCCGATTCATAATGGTTAGTTTTTAATAATGTTTTCTAATTTGAGTGGTACGGGTAGGTTTCCGAGGGAAATTTGAGCATGGCACTGCGTCATTATGTCACGTTTGTAAACATAAAGGAGTTGTCCCGGCTACTTGGCGATCACACGTGAGGATCCTGCAGATCGTTTAGCCTTTTCTCACAGCAGTTGGAATAATTAAATGTATCATTTTGATGGCGCATTGTAATCCAGAAATGATTATGTGTTTATGAAACACATGTGAATGAAATTAAATTACACCGGTGCAGTGACTGACAGCTACACATTCACCTCAAAACATTAGATTCATCCACGCTGGAGCTGTGCCGGAGCTCAACCCCACGCTCGGAATATAATTCCGCAAGTAATTGCAATTCCAGGTTTTCAAACAGAGTGTCACGGTGCACACAGCAGGGAGGAACAAGGAACACGCAGACGAGGATGTAAACTCAAATAACATACTTTACTGAAGACAACACGGCAAGGCAAGGCAAGGCAAGGCTTACAGAGACAGGAACACCGGGGAGTAACGAGTAGACCAGACCAAATAACATTGAACAGACAGAACTATAAAAACACAGCATAATGAGACAGACACGGATAGACACGAATAAACTAATGATTACATCGGACAAGGACAGGAAACAAACCAAATAAGGGCACAAGAGGCAGGAACACATGACACACACGACAGAGGTCTGACACAGAGATGGCGACAACGAGGCAAAACTTACAAACTGCAGCTTTAAGGTACTAATGTGTACCTTATGCCCATTTGAGGGGTTAATAAAGTACAAAGGTGTTGGAAAAGGTACAGCCCCAATGATATTTTTCTTTTCTTTTCTGAGAGTATACTGCAAATCAAAGCAATAAAACACACCTGCCTGTAATTTTCAAGCAATCCTGAAGATCCAAAAGTTAGGTTATTTAGATGTGTTTGATTAGGGATGGAGCTAAACTCAGTAGTGGCCCTCCACAAGACCAGAGTTGCCAATCCCTGTAGTAGGTCATGAATGTATTTTAAAAATTTATAAAAAATTTAGCTCATGGATGGAACTAGACATAAGTTCAGATCAGACTTATCTTTGACCCATGTGTAATAATTCTTATAACTAACTGAAAAGGGATTATACTGTACATATAAACTACTCGTATTGTATAGTTTATTGTTACACATTCTTTTGGGGTTTAAACCCTCACAATGTCAGACTGTGTCTCGTGTTTCCCCGCCTCTCGTGTCCATATTTGGCCTTCCTGTTCCTGTCCTCGTTCCCTGTAATCATTAGTTCATTAGTCCCTAGCCCTGTGTTTAATTACTCCGCACCTGTTTCTGTTCTTCCTCGTTGATTTCCCTGTGTTCTTAAGCCCTGTGTCTCCCTGTCTCCCATGTCCTGTATTGTTCGTCTATTCCCCAAGCGCCTCGTTCTGTGTTTTGAACATCAATAAACGTTGCTATTGGAATCTCCATGTCTTCTCGCTCCTTGCTCCTTGCTCCCAGTGCAACGTGACACACAAAGGTTTATAAATGAGGCCCCAGATCTTTAACCACGAAGCACACCACACCCTATAAGGTACTTTCTCAAATCTACAATGATCCACACTGTTACTTAACAGACAGCTTAATCAGGGATTAGAAAGAAAAAAGACACCCTTTGTACTCATCTGACATAAGGATGGGCAAAATAATTAACGTGTGCTAGCGATACTTTTGTATTTTTATTTTATTTGATAAGAATCAGCCATTATTATTTATAAGAATTTAACTATGAAGATATGAGAATTTATTTCAAGTAATTAAGTTCACAAATGAATGTCACAATGCGCTATTAGCATTATTTGGTTATGAATTAAATAAATGCCCCTGAAAATTACTGTGCCTTAATTAAACAGTTAATTTCTGGCCCAACTTTAAATAACAAAGTTGAACAAAAGAGTTATGACATTTCACCTTATTTTACATATGTGCATATGCAGAATAAAAGCAAGGAGACGTAATGATTGTATAACAAGTGGAGCCTCAGACACTCTTAAACTGCAGGGTGATGTTACTGACCTCTTTCCAGCTTGTAGTGTTGAACTCTTTGTATTCTACAAAGAATTTTTTAATATGTCTTCTTTCATTTCCCCACTCCACCTGCACAGTCAGATGGCCTGAGATTCTTTTGTAAGTTAGTTTTGAATGAGGCCCGCACAGTGCTGCAAAGAAAGAAGCCATTAAACAATCCAATGCAGACATTTTTGTCTGGTAAAAGGATTTTCAAGCAGCTTCTACTAATACTATAATTTCTAGTAACTATTTCTACTATTTCTAGAAAATGCTATTTAAATCAATATATTTAGATCAAGGTCAGTGGTTAGAAACAGTTAAAATATTAATATATCGAAAGTCACTAATACTAATATTGTTGATTAACATACTAATCTTGGATGGAATTCCACTGAAATTTTTGTAGGTGCACCAGTGCTGATATCCACTGCTTGAAATAACGTGAGCTGTCACATTCCGATTTGAGATAAAAGCATAAAAGTCATCGGAAGTCCAAATTCCATTCTTCTGATGTGCATTTACACATCTACAATTCCTCCTACACAGCAAACAAAGAGTGTGGACTGTTTAATAGAATTTTCAGTTATCAAATTTTATATATAAGTAAGCAATAACAATCAAACAACAGCAATGGTGTGAAGCTCAGCCAGACTGCAAACAGAATAAAGCTGAAATCATCACATTTCTCACTTCTTACAGAAACTTACTGGTGTGTATACAGTGTGTATGAGGTTGATATGTCTCCTTTCCATTCGCAGAAGGACATAAGAGATTTCTTATATTTTATATAGCATGTCAAATCATAGACTCCTGTGAAATGAGAAAAATCCACTGATTATATAAACAAACAAAAAAATGTCACTTGCCACAAATACAGTATCTTAAGTCTTAAAAATGAAGTGTAAACAAAGTGTTTGTCCAAATTGTGAGGTGTAAACCTTTTTTCTCCTAGTCATTTGGAAAAAGGAAGATGGCTTGTATTATGGTGTATTATGTTACACTAAGAAAAAGTAGGCTATTACTCCAATTTACTGGATAAAAAGACATATTACATCATTGGTGGAAATGTTAAATTCTTACCTTCAGTGTTGTTACATTTATTTTTCAATAAGTTCAAATGGTCACTTCCGCAGTTACAGGATCCTGTAAAGTTACAATGATAAGTGTGTTTTTTATTATTATTATTATTATCTTCTAAACAAGGACTATAAGCGCCTGCAAAAGGAGAAATTAAGTTCCACAAATTTTAATTTATTCTCTTGTTTTTTTTTACATTAATGTTAAAAAAAAGTTATGAACTCCACAGGTTTGTGCAATTCAGCATGATTTGAGAAAGCACTAAAGAGCATCTTGTGCTTGAATAAAAACATGCATACAAAGAGGTTCACAAAAATCCTTTATTTTTGTCATTATTACAAAAAATTGGGTTATGGATTTTAATCCAAATGCTGGGTTGAGCATTGAGGATGAGTTTTTGTGTTACCCAGTGTGATGTTCTCGTTTGAGTATTTGACAAGAAAACAGACGTGTGCATTCAGTATACTTTACTGTGATATCTTGACAGTTATTACACAGACAGCCGTCGTCCCTCGTGGGCTTAATGCTAGTGCTCTGTTGTTCTTACACAGTGTAATACGGCAGGTGTACCCCCGTGCGTCATAACGTCAAACGTCACTGTCGTAAACCTCATAATGCATATCCTAAACACTACACCCAGCTCCTGGGTCAGACGTAACAACCCAGTGTTTGGGTAGTTTTTGTGTTACCCAGCTCCTGGGTCAGACGTAACAACCCAGTGTTTGGGTAGTTTTTGTGTTACCCAGCTCCTGGGTCAGACATAACAACCCAGTGTTTGGGTAGTTTTTGTGTTACCCAGCTCCTGGGTCCGACATAACCCAGTGTTTGGGTAGTTTTTGTGTTACCCAGCTCCTGGGTCAGACGTAACACCCCAGTGTTTGGGTAGTTTTTGTGTTACCCAGCTCCTGGGTCAGACGTAATAACCCAGTGTTTGGGTAGTTTTTGTGTTACCCAGCTCCTGGGTCAGACGTAACAACCCAGTGTTTGGGTAGTTTTTGTGTTACCCAGCTCCTGGGTCCGACATAACCCAGTGTTTGGGTAGTTTTTGTGTTACCCAGCTCCTGGGTCAGACGTAACAACCCAGTGTTTGGGTAGTTTTTGTGTTACCCAGCTCCTGGGTCAGACGTAACAACCCAGTGTTTGGGTAGTTTTTGTGTTACCCAGCTCCTGGGTCCGACATAACCCAGTGGTTGGGGAGTTTTTGTGTTACCCAGCTCCTGGGTCCGACATAACCCAGTGTTTGGGTAGTTTTTGTGTTACCCAGCTCCTGGGTCCGACATAACCCAGTGTTTGGGTAGTTTTTGTGTTACCCAGCTCCTGGGTCCGACACAACCCAGTGTTTGGGTAGTTTTTGTGTTACCCAGCTCCTGGGTCCGACATAACCCAGTGTTTGGGTAGTTTTTGTGTTACCCAGCTCCTGGGTCCGACATAACCCAGTGTTTGGGTAGTTTTTGTGTTACCCAGCTCCTGGGTCCGACACAACCCAGTGTTTGGGAAGTTTTTGTGTTACCCAGCTCCTGGGTCAGACATAACCCAGTGTTTGGGTAGTTTTTGTGTTACCCAGCTCCTGGGTCAGACATAACCCAGTGTTTGGGTAGTTTTTGTGTTACCCAGCTCCTGGGTCAGACATAACTCAGTGTTTGGGTAGTTTTTGTGTTACCCAGCTCCTGGGTCCTACATAACCCAGTGTTTGGGTAGTTTTTATATTCAGATCCTGGGTCAGACATAACTGTCAGTCCTGTGTCTTGTTTCCCCCTCCTCTCGTGCCCATATTCGGCCTTCCTGTTCCTGTCCTCGTTTGTCATCATTAGTTCATTTGTCTCCAGCCCTGTTAAGTGCCCAGCACCTGTTTCTGTTCTTCCCTGTTGATTTCGAAGGCTGTATCCGAAATCGCCCCCTATACCCTCATTCACTATTCCCTACATTAGTCCACTCATATAGTTCACTTGAAGAAGTGAATGAAAACGAGTGAGTGAATTCGGACACTGAATGCACCGGAAGAACTGCCGCTTTTGCATAGTTTGCTTCCTGTTAAATAATCATTTGAAACGGGCAGCTCCAATAGTAAGATTGAAGGATTTATCTTGAACTCTGTCACGGAAATTATGTATAAACCCTAATAGTCAATTTACAATTAATTTTGTACCTTTGTTGTATTCCTGTATTACACCGTGGACGAGCGCTTCTAAAATCAATGAATGGATGATTCAGCTGCGGGCGCCATCTTCTGGTGAGACGTGGGAATTGACTCGGCGCGCGAATCTCGCAGTGCATTCTGGGGATTCTCTAGCCGTTGAGTGCATAGACATAATATGGTTGAGTGTACGGCTGTGTCCAAATTCAGGGTCTGCATCCTTCGGAGTACTCATTTGAAGGATGTTACGTCACAGCGCCGCGACGAAGGCTGTCCAAATTCGTAGGATCCTTCAAATGCGGCCCACAAATACGTCCTCCTTTTCCCCGAATTGGAAGGATGGGTGTGGTGGATCCTTTCCCGTCCTACCTATCCCATAATTCTTTTCGGCAGAGCGTAATGGCGGACGAAGCGAGCGGTAGCGGAGTGGGAAAGGAGTTTCTCTGACAAAACAAGCTAACGTTTATGCTTCGGCTCAATGAATTTGTAGGAGAAATTAGTAGAATACTTAAAAACAAATAAAAATAGGCTATAATGGCTTACCTGGATGTGACTGTCTTGTAGTCTGATATAAAAAACTCTCCGACAACGAGCAAAGAAAGTATTTAATTTATTTAATTGCTTTATTTCTTCCAAAAGAATTAAAATGAGGAGAATAACTCTTTGTTTGTCCGTTTTCCCGCTTCTTGCTTGGCGCTGTCACGGTTGCTAGGCGACAGGATATGAGCAACGGGTAAGGGAGGGAACTGAAAGAAGGGTAGGCTGTCCAAATTCACAAACACCGACTTCCGGGTTTTGCGGACGTCGGAGGATCCCTCCTCCTTCAACCGGGTAGGAAGGATCCTAAGGAGGATGCAGACCCTGAATTTGGACACAGCTACATCGGTTGTACACTCGTTTTTGCGATGCATTGTGGGATTGAATGATGCACTCGAGAACATCCACTAAGGTTTCGAACACCACTTAAAATGGCCGTCCACTCAAATAGTGCACTATTTGAGGGTATAGGGGGCGATTTCGGATACAGCCCTAGTGTTTATAAGCCCTGTGTTTCCCTGCCCCTCTGTCCAGTATTGTACGTCATATATGTTCGTCTCTCCCCAAGCTCCTCGTCTATCTGTTGGCTCCAAATAAAGGACATTTTGGAATTCCCCTGTCTCCGCGCTCCCGTGTTTCCTGAGGGGGTTCTGACAATACCCAGCAAGCAATTTTGCGTCTAATAGCCGTCAAAACGCAGCCCAGACGTCTAGGCTAAAACGAGGCTAATTTTGGGCTGTCAGTGAAAATCTAATAGACGTCTAAACATAGCTCAAGAATAGACAGCTATTAAACGACTACATATATACGTCTAATAGACAGGCAATATGGGTCTAGGCTAAAACAAGGCTGATTTTGGGCTGTCAGTGAAAATCTAATAGACGTCTAACCATAGCCCAAGAATAGACTAGTCATCAATTACACTACATATACATGTAATAGACAACAAAAGGAGGCATAAGGATTCTTTTCACTCAAATATAACAGGTTCTCATAAATGAAAATCCATCCAAACTACTTGAATATAAAGGGATTTATTAAGAACAATTATATTAACAACTTAGACAACATTCAAACATAAAAATGAACAAATAAAATATTGCAAAATATGTAAAACAACTTAAGATACTAAAATGTTTAATTAATTGTTAGCTTTATAGCCATAACCCCAGCTCCCTGCTCTCCCTGGTGCCTGTTTAAAATGACCAGAAATTGCATTTTTTATTTCCCATTCAGTCGCCAATGGAAAGTTGGTCATCACTGCGTCTGCCAAATGAGAAAAAGAAAACAATTATTGCTCAAGAAAAGCATTGTGGACAATCATTTTTAAAGGGGTCATATAATGGTACATGCACTTTTACAAGTTGATTGTACTTAAATGTGTGTTGGCAATGCCTGTACACAACCATCATAAAATGATAGATATCCATCCAGTGTTTTTTTTAATCTTCTTGTATGTTTACCCCTCTCTGAAATCAAGCTGTTCGATTACAGTATTTTTAATTATCATTCTAATGAAGGTGAAAACAGATTTTATTTTCATTTCTTTAGTTCTTCCCTCATTTTTAAAGGGATAGTTCACTTTGAAATTAAATTTTGGTATGTTTTAGCTTACCGTAAGGGCATCCAAGATGTAGGTGTCTTTGTTTCCGCAGTAGTTTCAATTTAGATATTTTTAGGTCAAACTGTTCTTGTCTGTCAGTCATATAATGCAGGTCTATATGGTCACCACCTGAAAGAGCATGCACAGAAGTCCAAATTAAACAATGACACCTACATCTTGGATGCCATTAAGGTAAGCTAAAACATACCAAAATTTAATTTCAAAGTGAACTATCCCTATATATCATTATTTATCACTTACTCGTATAACTCTAATGAACATAAAATTATAGGGGTAGTTCACTTAAAAAAAATAAAATAAAAAAACATGTAAACATTTACTCCCTTTCACTTGGTTCCAAACCTGTATGGCTTTCTTCTTTGGAACACACACAAAAAATATATTTTGAAGAATGTTGGTAACAAGACATTTAATGGTAGTCATTGACAAGTGTACTGTATATTCAATTGCTGTAGCCTACTTTGTTGACTGATTGCTGGATAATTTGCAATAATCAGTGTCTTTAAATCAAATAAAGTGGATTACATCACTCCACTTCTGAGGTTTTTACACTGGCTATCTGTCTGTCTAGTATCAAAATACTACAGCTGGTTATTAAATTAATTAACATTTTAAGGCCAAAGTAAATTTCTAATCTTCTGATGCATTATGAACCATCCAGAGCAGACCTCTCAGGTCATCTGGGACAGTAGCCAGCTACTTTTATATCCCCAAAGTCAAAACAAAACAAGGAGAAGCAGCATTCAGTTTTTATGCACCATATATCTGAAACAAATTCACTGAAAACTGAATGTATGCTGCATATTTTAATTCTTTTATCAAGTTTAAAGACTTTACTGTTTGCCACTACCTTTTATTAATTGGAAAGGAAAAAATATTTTTTTATAATTTCTTTTCATGTTGCTGTTAAGTTTTTTAAAAATTTGCATTAAATCAAAAACTATTATTTCTTACTCTAATCTAAAAAAAATATACTGGTATATTTAATAATAATAAAAAATAGTAATGATAAGTTTCATTGTTTCTCCACATTGAATTTAACTGTTAGATACATTTTAGAAGGGCACACACGTGCAGGTAACGTTAACTTGTTGGAGAAAAATAGTACTCTGCAATGGTAATGTTAAAATATCACGGTTTCTACACATTATAACAACTAACTAGTTTAAACAATGAACATACCAAAAATAAAACGCATACTTACAAGATCGAAGTAGAAATGTGACGCTTTTCAGAGTGTGGCTGGCCCGTTGCTCTCTGACAGCTGCCTCGTGTAAAACAAAATGGCTGAAATGTTTATCGCGAGATCTGGCTAAAGTGATCTAGTCGCGCAATGCGAGTAGTCCCAGTAGTCATGTCTCAGTAGTGTTTTGATTGCGCCATCTAGCGGTTAAGAAATACAATTGCATTTGATTTAATTTGAAATGATAGACAGTCATATCGTAGATTGTGTATGAATGTTATGTTTATGTGTGACAGCAAACATTAAGCTGTGTGAGCGAAAACATTTCTAAGACTCTTATACTATATGTGGTCTGAATCAGGGCTATAGCCAAGCCGTACGTAGACCAGATTGCCTTGATTACGCCAGGTGGGCTAAAGCAGACCACATATAGCCCGTCCAATTCGGAGCTAAATCGTGACTACAGATCGACCATGTCGTGAAATGACACATTGAACCTTGTAGATATCATTACCAATGCGAACATGATGGAATATCAACCATTTCATACACTGCCTGGCAAAAACTACAATTAATCAGTTCTGACTAAAAGTGGGCTACAAATAGCCGGGTCTGAATACGAGCGAAATCGTGGCTACGCACAGCCTACACATATAACATGTAAAATAAAGCAAACCAAACAACTTGTAATCACAGTTGACTTTGCTTACATGATGGAATATCATACATCTCACAAGTTATTTTGGAGAAAAATACATTTATCCAGATTAAATGTTATTTGGGCTAAAAGTGGGTTACACATAGCCAGACTATATCGGGTCTATATTTAACCGAGACGTTGAAATGACGGCTATTGCTTGTTGTTATAACAACCCAGTGTTTGGTTTTGCGTCCTCTTCTGGAAACAGCAGTTCTAAGCGCCATGTAATTTATGCATTTCTTTGGTAAATACAGGTTTGTGTAGACTTACTTTTTATTTTATATATAAAATTATTACTGTGCTGTATATCGTTCAATTTCATGCAGGGCAACATTCAGGCGCACAGTGTGAATCACCTAAATGTCTGTCTTTTCCCGTGATGGAAAAGCCTGCTACTCTGCATAAAATAAACGATTTTATTCATAAAGATATACAATACAAAGAATACACATTTTGGGGCAGGTTACGAAGGCAGTGGCAGTATATTTCGGCTATGAGTGAATGAAACGCAGGATGGCGGTCTTAGCCACAGAACACCCAGCTCGGCAGGGGCGTAGATTACGCGGGGGGACGTGTCCCCACCACTTTTTATAAAAAGTAAATTCGTCCCCCGCACTTTTTCATTGGACAGTTGTGTTCTCGACATGTTGAGGTTTTAATGGAGCAATGTATATAAATGCAGAATGATTTAAAATTCAAAGAGACAAGATATACATGACGTTTACGTTTCCATGGCAATCAGTCACTCAGTTTGTAACGTCACAACATGCCCAGGCTCGCGCCCGCGGTCCCGCGCTGTATCCACCATCATTCATTAGAGGTCGAGTCGAGATGAGTTCAAAGCGGCAAGAAACTCTTCACTCCTTTTTTACGAAGAAGTTAAGAAGCGTAAGTTGGCATGTAGTATCCGAATAGTGTTGCACAATGTTCAGTGACTCTGCCTATTGCTCTTGCTGAATAATTAGCAAGTTTTGATGTTCATTATATGGAGAAAAAAAAGCTGCCTGTACAAACATGCACTTAACGTTATTTATTTTCAGTGTATTTTTCCGTAACTCTTTTGTAACGTCTTTTATTTTAACACGTATGTATGTTATCAGAACCCTTCAAATAAGAATAAAGATAATGTTGAACTGAGATTTTACAGCGTTTGCAGCATTGTGACATGTTTAACTCTGCCAATACTATACATGATGTATTTCAATCAAGTAACTTATGCAAGCACTGATCTGATACAGGACCGATCTTCATTTAGGGCTGCTCTGTCATTA
The DNA here is from genome assembly GCF_936440315.1 of Barbus barbus. NCBI lineage: Eukaryota > Metazoa > Chordata > Actinopteri > Cypriniformes > Cyprinidae > Barbus > Barbus barbus. The sequence continues at coordinate 12,981,122 of NC_136734.1, read as the reverse complement.
TTGCACTAATTTGACGTTTTTATGTGTTGTCAAGAATGAACAAGAAACAGTCAGCCTAGGTTTGTTAGCAGAATCAGGACGACACGCAAGAAAAACAAACTTCACAGCTGAGAAGAACTGATAGTGGCTTTTAACACCTGGCTATTTTTACACTGTATAAAATCTATTAATACACAAGCGTTTGTAGGATTATATATGGACCAATCATAGAAAACACATAATTAGTCAAATATAGAAAAATAAAAAATAACATTAGTTTGATGAACAACTTCTCAGCTATCATTTTTAACTACAGTATGTAATTATTAGCTTGCATATTGGTTGTTTATTAGTACTTAAGCACATTAATTCTGTATTCTTCATGATCATATTCTGCATCCCATAATCCTAAACTTAACAACTACAACGACTACCTTACAAGCTATTAATAAGCAGTAAATTAAGAGTTTATTGAGGCAAAAGTCATAGTTAATAGTAAATATGTGTTTATCATTCTAAAGTGTTAAAAATAATTTAGGATACAAATGATTGGTTATTGTCCAGCAGTGCACTTAATGTGTTATTTTCTTCTGTGTGTCACTATTCCCTGGATGTACATGTTTCAAACACTACTTTATTTGCTGTAGACAGAGGCAGAAGTAAATTGACAGTTGAGAGTGAATGAGGCAGACAGTTTCAGTGAGGCTTCAGAGGTAAAGATTATTTACAGCATTGTCTATGATAAGATATTTCTTTTAACATAGACTAATCAGACTAATGTATAATAGAACAGAACAGAATAAAGAAGTATGTGAATGTGCAAGTATCCATTACTGTGTGCCATGTACTCTACATACAACACTCACAAAATACAATCTGAAATATGTAAACAATAGTACCCTTATAAGGACATCTTTGTAACTTATACTCAAAAAGGTGCACATATAGAGTACCAATATGTACCGTAATGTACAACTATGAAACTTTTTGGGGTAAATAAGGTACAAAGATGTCCTTTTAATGGTAGCCTACTGTCCCAGTGACAAGCTGTTGTATTTCTTTCTTTTTTTCTTTTTTCTCTTTTTCTTTCCTTATATTTTATAATCATATATAACAATATAATCATAAAGCATATTAAGCAAAAAGGTATGATTAAAAATAAAACCTGTCAATTAGACAAGGGTTAACAGAAAAAAAAAGAACAGGTATAACACTAGACATTCCGTCCCCCCCACTTTTGAAATGATGGCTACGCCCCTGCAGCTTGGGCACTAGAGCCAGTGCCGTTACGATGGAAACGGAATAACAGACTGGTCATTACACGTGAATTAACCTACTTATTTCTAATGCTTAATTCTTTACTTTTAATGTTTGTTAAACGAGTTAGGCAATATGTTTAAGGAAATGCAAACCAGTGGTTGTGTGGCGTAACAAAAGTTTAGAGGGCTTAAATTAATCTGTAAACATTATTTCATGTAGGTAAAGTAAAAAAAAAAAAAAAAAAAGCTTTATTATAATAAAAAATTTATCAACCCAATTTGCTGGGTAAAATTAACCACAAATGTGTTCTGTCCTATATTTACCCAGCCCAGTGTTTTTTTAGAATGCATGTTGTTCATTACTGACCTAGAAACACTGCAGAATCTTTAATAGGCCTATGTTTTATTTTTATTTTTTTAAATCTTGAAAACTCGATTATTAGGCTACTTGTTTCTAAAACGAGTTTATTGTTTACATGTATTCTACACACACACACACACACACAGCCCGATGCACTGACCTGTTGACGCTTCAGTTATCCAGAGAGATACGAAACCTGAAATTAATACATCTACTGAAATTCACTTCAGCAACCACATCAATGAAATGCAATATCATGCCATACTTCTGTTTAAACACTTGTTTAAAAACACAGCTAAAGCACATACCTAGAGTAATATATAATGCAGCCGAGCACTTGCGCATTGTCGCCTCCTCTGACTCTCTGCGCTACCAACTAACGGAAGAGTAAGGGGTATTCCCTTATCAGTACACATGAAACTACAGCCCAGCAGATCCTCTTTAACTCTCATAGGCTGTCTCAGAACCCAGTGAACTGCCTACCTGGAGAGCACAACTCGGTAACGTTCAGGCGCGCGGACTATTTTTGGCCATTATAGGCGCTAAACGATGCTGGCAGAAAGTCAACTGATTCTCCACAGCATTCAGACACTTCTGTGCTCGTGAAAATGTGTCTTTATAGTCACGTCTCAAAGCCTGAATAGATTTTGTTACACTTTTGTTGTCACATTTAAGAAAATCAAGAGCTTAATGCAGCAGAACTCGTCCTCATTACGAAACGCACAGAAAAATATTTTGTCTGTCTATTTATTTATTTAATTACAATGAAAGTCGCTGAGGAAATGAACAAAACATTTGAAGAATTATTTAGAATATTGTCTTTTGTGTTCCACAGTTGGGAACGACATTAAATTATGAAAGAACTTTTAGCAAAACTGTACCTTCAAGTTTTTATAGTCTGACCAAATGTTCGTGCACAGTCAAATTAGCATAGTGCTTACATTATGGGCTATATGCTGCCATCATATCCATTCAGTATCTGGATGTTAATTAATCCTCTAAAGCAGGGGTGTCCAAACTATGGCCCGCTATCACTCCTGTGGCGGCCGCGAGGGATTTTTAAAACAATTGATACGGATCTGCAGAGGTGGGCAAACCACGGGCGTTTTCATCCAGCCAGTGAGGCAGTTGTTCCAATATGCAATATCAGTACAATCCAATAGATGGCCTGTATTGCAGTACTATATAACCCCTGATTTACACCGTCCCGGCGCTCCAGTCGATCCGCGGCGCGTTTCAGAAGCGGCTCTCCACGCGGCTTCACTAAAGACAGGCGCAAGCCGCACAGAAAATACAAAATAAAAGTCAAATAGCTGTATACACTACAAAACTGGCACCATTGTAAATAAGTTACGTTTTAAAAATGAGAAAGTGTTCATTTGTTTTGAAAAATGCCTTGTAATGGAACTGTTTTAAAATGCTTAAAAGACTTTCCAGTATCAGAACAAATGGCAGTGCTATCCTCCTGCTCACATTTTTATGAAAATGAATATAGTACTGTTTTTTCTGGATTATAAACTGCGTTTTTTCATCTGAAATGTGCTGCGATTTCCAAGGCGACTTAGCCTATATAAAGTTATCAAGGTCAAGTGCAAAGCGCACACATCAGGATTGGTGATGAATGAGAAAAGGCAAGGGAGTTTGTTTTGAGTTTGTATTGTGCATTTTCCAGCAACAACGCTGCTAGTTTCAGTTTCGCTTTAAATATTTAGGCTGGGCGTTTATAATAGCTATGTTTATAGTGAATGCCACTATAATTTGTGTTTGTTTTTTACTTATGTTTTCGTTCTTTTTTCTGTTCTGAACACTGCTAAATTTACAGGATTATTTGTGGAGTGTAGGGAATATAAATACATGTTTCTAATGTTTGTAAACGTTTCGTTTATTTGACATTATTTCTGAATGAAATGATACTTATACATTCATTGATTTATACACCGATGCAGCTTATCTGTGTGTCATAAAGTGCTCATAAAAATAGGTAGAGATGGTACAAGAATAGAACTGCCATGTAGGTACAAGTATACAGTAGTAAGTGAGTGTCAATTTAGAAAAAAATAACAAATAAATCAAAGTTTCAAATTATGAGGCCCCTGTCAGTCCTGTGTTTGGTTTCCCCCTCCTCTCGTGCCCATATTTGGCCTTCCTCTTCCTGTCCTCGTTTGTCATTAGTTAATTTGTCTCCAGCCCTGTTAATTGCCCCGCACCTGTTTCTGTGCTTCCCTGTTGATTTCCTAGTGTTTATAAGCCCTGTGTTTCCCTGCCCCTGTGTCTGGTATTGAACGTCATTTATGCTCGTCTCTCCGTTGGCTCCAAAATAAAGGAATATTTGGAATCTCCTGTTCGCCTCGTCCCGTGTTTCCTGAGAGGGTTCTGACAGCCCCTCACTTAATGTGGAAAACTTGATGTGGCCCTCGAGTCAAAAAGTTTGCCCACCCCTGCTCTAAAATATCAAATTGCAATGGAACTGACCTATACAGGGCTTGTGTAGAAAAACAGTTTCAGTTCTGCAAACTCAGAATAGACCTGTAGCATGTAGCCTATTGAATCACTTGGCTTGAGAACATTTCCTTTCATTTTCTCATTGAACTGCAGGTTTAACAGCTCTTACAAATAAAACAGCAAAATATTGATTTAAATTTCTATTGAAAAGAGTAAGATGTGCATGGTGGTCTTTAATTTGGGAGCTCAACATGTTTACGAATCTTTTCTTTCTCTTTTTTTTCTTTTGGCCAGACAAGAACTATACTTTTAACTGATTGTTTTTTTCTATAAATCCTTCAATTCTGTAAATAATTCTCAAGCAAGTTATAGTTACCACCAAATAACCAATAAGTAGTTGTTGTTATATAACATTTAAATTGGACAGACTATAACTTTTTTTTTTTTTATCTCATGGCAAAATTCAGTTTTGTTTACTACATTCATAGTTGAAGCGCAGCATAACAAGTACAAAATGTGTGGTGGGAATAAACACTAGATTACTCTAAGGCCCTTGAAACTTTTGAGAAATGAGTAAACGTTTCACATGACAGATCTCAGAAAACCAAAGACAAACTGTTATGACAGTTAGATTCTTTGCTGCTTTTGAGCTTTCAAGGAAACATATTCTCAGCCTGATGAATGTACTACACACTCTGTCTAAATCAATTAATTCTCTCTCTGAAATTGTTGAAGTTACTAATAAACTGCACATGCAGAGTGATTAAATACATATTTCATGCTTATAAATATGAGAATACCAAGTCCAGTGCATAAAATAGAATCAGCATAAACAATTTTATCTAAATAATGTATTTGGCACTTCTATATTTACTGGACATACTACTAGAGAACCTGTGGTATGAGCTGTGAGATGTTAAATATCTCTCTCTTTCTCCTACATGCACACACACACAGGAAGAGGCATGTTCACACTTCAGAGACTTTAACGTTAGGAGGCCCAATTTAGGAAACACATTGCTGTGTAACACAAAAAGCTTGTCCTCAGTAACAGCGGTTACACATTTCATTTATTGACGCAGAAAAGACATCCAGGCAAAACCTGAACCTTCACATATGCACTGTTTCAATAAGATTCATTGTGTATCGGCACCTACCAACCTGCAATGTTGTTTGTGTGTATGGAAGAACAGAGTTTTTTTATTTTTTTTTCACCTAGCTTGCTGCTAACAGCACATGGAACATGTTTTTGTGACAATGCAAACAACGGCAACCACACGATGATCAGAGGGTTTGATAAAAATGAACATCCTTTCATTTTGTTTACATTTAGCATGTCTCATTTTGAGAAATGAGCATGAGCAAGATTGAAAAAATGAAATATATTTCCTTAGCATATTTCAAATTTGTTCTGACTTTTGTTTAAACACCGATATGTAAATCAACCATTTGTGTTAGCCTGTTTGACAAACATATATAGAGCAGTCAAAGGGACATTTACAGGAAATTGGTCATATATTTAGAGTAATGTACAGCACAGTTTTAAAATCCCCCACCTTTAAGATTATCAATACTTTCACCACTCATTGCTTTGATCACCTGGTGTATGGAAGACGTCAGTCTTGATCCTTGATATAGATAAGAGTGTGTGGGCCGTTTTGCTCTGCGAGACATTGTGGTAAAGGTTTAAACTGAATCAACATCTTGTTAGAATGATACAAGGATAGTGAGATGATAATGACGTGGGAAAAAAACATTTTAACACATACGGTGCATTCAGAAAGTATTTAGTATATATTTTTTTGCTGTGTTGCAGCCATATGCTAAAATTCATTCAATTAATTATTGCTCTGATATGTATTTTCAGCTGTGAGCCCTTATAAAGACGTGAATGTGCTTTTTCTTTGTTTCTTCTTTGTTTCTTCTTTGACTCCAGTCAAAGAAGAAACCTATTCAAAGATGATTCAGAGAAATGGGATGCACCTGAGCTAAAAAGCAAAGAGTCTGAATAACTAGCCTATGTGATATTTCAGTTGCTTCTTTTGAATTTTTATTATTATTATTTATTTGTGAACCTGGACCATAAAACCAGTCATAAGGCTCACAAATAAATAATAATAATAATAATAAAAATTCAAAAGAAGCAACTGAAATATCATATAAGCTAGTTATTCAGACCTCTTTGGTTTTTAAGAGATTTATACCTCATCTGAAAGCAGAATAAATAAGCTTTCCACTGATGTATGGTTTGATATGATAGGACAATATTTAGCCTATATATTTGAAAATTTGGAATCAGAGGGTGCAAAAAAAAGCTAAATATTGAGAAAATCGCCTTTAAAGTTGTCCAAATGAACTTCTTAGCAATGCATATTACTAATCAAAAATTAAGTTTTGATATATTTATAAAATATCTTCATGGAACATGATCTTTACTTAATGTCCTAATGATTTTTGGCATAAAAGAAAAATCAATCATTTTGACCCATGCAATGTATTTTTGGCTATTGCTACAAATATACCCCAGCGTGGTTTTGTGGTCCAGGGTCACATTTATTTATTTATTTTTTATAAAACCTAAACCCCTAACCCCAGCCCCAATGAAAATAATCTGATTTTATATAATTTTCAAAAGGTTGGACTATAGATTTATTATTGGGAATATCACAAACCTTTACAGTCATAAAATCAAACTATTGTAGATGAGCGCCATCTAGTGTGAAGGAAATGTACTAACTAACTAACTAACTAACTAACTAGCTATTTCACCTTTGTAATGCAAACTGTCACAGTACACAGTTACATACTTAGATGGTAACACTTTAATTTGATAGTCCACTTTAGACATTTGACTGACTATAAGTAACTTTGCAAGTGCATTTCACCTATATTAAAGTATTATTAGACTGTCTGCTTAATATCTTCAGATATTCTACTGTCTATAATTTTGCAAGTATGTCAACTTATTCAACTAATCCTTATCTAACAGTTTGCTAATAATAGTGATAGTTAGCTGACATGTAGTTGCAAAGTTATTTATTGTAACCACTTTGACTTTTGATTTGATAATGTGCACAATGGTGCCTTTTTTTCTTTAAGTCCCTAGTCAATAATCTTGTTTTAACTGTAAATCCAAATAAAGCATTTAAATATGTGGGCATGTAAGATTCTTGAAATGTGTTTGAAAGAGCTACAGAGTGAATCTATAAATCTTGTAGAGATTAATAAATTGACATTTATAAGTTTACAGTTATGTCAGGTGTGGCACAGCTGCTGTGATGAACACTGGACAAAACACTTGCTGATTAAGAGACCATAGAGTATGCTTTAGTATGCTTTTTAATACTTCAATGGTCTGGGGATCCTAAATCGATGGTAATATAATTGAGAATAAAACAAAAGTGTGAGTAAAATTTACCTGATGGTTCGGGTTATAGTCTCTTAACGTGAATCTTTACGGACTAATAACAAGAACGAACACCTGAGAGCACAAGGCTCTATTTATAAAGCACAATGACCACACAATCTTATACGGTTTGACCATGTTACATAAAATCTGAAAAATCAGGTTTTCTTAATCACTTTGGATTAATTATCTCGTTTTCGCCCTAATAATAATAGAGTATGCTGATAAAAGTGATGGGTTGATGCTAATGAAATCATTATTATCCATTATAAAAATCTGTCAGATACACAGTATATTGCATAAATATCTATTACATAATGTTTGTGATGTCTGATGTGTGCTTTGGCATATGACCTACCAAACTAATTAAATAAGAACCATAGGCCATTTAATCAATCAACCAATAATTTTGGTCGCATGTATATGGAGCTTGTCATCATTTTGAGTCAGTTTTCCATTCACTATATATCACTTCACATGTAAAAAAAAAATAAAATAAAAAAATTGCAAATTTGAATTTGATGTGTTCATAGATTGCTGTAAAATTAATTGTACTATATATATATATATATATATATATATATATATGCAAATGTGCATATAATTTTTCTGTGCATCGACTTTTCCTGCTAAATTTGACCAACTGTTAAAATCTGCAGGTAATTCACAATCATTTCTATCTAGACAAAGGTGATTGGTATATTACAGTAAGCAGCGAGTCTCAACAAAAATTGAAAAGGAAATGAACAATTTTTTCCAGGGTTGACTTCCATGGTGAGAAATCATTTAAGCATTTTTATCAGCAGGGCTCACACAATTGCAAATAAATGTTTCATTTTGGAGACACTGGCCAATTTACTGAAACAGTAACTGGGTTTTGAAGCATGAATGATGCTTTGGGTAAGTTCAAGTTTTGTGTACTGTACATACATTAGTGATGTGATTTTCCATAAAACAGTAGTGACAACCCTAGTGAAAAATAAATAATAAAATGTATTTTAAATACATTTATTTAATGCTAAGTATGCTACATTTACATATTTGCGAATATACTCTGCAACTGTACTTTTAGTATACTAATCTAGTATAGGCCTAATTAAAATCTGCTAAATTTGAACAACTAATTTTGTGCTCAATGCACTTTAATTGTGCATTAGTGCTGAAGTCCAACTAAGGATACAAGTGCATTTGAGCCAAAGTGGAACTATTGCAAGAATACTTCAGGTACACTGCAAATATCTTGCATTTAAAGACAGATATTATTCAAAGATCATACAGTCCTCATCAATAGTGACAATTAAACATGTTTAAGGCTTAATATAAAGAAATGTGCATTGTGCACAAGTAGGCTACTCCAGATGAAGTTTAAATACTAATTTTTATATCAGTAAGTCTCGAGTGATATGTCATTATATATGTAAATAGATTTGAACTCTACCTAGTTAGTAGTATGAACCAGTGGCGGCTGCTGGTCTTTCAAAGAGGGGAAGCTCATTTTCGGCCTACATCATAAAAATTGTCCATTTATTTAAACGTAAATTCTGCCATCGTGTGCAGTTTGCTAGCTGGCTAGTTCACCGCCTGGCCTACTGTATGAATGAATGAATGAACAAACGATCTAAAAAAACATTAAACTCGACGGAGGAAATGTGGGAATTAGGTTAAACTGAAACAAGGAATGTGGTGTATAATTGTGTGAAACGTATAATGATAAATAAATTGGCCAGCATTGTCCAGTTTGTCTTTTGACTACACTTGCAAAGTCCACTATGGGACTGAGCTCGAATCAGTGTTGCCAACTTCTTTCGATGGAAAGTAGCTAAAGCCAGTTTGAAAAGTCACTAAATGTCGCCAGATGACGTCATGCGTTAATTAGCATATTAATTACGTCATCGCGTCATATTGCCTTTTACATTTGTTTGTCTCTCTATGCTCATACTGTATTTTAATGCAGCCAAATTCTCAATAAAACTGTTCTCCTTTATATATTTTACTGTTTATGTTGTCAGTCAACGGGATAAATATGAAATAGTGACTGAAACGCAGCCCTTTAAGAATACATAACCAGCTCTCCCTTCCAAGAAGTTAGTCTGCACAAAAATCCTAATTTATAATCGAGCCGTCGTCTGATTAAATCAAATAATACATACAAGATAAGACAAGACAATTCCTGTGCTGTGATTTCGGCTATATTTGCATGTAAAATTAGAGAAGCAACATAATATCTATTTGAACTGAACGCGCTGCTCCTCTCAGCTGCTCACTGAACAGAGAAAGAGGTGCGTGCGCGCTCACCTCGCGCCGTTGCGGCAGTACCAGCGATCACAGAGTCTCGCTAAGGTTTGTCAAAGAAGTCGCTAGATTTGTCGCTAGTCACTTTTGGGGGAAAAGGTCGCTAGGGTGGTCTGAAAAGTCACTAGGGTGGTCTGAAAAGTCGCTAAATTGGCAACACTGGCTCGAATGGCTTCAGCATCAGCGACTTCTTATAGGACACAATCGCTGTCAATCAAAAGGAGATGCAGTCTTTCGACAAACCCTCCAATCATCACGCAGAAGCCCGGAGTCCAGCCCCGCCCACTCCTCCATTCACCCCCGCAGAGTAAAAGAGGGCGTTTCTGAATTTGTGGGTGTTTTCAAACTGCTGGGAGTTTCTCAATCATACAAACAAAATGATCCCCCTTACCTAACCCCACCCCTAAACCTACCATCACTATGACGTCAGCCAATCAGGACACATGGTCTAAAAACGCCCCGATCTGGTAACTCCCATTACTTTGCTGCAGAGACCTATACTTGCCCAGAGACGCTGAGCGTCCGGGGGCGGGACATAATCGCAGCATTTATCCAATGACCGTCTAGTTTTGAAGCACTGAAAAAAACTGTTCAAAGCAGCCCCATAGAAGTCAATGGACGCTGGGCTTCAACAGGCAAATACACTGATGCTACGGGAATATATGAGAAGGAAATCGAGTCAGCTGCTATATGTAGCTGATTCTGAACGAACTCGTCTTCGAGATGAACGTGTTCTAACGCATTTTTAATCAATAAAATGTTAACACAATAGTACATGTTTGACCATTAATTTTTTGACATTATAGGGGAAGCTGAGCTTCCCTTGCAGTCTTAAAGAAATCGCCACTGGTATGAACTAAATGTAATATGAACCTTTTACAGTTGTAATTGCCCTTACAGTTTAGAGATTTTATTTTGACCCTTTAGAAATTCAGTTGACTGCTTTGCAACTATGTCAACTAACTCTCAGAGTATCTGTAGAGTATTTGTAGAGGATTACTATTTGAAAGATAACGTCTTGCATTTAAATGTTTTTCTTGAAAAGTGCGCTTGAAATCGTTAATTAAAATAAATACTTGTTTGATAATAAATACTAAATACTTGAGTCATTCATGAATTTTAAGCCGTGTCCAAAGTCTTTAAATATTTTCACGGGGATATTTTATAATGCAGGAATTCAATTTATTAATCCACTGTGACTATCCCTGTCTTCAGTGCACATGCAGCCCCTTCTTATCTGCACATAACACGGAAGTAGCCTGAACAAAACAATTGTACACAATAAAGGCAAATCACTGGTCTACTGTAAAACGATACAAACAATTCGTGTCTCTTGTTTTCATAAAAAGAAACAGTCAGTAGTGCGCCATTGATTTAAAAGATCTTGACCAGCGCGCTCTTTTCTCATTGGCTGATGGGCGGAGTTTGTTTGGCCAATGAACGCAGACTTTAGTTAAAGACACTGCAGCAATGCGTTAAGCAGCAGAACGCGCTACAAACTTCACTTTCGGTGGATGTTTGTTATGTTTTGAAGATTGATGTTAGTTAAAATTACAGCAGGACAGTGAAGGGAGTTCTCTCGGGCGCTTAGCAGGAGCTCAGATAAGGTGTCCTTCAGCATGTCTTTAGTTTAAGAGAACTAACGTGATGTTTTAGGGCAATGGAGAGTGAGCAGTCGGGAACATTTGGAGGCGGCGGAGAAGATTCATCAGGCTCCGACACGCTGTCAGAGGGCGAGACGCGAGCCGAACCGTATGAAGCCCAGTTACAGTTTGAGGAATTTAAATGTTACTCCTCAGATTTTGTAGGTCTTGACGAAAAAGTGAAGGGGAGTGATTCTGATGAATGCAGCGACGAGATAAAAGCGAGAAATGGGGATCACCAAGAAGAGGGAGAAAATGAAGGAGACGAGGACGAAATGGTAAAGCACATTAATTATGATAGCACTAAACACTCATGACATTAAGTTTGTGTCTGTTTGTATGATGAAAGCGCGCCACTGCAGGTGTGCATGTTATTGTTGTTGTTGTTGTTGTTGTTGACTGGTTAAAAAAGATTTACCTTGTTGTTATTTTTGGAGAATGTGTGGGAGCTACTGGAGGGGAATATATTTCCCCTCTTTATACTGATTGATATTGATATTCGGCAGCAACCATTGAACTAAATTTGGCTCAAATCTCTAACCTAAGTGTTACACAACTGCAGTTTGTTAATTTATGAATTAATTAATGCATGAATGATATGACAAAATCGGAAAATATCTTTATGAATAATTATCCTTTTCAGACGATATCGTATGTCACGTGTTCATTATAATATTGCCATAATATGCAAACTAAATTGCGATTGTAAGGCTGTAGTATTCGCGTACTGAATTATGATGGGTCTCGTCTTTTACATGTTTCCTCCTTCAAGTTTCACTTAATTATTTTCTTCCACGTTTAACTATTAACACATATATAATTGCTTTATTCATGCATGTCTGATAAATAAATAAACACATTTGCACATTGTATTGCAATATTCAATACAAACAGAAATTTAATGAAATTTTTATTATTTTTTGATATACAGTTAAGAGTTTATTAATAAATCCCTTTATCCAAAGACTTAATTGTTCATTATCAAAAAATTATTTACATGTTAATATTTACTTGTTTTATCCAAAAATTATGGAAATGGATTTGCCCTTTTATTAGATAAAATTGGGAGACATGTTTATTATATTAACACAATTACACTTAATATAATATTTAAACGAGCCTAACCAGTGTGAAGATGATTCAAAAAGATGAACATTTTTTAACCCCTCCTAAATTGTGCATTATGTTAAAGTCAACATGAACTCAACCCAGTTTACTTTATGAATACATGATTCACTGCAGCATATGTGTCTTCATAATCTTTCATCATAATGTAATAACTTGCTCTACATCTAAAAAGACCTTCCTTTCTGCTTGACATCACCAAATCATTTTATTTATTTATTTTCTTCATGTTCTTCAATCACCTTTCACCTTGTTAGTCTCACCCTAAGTTTAAAATTCCACTAAGTTATTTGGCTAGAGGCATATATGCAATGTTGTACTCTGTGTATCTCAGTGATTGCAGACAGTGAGTTTCTGTCATTCAGCTGTAATTCATTCAGTTGTCATTTGTAGGTGTTCGTTTACATACTGTGCATTTGTACTTAGAACTTTCTCACATGCATTTTCATCTGGTTTCATGTTGTGCTTAGTTTGCACATGGTTTAAAAACAAAAGCTCCTTTTGCTTGTTTCATACAATAGGTTCTTAAAACTAAGAAGGTATTATGTGACCTTTGTTTGCTTAGTCTAACTCGAAAAGTAGGTTAGTCATTGTCAAACTCTTCCTGACTGGTTTGTCCAGCATAGGTAATATGTCAGACCCTTTTCACTGGGAGTGACGTCTAATTGTTTGCCCGAGGATTAGATGGCTTCTCCACACCAATCAGATACCCGAGATGCTTGTCGCTCTCAGGAGCCATGCCATCACTTCTTTACTTACATTCAGGTCAAGCGAGTGGAAACAAGTCATCTGAAGCTCATAGAGATAGATCTACTCTTTTGAGAAACAGTGCAGCTTACCTTCCCCCGCTGCTGTTTGTTTACATGAAGGGATTCCATCTACTGCAAATTTATACACCCTTCATGTGAACAACCAAAGGGCCAGATCTACATGTACTTATGGCATTTAAGTGTCTGGATTATTGACCATATTTAGTGGAAAAAATAAAAATCAATGTACACTAAGGCATTATCATCACTGTACTTTGTTATAATGTCAATGATGAATGGAAAGACTAAGTCAGGACTTAAAAAAAAAAAATGACATGGACATTATGGACTTCTTCGGAATATCGTAATAATATTTTAAATGTGTTAATATCATAATCGTTCAGTATGTGTATAAACCGTGGTACTGTCACAAACACTCTTAATGTTCAAAATCTGAGTATTTGATATTATGTAGAACAGGCCAACATGTTTGGATACTCAATTTTCTTTTGCCTTCTTAGTGATTTCTTGTGCACTTACAGTATTTCATCCCAAACTTGACCGCTTTCACTCATCAACCCTGTTTTAGTTCTCTTAAATAGCCTCTTTCTCTTTTCACCTCTCCCTCATGAATACTGCCCCAGAAAAGCAAAAGATGTCAATGCAAAGAAAGCAACACTGCGACACTGTCCTGAACGTATCTTTGATGCTTACAGTTGTTGCTTCAGAGACTATATAAGGACGGCCGTCTTTCTGGGACTGTGGTTGTGGTATACCGGTTAGGTTTTTGGTTTTAGCCAGGTGGCTTTGAATGCTAAAAACTTTCTCGGTAACACTTTAGAATAGGGAACACTTATTTACTATTAACGACTTTTCCCTCAATAAATTCCTAATTTGCTTCTTATTAAGAGTTAGCAAGGTAGTTGTTAAGTTTATGTATTGGGTAGGATTAGGGATGTAGAATAAGGTCATGTAGAATAAGTCATTAATATGTGCTTAATTAGTACTAAGAAATGGCTAATATTCTAGTAATATGCCTGCTAATAAGCAACTAGTTAAGAGACCCTAAAATAAAGTGTTATCACTTTCTCCTTTCCAGTCTTAATGTGCAGTTTTTTTTGTATGTTGATTCTACTGAGGCAGGTTCTGTTCTAATTGTTTGGGCATGCCTGACACAGCAACATTGACTCAACCAATTCCCTTCAATGCTGCTAATGGTGCAGTAACCTTTAAATAATGAACTTATGATGAAAGAGCAGCAAGTTGTTGAGAGAGATTGTATCGCCCAGGCTTTGTTCAAACAGGCATTTTGTCTTTATTAGCTCATAGAGTGTCCTAAAGTGAAGTGGGAAAGTGTGGTCTGGATCGGAAAAGACCTAGGATTTGAACTTGGGTTGCCCAAAGCGTAACTTCTGACCACATTTTAACATCCATATGTTGCATTTAAAATCAAATCAAATGTTACTATTCAAAAGTTTGAGATTGGTAAGACTTTTAAGTTTTTATTTTTTTAAATGCTCAACAAGGCTATATCTATTTGATCAAAAATACAGAAAAAAATCTGTAATATTGTGAAATATAATTGCAATTTAACGTTTCGTATTTTAAACCGTTTTCTATTTTAATATACTTTAATATATAATTTATTCCTGTGAAGCAAAGATGAGTTTTCAGCATCATTATCCAGTCTTCAGTGTCATATGCTCCTTCACAAATCATTCTAATGCTGATTTATGTGTTGTGCTGCTTAATATTTTTTGGGACCTGTGATACTTTTTTCAGGATTCTTTGATAAATAAAAAGTTAAAAATAACAGCGTTTATTCAAAATAGAAATTTTCTTACAGTGTACACTACTGTTAAAAAGTTTGGGGTCAGTTTTTTTTTTTTAAAGAAATTAATACTTTTATTCAGAGAGGATGTGCTGAATGGTTAAAAAGTGATAGTAAAACTTATATTGTTAGAAAATATTTATATTTTGAATAAATGCTGTTCTTTTTAATTTTTATTCATCAAAGAATCAAAGTATCATAGGTTCCAAAAAATATTAAGCAGCACAACTGTTTCAACACTGATAGAATGATTTCTGAAGGATCATGTGGCACTGAAGACTGAAGTACTGGCCGATAAAAATTCAGTGTGCTGTCACAAAAACAAATTGTATTTTAAAGTATATTCAAATAGGAAACCAATATTATATATATATATATATTTCACAATATTACTGCTTTTTCTGTATTTTTGATCAAATAAATACAGCCTTGATGAGCATGAGAGACATTAAAAACATTAAGAATCTTACTGATCCCACACTTTTGAATGGCAGTGAATGTATATATACTCTGGCTGTTCTGTACTTTTTGTAATGCATTTGTACAGGAACGACTTAATCCTCAAGATGATATTACATTACAATTATATTAATGTTTCCCTGATTATTGTCATAATCTCTCAGTTTCAGTTTCATACCTTTAATCATTTGTCATATTTTTGACAGTGAATCATTCATTACTTCATGAGGGTGCATTGTTCTCAAAGTGATGAGCACTGTTATGTGCTATTTTAAAAAAAAAAAAAATTCCAAATCAGAATTATCTGTTGTGGAGCTCTCAGCAGGACTCAACAAGTGAAACTCCATTTCCGGAGTTATCAATAACCATCCATTTATTTTAAAAGGGTTTCTCGGACCTGTAAAGAGGATGTATGAATGGCTTGCTTGCTAAGAGGATTTGCTGTTAATCTGTTTAGGGTTTCTCCTGTGTCCATTGTGGGTGATGTCATCTCATCCCCAACATGCCTGTCTGTTTGCTGTTGATTTATTGGTTTCGCTTGGCCCACTGTTGATGAGACTGATATAGCATTGGCTTCTGGGAAAACCTTTTAATGGCACTGACAAGGAATTTCACAGCACCAGTGTGGACATCTTCTGATGGGTGGAGGGTAAGAATAGAGGAACTTTGTTTTCAAACTATATAGCTTTTGATATTGTGAATTAATATTATTGTTATTGACTCATCACATTTTTGTTGTAGTATAGGTCGAATATAACCTTATAAGGACAAAACATTATTAGAATCCTGAAATGGTGTTGAATTTGAAGCTGCAGATCATATAATAGCAGTATAGCTGACAGTGTGGTTTGATTGTTGCTATTATAAGGTCATGGCTTACTGTTAACGCCTGTGTGGAAACTTGGCTGAGATGACGACAAACCATTTGTAATTTATCTAATGTAAACTATGGTGTCTGTTCTTCATAAATTGTATCTGTATTCAATCTTGTGAGCTGATGGCTGTTTGAGATGGATTCTGTTTACAATACTCCATTATCAAAGACACACGCTAAGCCTGTGGATCTAGGGACAGTGAAAAGGCTTGGCAAATACATCCGTTTTTTTTAGGGAAGTGTCTACTGGTTGCTTAACACTCTTTAAGCACGATCTACACTGTAAATGAGCAGTGGAACTTTATAATTAGCAGAAACTTTAAAAACCTCCATTATTCACAGAGGCCGGGTTAATTAAAATATATTTGTTGTCGGTTCATTATATTTAGTATTTTAAAACATTTGTTTTACCTTTTTTTTTTTTTTTATTGCTGTCAAGCGATTGAATTTTTAAAAATCTAATTAATGTGATGATTTATTAATCAAATTCATCGCAAGTTAATCACATGTTAATTTAGGCTGAGAAATTACCCCCAAAAGATAAAGTCATTATTGTTTTAAATGAGAAAAGCATGGAATGTACATTACAAAAAGTAGCTTTAGAAAGACATTTTTTGATTCAGTATAGAATTTTTGGTAACACTTTAGCGAAAAGGGAACACATTCACTATTAATTCAGTTTTTTCCCTCAATAAACTCCTAATTTGCTACTTATTAATAATTAGTAAGGTAGATGTATTGGGTGAGATTAAGGGATCTAAAATATGCTCATGCAGAATAAGGCATTATTATGTGCTTTATAAGTACTAACAAATAGCCAGTATGCTAGTAGCTAGTTAATAGTGAAAATGGGTCCTTAAAATAAAGTGTTACGGAATTTTTTCCACATAAACATTTAAGGCTACAGTGTGCCCATGAATTTGTTTTTAAAAGCTGCATCTTGAATGGCATTTATGTATATTTAAGGTCAATTCACACTGCACCGACAGACACAGACCAATGCCGAATTGGTGAAAACAAGCACCAGTCAATGTGTAAATTGCATTTACAATGAAATTAGAATTGCATAATAAAAAGAAATGCAATCTGATACAGTACATGGATTTTAAATGGGCATTAATGATTTAAAAAATGAATAATTAAATTAATAATAACAATATTTATTATTACTATTATTATTTATTAGATTATTTATGAATTGATATTGTAAATATGAAACTAAAACCACCAGTAGTTGGTGGCAAGTCACTGTCTTAAAGAGTGAGTCATTCAGTTATTCCTCTAACCAATATGTCAAAACGGCTGATTCATTCAGAAAAGAAGCAAGTGGCTGAAATGGGTCACTAAATCATTGGTACGCTTGATTCGTTCGAAAATGTGGACTCATTCCGTAATTAAAAAAACTTTGTGCGTTGCTTGGTTCTGGTGTGGCTTTGCGAATGTAACAATATCAACTTCTTGTTTTTGTAATTGCTGTGTAAAATCGTTAAAATCATTCTCGCATTTGCTCTCTATGATGACTTACAGGTTAGGGCTGAGGCGAGGTAGGTTGAAAGCGTTAATCATTTTGACACATTTTTTCCCCACCCAAAATTAATCGCACTGAATTAACGCATTAAACCGACAGCCCTTTTTATTTATTTGGTGTTAGTCCTTGTCCTATACAGTTTTGCAAGTTATGTAAAGGTGTTTTTTTTTTGTGGAAGGATTCATATTTCAGATGTCCTGTAAAAACGTATGTCATCCAGACGTCTATGGCTTACTATTTTTGGAGGATCCTATGATTTGGGATGCAGTAATCTTATCTTGATTTTAGACAGATACACTGCACACAGAGCAAACAAGCATAGTGACAAAACTTGATCCTATGTATCCCCATTATAACCACAAAGCTGTCTACACTGCTAGTGTGATCTAGTTTTACCACATTGTGTGAAGACGTTGTTGATTTAGAATCGGAATGATCCAGTTTTGTCTTGCTGTCTGCTTTCTCTGAGTACATTACATACACTCGATGTTCCAGTTCACATACTGTCCATCTTAATGTTATATGAAATGACTGCTCTTCAAACAATCTTTTTCTGTTTATTTGACGGGTTTCTGTTTTCACAAACAGCATTTTCTTTTTAATGAAGCAATTTCTTATTTTTGTGCCTTTTTTAAAGGAATATTCTAGGCTCAGCACAAGTTGGGTTTCTACAGTAAAACAGCATTTGTGAATTATTGTTGATTGCCTCAAAATAATTTAAACCTGCTCTTTGTTTTCTTAAAAGAAGTAAACAAACAAACAGGGGGAAGTGAATGGGGACCAATTTTGAGGTTTTAAAAGCAGAATAAAATAAAAAATAAAAAAACGCATTTCATTTTATTAAAGCAATTGAATTTAAATCCTTCATAGTATTTGAGTTGGAAGGTGTTTTTTTTTTTTTTTTTTGGTAATATTTGAGATTATGCCATTGGGCTTTCATGGCAGCAAAGCTGTAAACTTGAATTTAACTTTACACAGAAAAGTTAGTGTTAGACTCATGTTCAGTATTTTAGCATTTATGGATTGTTTTTTTTTGTTTGTTTGTTTAAGAAGTGGATGTGTTATAGAAATCATGATTATGCCACAAATGTTGTAGATTGAGCTTGACTGAACTGAACCCAGAATGTTCTTTTAAAGTTACATTGTATCAGTCACACTGTCATCTGGCATACTTCTCTGGCATTTTGGGAGTTCCTTCATGAATGAACATGTCCAAATAAAGATGAAGAGCAATTTCCTTTTCCACCACATATAAGAAATGTGCAAGCACGTGTGCTCGATCATGCTTCTAAAAACCACCCATTTGTTTATGTCCAGAGGGCGGTTTTGTCAACACAGGAAATATGGCTTTGCTACTGAGATTTTGCAGGGCTGTTGACACCAGTAAACCTCCAGGGGAAAGGAGCAGTGCAGTGTTAGGGGGGGGACGTGCCTCTTTTAGTGCAGTGAGAACTTCTGTGACACTGGGATGTTCTGGTGAGGCTGACCCCAGCAGCACAGCACAGTAATGTGAGCTGTTTAACCTTCAGAGGAACATGATTTAGTTGGAAAAGGAGCAGGGGAAATGTTAAGGTCAGGCAGATGTACAGAGATGACGTTAGCTGCTGCTCTGGAGTTTTTCATCATTGAGAGTATAAATAAGTTTTTCTTTAGGGGGAAATGTGTCATAATTGTAGTTATCTCTGCACAATAAACGGCTATTATTGAATCAATTTTTATTGAATATATTTCAAATTTCAATTACATTTTAACTTTACTTATGGCCCTTTTTGCTATTAAATAATCCAACAATGATAATTATTTATTTAATTTGCCCTCATGTTATTTCAAACATTTTTTTTTTATTTTATTTGTGAAGAATTTTCATGCACCCTTTTACCATAGTGGCCATGGCCATCAAATAATAATAAAAAGAAAGTATATTTTTATGTCTTTTAATAGAGTTGCATGAGGGATATAACATAAAATTTTCTTGATGTTCCCCTTAAAAAATCTGGATGAAAGATTGATGAAATCTGATTCTTATCGGCATTAAAATTGCATTGCCTATCATTTGAGTTCTGAGAAACCAAGTACATAACATCGTGTTATGACTTTGGAAACTTGGAATAGAGCACAAATGGACTACTTTTGCTGTTATTTATATATGCTGGCCTCATTGGACCTTGAGAGCCTCTGGTTACTATGACCTGTTGTAAGTTCTCTGCATGGAAATTGTTCAGTTCTCATTTGTGTTCTAGAGGGAAAGGAAAAAACATACTCCTTTAGAATGAGATGAAGGCAAGTTAAAGGACAGAATCTTAATTTTTTTGATGAACTCCTCCTTTAATAATGAACATGTAGGACAGGAAATTACATTAGAAAGTGGAGCGATCAGCAAGTGATGCGAGAACTCCCGTCGCCTCTATGAACCGCATGGGTTTACATTTATAAACTTATAAAAGGTAATGCAATTAAATCTTATTGTGAAATAAAAAAGAACTATTCACATAATTGTTTCTGTGTGGCATTTTGAAGGATTGTTTGAGCCCACAGTGTATTATTAGCTTGACGCAGTATGAGCAGCCTCCTCAATTCCTCTGCTGATTCTCAGGATATGAGGCTGTTGTTTCAGACATAACTCTGCCAGACTGAAAGGCTATGGACCAGTGAGAGCTGTAGCTTTTGCTTTGTGCCAAAGGTCTCCAAGGTTTCAAGGCTAAAATGTTAGAAAGGTTTCTTCCTGCTGTTATTGACTTGTATTTCCATGCATGCTTGTTTACATATAGACTGCAAATGAGATTTGGTCCAGGTAGGGCAAGTTCATGGCTGCAGTGCAAATCAAGGGGTCAAGGTTTCACTGGTTAGCGTGGCCTCATTACGCTTTGTTGGTGGATGCTTTACACCATCTGGATTCTTAAAAGCATCTTTCTAAATTGAAGGTCCTTCATTAGTGTCCATATATTCTGAAGGAATTATTTTTGCTAGCAAATTTCACCAGTCTCCTGCATAATATACACTACTATTCACAAGTTTGGGGTCATGAATTTATTTATTTATTGTTTTTGAAGTCTCTTATGCTCACCAAGGCTTCATTTATTTGATGGAAAATACAGTAAAACATGAACACAATTTAAATGTATTCTCTCTTAATAAAGTAGTGTATTCATGTGGTGATAAATCTGTATTCTGTATTCAGCAGTGGCGTCCCGTCCATATAAGCTACGAATGCTCCACATACCCAGACCATTTGAGAGAATAAGTTCACGGGATAATTAATATAAACATAATTATTAGCAGCTTTCTCACCTCCACTCTATTGCTAGGACTCGTCAGGACTGTAGCGCGTTCTCATTGGTTTGCTGGCATGCGGCTGATTTCATGCGCGAGGTAAGCTGTCCGCGAAGTGCTCGCCCAAGCGGAAAATGGCTGTAGCTGACATACAATACGTATGTCAAATATCATTTTTTTTATTCTTTAAAGGGGTCCACACCCACTGCAAAACATCTATGTACATGTAATGAGCAGTACATGTGAACTCTCTCAAACTTTTACTATTTGCATTTTTACTACAACAGCTGCCAAGACTAACTGATCATGAAAAGTGTTATAGCATTATATTTAGAACAACTCCGATTGCATTAAAGGTTGCAGCACTGCACTCTAGTCGAACACCGTCATGTCTACTGAAGACACAATCCAGGGATCTTATTGCAGCACCATTTCTGCACTAACACAAATACTTTTACTTTCAAAGTTATCACAATGAAAGCACAATGTGAATTAGAGACTCGTTGAGCAGTGTGAACAGAGTCATTGATTATCAAATATGATCTCTCGTCAATTCATACATATTTTACCAGGTGGCTAATTCGTGCAAATTTGTCCAATTTGTGAAAAATTGTATGTATTTTGAGGTGGAAATTGTACAAAACATTAGTACGAAAGACCACACCTAACCCTGCCCCTAAACCTACCACTCGTACAAAATGTTTAAATCGTACAAAAATGTATGAGTGAGTGCAATATGACATTTAGTTGGTTACTACTGTAAACAAAGCAGCACTGCACTAATAAACAATACTTTAATGTGCATTATACAGAGGCAAGATGAAAAGGAAATACCATCTGAATAGTTATGAAGACAATCCGTTCCCTTCAGAGGTACATTCATATGAACCCCCACCACCAATTGTGTTGCAGTTGGTTTAACACCTGAACCAACTTGACTTGTTTTTATCAATTTTTCAATCAGCTCGGGGTGCACCATTACATGCCTAATTGCAGATCAACACTTACATGTGTAAATATCAAGAACAGTTTGATTCTTTATTTCATGACCGCATTAATGATAAAAAAGACCATTGTGTGGTACACCTTTTGAGTAAAGCATAACCAAATAAGACTTTGCCAGTTCCCCATGTTTCATGTTTCAGTGCCGTTGTGGCTGGTGACTACATGGCTTGCTTGTCTAGTGTTTAAAATATTAGCCTTGGCTATTTTGGACACATGGGCCACAGCGCAGCTTCTCCTATCGTGTGAGGTTGACCTTTTGCATATGATATAGGTCTTCGTGTTGATTCATTTCTGACAGTGACATATGAGACACCACTGATCAGATGCTCAGACAACTTGTAGTAATGGAAACCGTGTTTCTAATGACATTAGCAGCACCGGTTGGGAGAGATTGGAGTTCAAGATCTGTTTTCATGGCCGTAATGCAAAAGGGAAGTAATCTGATACACAAAGATGACCAGAAGGTCCTATGACATCAACATGTAAACAAACACTGCTCTTTGTAAGTTGGTAAGAAGGGTAAATGACCTAGATCTGTTGTGTGTATTTAGGCAGAGGCCGTTGTCTCTGATAGCTCAACAACAGAGCAACTGAAGCCCATATATTTGCCTCCATATGCCATCACTATATATAAAATTACTCTCATTACATCTCCTGTGGTTTTAATTTTGCCCATGTGTGTTATAATGTGAGTAGTAATGAAAAAATAAAATGCCCACAGATGTACAAAATAAAAAGGTAACACCAGGGTGGCTTAAAACCTTGACCCAACAAGTCATATTTTGTTTTCAAGGACTGAATTTATTTGCTGACTGACCATGAGAGACCAAGAGACTGTCAGTGGCAAATGTAGAGATAAGCCACTAATAAAAAAAAGAGAGAAACATAAGGGACTATCCAAATGTTTTAACTTTGCACCCATTCTCTGGAGTAAGTCTTTTACTCTTGACTCCAACCCCCCCTTCCTGTTGTCAAATTCTCTGTGTAATTGTTAAAATTATGAGCAGGGGTTAAGCTTCCAATGAGCGTCTGCTCTGTTTCAAGCACACTTAAGGAAGTAACTCTCCCCTAAATTCTTGTATTCGGGAAAGGTTCACCTCCTCCATCCAATTATGTTTGTTGGCACAGCACTGAGTATCAGTTATGTAGTATGCAAGACTAGATTGGTGCATCTGCATTGAAAATATTGGGCTGAAATGTGTCTTGAAGATATATTTGAAGAGATTTTATATATAAAAAAATATATAATTTTTTTTTCAAATGTATTTGTTTGTTTGTACCTATTTTACATTTACAACAATCTGTGCTATCAGACATCTTATGATGTGGTACTATGTGCTAATAATAGTGCACTGTTTAGTCACTTACTCAGAATAATGCCAGCAAAGTGCAAAGTATAAAATGCACAAATTGAGATGCAGTCGAACGATGTGTTTACATTGTTGTGGACTGAGCCTTTTCAGTTCAACAAAGCATGCATCTTTCCAGCTGTTATCGGTAATGGTGTTTTTTGATTCATAATGATGAGTTGTACATAACTGAAAATACTGTATATTCTAAAGAGAACTGATGGTTTTCCAGGCTGCAGGCATTGATGATTTCTATTAGTGGTGAAATTGACATTAATTATTCCTACTGTTGCTGAGTGTTTTTAAATGGCTTGTGAAATGTACCTCTGATATAAAAAGTGCTCTTATATGATTATATAACGGAGTGCAGTTTCACTTTGACCCTGCCTGAGGGAGAGAAACTGAATGAGAAAAAACAAATTGTCGATCAGGGAAGTGATTTTATTTATTTATTAGTTTTATTTTTAAACATGAGTGCTTTGTTTTTGGCTATCAGAGAACCGTGTCTAAGAACCAAATTCTTCAGATAAATCTGTTTGATCAAGTATCTCCTCTAATATGATACTCATTAGTTTCCAGGCAACATCCCTGTCCAGCATTACTGATTGACTTAATGACGGGCACTTGGAGATGTGTCATATCGTTACTAATCTGCTCACACAGTGTGGCGTATGCGCAGGTCCTTCAGTTAGGAATACATTTCAATCTGAAAACCGATTGCAGTTATGCATGGGACAACAAGCCCTTCTGATAACAGAGAAATGGCCGTCATTTTCTAGAACTCTTCACATGACAACTACCACCTCTTTTCTGGGTTCAGAAACAGCAGTGATTGTAAACTGTCTTTCCAGGAGCATTTTAGAAGCTGTTTTTTTTCACAGCATGCTGTCATTCTCTCACTTTCTCAGTCTTTTCCCTGTTTGTTCTTATAATTTTTTTTATGTGATAAAATCATGAAGTGATGCACTAACAAAACGGTAATGTGGTACTGCCATGATTCACCGATGACATCACATTGTAATGGTACTATGTTATTTCAGTATATACCATGATATTTATATATGGTATGCCCATATACCCAAGATATCCTAAGATAAGATTTAATTTTACCATGGTACATGTCTAAAAGACAAAGATGTCTTAAGTTACTCATGTCTTTACTATCACTTCTGATCAAATTTGATCAATAATTTATCATTTCTGAAAAAAAAGGCATTCATTTCTTTTTGAATAAGCACTTACTGACGCCAAACGTGTAAATATGCTAATTAGTACTGATGGTATTACCATCAGATACATCACTGTATCATGTATTCAGGATACAAGTATTCTTTTATCAACTATAGGCACTTGTGTTTTTCTCAGCACAATTCTAAGTTAATTCTGCCGTTTTTGTTTCTTTATCAATTGCGGTGCAGTTATTTTCCACACTGATGGACTCCAACAGAGAAGTGACTGCTTCCACTGTCTGGTTCTCCTGTATATGCTTTCCTGATACTATGCTCAACTGCTTCGAAATGAGAAACACTTGCAATAAAACAACTTAGCTTCTGTTATATCATTATTTTCCCTGTGTGCTAGGAGTTGTCTAATTCAAGAATTCATTTCAACTATTCTCACAGCACAGGCCATGCAGCCATGCATTTTGTTCTTAACCCAAATGAAAGAAACTGCTGCAAATGCAGTTTTATGAAAGACACTCCTATTTAATCGATGTTAATAGGACTTGATGGAGCTATCGCAAAAAAAAAAAAAAAAAAAAAAGTCCTCAGTTTACTAAAATAAGCTAAACCAACACATCTTTTAGTTTTTTAGTCTGTTGGCATTTGCACTCAATTTTATTACGTTAAATAAAATTACATTTGTAAAATGTTAGGTTAACTTATAGCAGCGTTTCTCAAACTGTGGGGCGCGCCCCACTGGTGGGGAATAGAGATGTGACAGGTGGGGCGCGCCAAACGGGAGGAAATTTTCCTTTTTATGCCTTATATGGTAACGTGAGATCAAATCTTCCGGAATCTGGAGCAAGACCACGCACTAGACTAGAGAGTGACTGCGCGGTGTCAACACGTCATTTCAGTTTCATTTTTGTATTCATAGTTACAAATGAAATGTTTAACCTTTTGAGCGGTATCCGGTTTGGTCCCATATATGGGATTTTTATTTATGTGCTCCTGAGAGTACGGTCCCAGATATGGAATTTAGAATGTTCAGTGACGTGACATAACTGCCAGATTCAAATTGTGCTTTCGCGCGTTGGTTGGTGCTGAACCAGAGAGGGACGCGCTCGGCGCTGTCATATATCACAACTATGCATTGTTTTCAACCTAATAATGTTTATTTTAGGTTTCAGATATTTAAATACACATAAGCACTAGTAAAACAATACATTTGGAGTTTGTAAAATACGCACTGATGTCTGTGGAAGCAGCAATAACAATCTATTCAAATATAATTTGACGACGTGTGTTATTCACATCAGGCAAACATAGTGGAAGTAACTATAAAGTTTACTCTATTCTTCTCGGAGTTCACCGGACACTTTCTTGCATGTACTTCGGGAGAAACTGATGACAGACAGGACTCTCTGAACTGAGTCGCAAAGAAACATGGTGGCGCCCATCTCACGTCACGATCAAGATTATTTATAAAGGTTTTTAAACGACCAAACACACTAACTTACACATTTTTGAGAATTGGAATATAAGATAGTTGATGACATGGTAAGCAACTTTGTGAATATTTTGAAATAAAAAAGGAAAAAGGAAATTAAGGCGATCTGATCATACAGTGTTATTGTGGCTGCGGTGTGTCACGTGACAAATATGACGCATCGCCATGGAAACATTAAGCGGGAATGTTATAAAATAACAGTCACCTTGAAAAAAACAATTGCAGCCACTAATGCAGGGATAACCTGCCGAATGGATTTCTCTTCTTTTCTTTTTACAGATTGCAAAGTGGCACTTTTATATCTTTTCTATTTTTGAAATTAGTAAAAATTTTGACAGCTGCACTTTTATTTTCTCTATTTTTTTAATTTCATGCAAGTTATGATGACACAGCTGCACTTTTATTTTCTTTACTTTTGAACTTTCTGTTATTTTATGTATATAGTTTGTATTTTAGATACAACTTGTTACTCTGATACTACTTGTTAGTTCAATAAATTGGAACATGTTAAGCTTGTTGCGCATTTCATTAGCATTGTGTTGGGGCGATGGGGGCAGGTGGGGCTTTAAAATTCCCCCTTGTCTAAAGTGGGGAATGACCAAAAAAGTTTGAGAACCACTGACTTATAGGGATGTGCCCAAATCCAAATCCGGTATTCAGAAAGGTAATGATGTGTACTACGGCAACCGTAAAGGGAATAAATATATTTCAGTGCTTTCAGGGGTCCAGTTGATATTCTGGTCACTTTTTTTTCCCAAGAGCATTTTACCAATTCCAAACCACCTCAATCTTAATAACTACTATTGATTTTGTATTTAATCATTTATAAGTGATATATAATTGTCCAGGAAGGCTGAAAGTCAAAAACTCCTTATTTCAGGTGTGCAGAATTATTAGGCAGGTTTTCTTTTACAGATAAAACGATCCAAAAAAGAGATTGAACTCAAGAATAAAAGAAAAAAATATATATTAAATGCCCATGAGAAGGATGCAATACTAATACAATAACAGAATTAGCAAAGTTAAGGCATGACCATTGGGCAGCAAAATGCTCATTGGGTCAGCACGGTCAGAAAAAATAGGTGGAGAAGAAAAGACACGTTAACAGCAACAGAAATAAGAATTAATTTGAAGAATTAGGTGAGAAACCACCAGGAACCATTTAGTCTCCAGCACCATCATTTTCCAGAACTGCAACATTCCTGGAGTTTCCAGAAGTGGAATGTGTCAGGCTCTCAGAGACTTTGCTTGGGTAAAAAATTCTCTAAAATGGCCCTCACTTAATAAGAAAAACATGCTGAAGTGTTGTGAAATACATGAAGACTGTTTATTTATTTATTTATTTATTTATTTTTTATGGGCTTTATGGACCGATAAGTTGAGAGTGACTCTTGAAGCTCCAGCATCACATCCTCTTGTACCACTGTTTGAAGAATTTAGAATTTAGTAAGTTTTAGGAGCTCATTTTTAATCAATCCTGCAAGACAAACTTTTCAGGATAGGAGAAAATGAGCTCCCAAAATTAACTGCCAGATTCAGATTCAAAATTAACTGTGATTCTGGTTCTTCAAGTGTCACTCACAACTTATCTGAAAAAAATAAAATAATGATAATTATACTCTTGGCCATGGCAGCAAAATTAGCAGCTTCTAGATCTTGTTGGTCCGATTTTTGTCAAGACAAACTCAAATTTAGCTGCTGGCAGCTCTCCTCTTTCTTTTCCTTTCTTTTCCTTTCTTTCTTTTCCTTTCTTTCTTTTCCTTTCTTTCTTTCTTTCTTTCTTTCTTTCTTTCTTTCTTTCTTTCTTTCTTTCTTTCTTTCTTTCTTTCTTTCTTTCTTTCTTTCTTTCTTTCTTTCTTTCTTTCTTTCTTTCTTTCTTTCTTTCTTTGTTGCGCTTTTATTGAGTAGGTCATCCAATAACAGAAATGAGTGGTTTATATCAATGAAGTTTTGCGGCTGCTGGGCAATCAACCCTGGTTGTAGAGTAAATTAAGACACTGTGGAAAATATATTTTTTATAATATAATTGACCCTTAAAAAGGCCAGTCAAGACATAGCCAGTTAGTCACATGCATGATACGTTTGAGCGTGAGGTTGCCGGTTCTCGCACTCATTTCGAACTTATATAAAATATCCAGGGTTTGATTTAGTTTGCAATTGGGATTTTTTTTATTTTTTTTATAAGATCCCATGAGTCCTGATAAATGCAATTTAAACTATATCTGAAGTGCTTCTTGTTGGAAAGCACTCTACAATAATTTTTTTTCTATTGGGCTGTTTTTTTTTTTCTTTTGTTAAAAGCTTTCAAATTATTCAGCAGTGTCCCATGTAGGTTTCTCCTGCTTGTATTTTATGTGGTGACCACTTGGAGGTGCTCTGGGAATATACTTTTCTTTCTTGGTTTTCTTCCCTGACGCGATATGTTGCAAATTTAAACAAGTTTGCAAAGAGTTCCATGTCTTTATTTAACCCTTGTGAATCAATAAAAAAAATGGCAGAAGTTTATGAAAACGATTTATGAACAATATTTTATATTATGAATATTTTATATATCAAACATGTTGAACTCTAAACCTGCTAGAAAATCAAAGCCATAAATCTAAACAAGTTGTGTTCCAAATTTGAGGTTGATATCTCAAATTATCTTTCAGTAAAATTTTGTTTGGGCGCAGTACCAAATTTCCCCCATTAGATGCCAGCAAAACTCCGCTGGTACACACAGTGGTTGGATTTGTGATTTGCAGTAGAGTTTCTCTCTCTCAATTTTTACAAGAACACACGCACAATTTTTTTTTATGACACTCATACAAACCACACTCTGACATCTATACCAACACACCCACACAATTATAGCTGCATTATTTATCCAATTGGCTCTATAATATGCAGAAGCAGAAAACGGGAATAAAGCAAGTATTTGCTTTATAGACTCTTTATAGACCAAACCTGAAAAAATGGCACCATCCGCTAAAAAATTATAATTTGAAGCCTTGCCAACAGAATGAAAGCCTATTAACAAAAATCACATAATTTTACAGTTAAACGGCACTGCGGTTAAAAATAGCAGTTTTAATGGGTTTCAGTGGGGACGTTTTTGTCCAAACTGTGCTGATTGTTTCACTTTTTATACCTAGTGTAAAATCGATTCATTAAAGGAAATGAGAGTGGAATATTAAAATTCCAATAAAAATGCACACTTGAGACAAAACTTATGCAGTTAGAATTAACACAGGCAAACTTATCAAAAAAAACAAACCAAAACTAAAATGGACAAAAATGTCCATAAGGGTGCACAAGGCACATAACGCAGTGAAACAGCCCTTGCATAGAGTGAATAATCAATTCTCGAGTCATCAATATCAACCAATTCAGCACCACCGCCATGGACAGCACCTGGTAACGTCGCACGTAAGAAGGTACCTTAAACAGCCTCCTAAGGTATAGTTCGGGGACAGTGTTGTGCAAGTTACTTCCAAACTGTAATACATTACAGATTAATTGTTACTGTTATTTAAAAGTAATTCCTTACCTTACAATATTACTGTCTCAGAATTGTAATGCGTTACATAACTGTATTACTTTTGAGTTACTTTCACCAAAATAACTACAGAAGTAGAACTTAACATTCTAAAATGACAAAATGCACTAGAGCCCTGCACGGGCCTCAATTTTAGGCCATAGCCCGGCCCGTGTCCGACAGCTAATCAGAATTACCGACCCGAGCCAGTCTTTTTTTTTTCCCCTTATCCCAAAACGGCTCATGTTTCAGCTATTAAAATAGTTCAGTTTTGTATGTAAAGGCAAAGTGTTTATATTTCGTTTCGTTTTTTTATTAAGCTCATTTAGAAAAACGTTTGGAGCATTTTTTGTTCTTTAAATGTTTTTTTTTTATCTTAAAGTAACGACCAAGCGGCCAGCGGCAGACCGGCAGGCATGTTTGATCAATTTAACCTTTTCAAATCATCATGACTTGCCTAAAATAAAATCTATAGATATATTAAAACAGTTCAAGCATATAACAATGTTTAAACGTTAAACCTAGATAAATGTGCGCTGCATCCAGTAGTTTGTGCGCAGAGTGGAAGCTAAAGCGCAGGACATGGAGGCACCAGCGCAATCACTTGCAATTTTTTTTCAATGGAAACAACTTGCGCTGTACTTTTTGCTCATAAAGGTAAGAGTAATACATCATTTGTAACTGCAAAGGGTGTACTTTTATTTGTGTGCACTCACAATATCAACAAAACGTCGTGCTTTTATCTTGAACAGGAGCGCTTCGCAAAAATGAACCGAAAGTCAGCAAATACATGCCTCACCGACATGATCAATATATCTATAGAAAGTGTTAAATTACTAAAATAACGAAATAAATAAAAACAAAAACTATTTAATATCATCGTTATCCGTGAAGATGCACTTCTCTCTAAAGGCACGTCTAACGAGGAGATGGCGAATCTTTACTATTTCCCCCCCCGGACACATTCATGGTAATTACTTTTGCTGGGGCTTTTTCTTTATTGCGTGTATTTGAAGGCAGAAATCTTCAGCTGTGCTGACGGCTCGCTGCTGCTGCGGGACACTAAACACAGTCCAGCCGCTCTTGACAGTCACGGTCTCGTGTTGTTTCCGCCAGCGCAGTAATTTTTTCATCAATAATTGACGGATGTCTAAAATATAAAGTTAAGGAGAAGCCTAAAACAGGCCTGAGGCCCGCCCCGCATCTGAACTATGACGTGAATATTGGCCCGAAACCCGGCCCTAGGGACGTAAAAAAGTCGGATCCGACTTTTAAATTAAATTTGAAAAATAAATAGATTTTGGGCTAAAAGTGTGTTGTAACGCAAGCGTTACTGAACATGTACAGAGTAAAATATTACTTAAAATAGAGTAGTAATGCCTTACACTACTGCGTTACATCAAAAAGTAATTTGTAACTGTAATACATTACTTTTGTAACGCGTTACTCCCAACACTGTTCGGGGAACACGTCTAGAACAGGTACACCTTTAGTTAAGGCATACCTTTAGAGTCTTCATAGAGTACTAAGAGACGGCGTTATCGGGAACCCAGCCCATAGTAAAAGCTTCTGTTTTGGACTGCAGTAGATTTTGTGAGACACTGTAGATGTGTTTCGCCTGCAACTCAAGGCACTTTGTGGGACACCGAAATCACACAGCTGTTCCCCTATACAAAGAACTGGACTCCACATATCTGTCCTTCATAGTCAGCCAGACTGCAAGGAAAGATGGTTCATGTGGATGTTTTACTGATGCACACCTTTAATCCTCTTAGAAAGTTCAGGACTGATTAATCTGCTTGAGTTGTGCTGTAATTATATAACTTTCATATCTGTTTGTATGAAATCCTGATGAAAGGTGTAAATCCCAGGTAATCTTGTTCTAAAGTTTATGAAAAAGGAGGGGTCAGAGAGAGATGTTTTAAAGCTTTAGACTTCACAAAGTCCCAAAATGAACTTTGTATTGGCTGTGATCTGATCTACAATCAGGGATAAGAAGCATAATAAAATGTACAATAAAACTGTACCTCACGCATCACCGCTGTCCTACAGAAATTTATGATAGTGTAACTATGAGTCATAGTTTAACCGTCTACCTGGCCAAAATGCATGGTGGTTATTATTTTACAACTTTGTTTTTATTATAGATGGACTGTTGAGATATGTAAAGAAACTTTGGCGTGTGACCATTTATGATGTTATGTTTATCAACGTTATCTCTCGACCAATTCGTACGTATTTTATGAGGTGGCTAAATCGTACGACCTCACTCGTATGATTTGTCTAGACCCCAGTGAGGGGTAGGTTTAGGAGAGGGGTTAGGGGTGGTCCTTTGTACAAATTCCTATGAAATAGCATGCTTGTGAAATATGTACAAATTGCCACGAGATTAAAAAATTACCACCTCATGAAAACACTCTGCAGGCACAGTTTTTGTTTGTTGTTGGTTGCTTTAAGTTATGAAGTCATGCAGTAGGCTAACCTTTGTTTATATTACACAATTAATTATTTCTTGTTGATTTTTATAGATATTTTGTGGTTGAGTCAAACATTATGTTCATAAAACGTTAGTGTTCCTCTCTATGTGCAAAATAGACATTTGTCTGTTTCATAGTCAGCAAATTTGGATTTAGCTCATCTCAAAGACATTGAAATAATGGGAACAAAATATGAGTCATAATTCAGTGAGACAGTAGATCCATTATGTACTTTTAAATTTGTATAGACTGAGTTTATATCAATCAGTCAGAATTCTGTTCTCAGCAATTCTGTGATTTTTAATCATGTACGTACATGCACTTAGTTTTTATTGGTTTTATTTGGTCTTGAAAAAGAATTATGCAATTTTCTATAAGAGTTTAAATCTCTAACTCTAAAAATGGTATGTGATGTAACCAAGTCAAGAGTTCTTACTTTTAATGAGGCTATTTTCTGTTTTGTAATACCGGAACTGTTGTTTCACCCTGACATTTTTGACCTTATGGCCCTTAATTGAATCGAATTGAATATTTAATTTAACCAATTTTTTTATTTCATATTTCACAGAAATGTACAGTAAATAGTCTAATAATTATGATATTCTATCCTTTTGTAGTTAGTATTAAAACAGTAAAACTTTTTTGCCGTTGAGAAAACATTGTATTGTTTTGAACACAAACCTTTTGCTTTTTATGCATGATTACATCGCATTTTCTCCCATTTTGGCTGAGGAGCACACAATTTTGTGGTCTAGTATGTAAAAGGGCTGGTGGAAGTACTGTACAGGGGTATTATGCTTAAACCCTCTCCATGCAATTTGTTTCTGCGAACTGATTTTTTTTTTTTTTTTTTTAACATACCAATCATTTTGATTTTCCAAACTACAAGATAACCTTATGGGCATATTCTGCAAATAATTTCTAAAGGTTTAATGATTTCTAAAGGTTTAAAATTGTGTACGGAACACCACAACTGTGACAAACTTCTTGGTTAAACATTAAAGCACACTAGTGTGATTTTAAAAAGTGCATTTATTTCATATTTTATTTAATAGTGACAGCGTTTTCCAGAAATAATGCTGTTTTTACAAAACCTGTCCTAATGTCTGAAACCCATCCTAATATGTACAGACATTTTGGAGGTTTATATATTTTGGAAGGGTGATCCATGAACTGGAGAGATGCTGAGCTTTGCTGTCAGCATTGGGCATAAAGCCAGATTGCTCCAGGTGCTTGATTTAATGAATCATAAAAAAAATAGCTTTTGCCTTTTGATGAGAATGCCTCAGAGCTCTTCATCAGAATTTAGAGTAGTTTAGCTTTTCATAAACAAGAGACAAAGTTAAGTCAGGTTATGATAAAAAATATTAGTTGCAAGCCTTACTTTTTTGTGTGTAAACTTGGCTGTAAAACACATTTCCTCCTGTTCCAGCTCACCTTGACTTGTCTTCCTGAGCACTTTGGCAAATGTATTTGGGTCAGAATGCTGCGTTGTGAGGGTTGGGATGCCTGGAAATTATGACATTATCTTACCGCGTGCAAAACTCCCTGAAATATGCTTGGCTCAAGTTTTAAGCAGGTTCCTACGTGGTAAATACGTTGTTTGATGCCTCTTCCTTCTTGAAAATATTCACTTATTTATTTATGTTTAATTAAATATCTGATCCTGTTGTTCAAACTCTGGAGTATGGTGCTAGCAACACCAAGGTCATGCAGTTTATAAGTCATTTTGGATACATTCATTTGAAATAAGAAGCATAATTGTTGGAAATATATTTCTTCAATGTTTTAAGTTTTTATCAAACAAAATACATAGTCTACACAACTTTTTTGGTAGTGTACAACATTTCAGAGAGATTGTTATTCCAGTATTTAAATGAGCTGCCAATTTATTGCAAACCATTTTCTTAGCTAACATTTTCTTTCCCCCAGATCATTTATACCTGCTCCAGTCAGATGATGTCATCAGGTCCAAACTAACAATTTTTGGCTGGCATAGTCTCATGAAGCTAGACTTGGTCCAGTCTTCCTGTCCGAGATCAAACACACGATGTAACCAATCTGTACCACTAGACTTCCACTTCCTCTCATAGGTTTTAAATCACTACTGCAAACACACTTTAAAACTCAACTGTGTAGGGGTATAGTCTCAGAGTTGTCAAGTAATATTTATTTATTTATTTATTTATTTTAAATTTCGTTACATATTTATTACCGGTACTATGTGATATGCCACATGCATTTCCCTGGTCCCAGGTGGAGTTGACCTCATGCCTTTTCCATAAGGTCTTATGGCAATGTTTTCCTTAAGATCTGGGTCTTCTCACATGGGTTTGGTTTTCATTTGTGGATCATTGCAGCTCTTTTATTCTACTCCACAGGAAAGTGTGTAGTATCATGAATCACTTTCTTTAAAACAGAGGGAGTTCCCTTCCAGTTAGAGAACACACTGGGCCTCAATTTGTGTACATTCGTGGGGAGGGGAACCTCTACCTCTACCCTTCCATTGTTGTACAACGAGGTGCTACTCTGCTTCGCCAGCCTTTCAACTCTTTTTGACAATAGAAAGAAAGGACGCTTATGTCATACGGTGTGGTGTAGTGTTTGTGATGGCAACAATAGCAAAAAAAAAAATATTTTTCTTCAAGGCCAAATGTGTACTGTATTCAAATTCTGAGTTTCACTTTCAGTGTAAGTGTATCTTTAGACATAATAACCTTTAAAATCATACACACAATAAAAATGTATATTTCAGAAGGACAAGGAAGAGTAAAATTACTTGAATTAATCTGCAGTCTATCTGGTAAATGAATGAGCACTGCAAGCGGTGCGGATCACTCTGTTGATTATTATGAAAGCAATCTAGTTTTGTCTTCATGCACACATTTTTATGTGTTGACACAGCCCACACCCTCCCCCCCCATAAAACAAATTAGAATAAATTCAAAAGCAAGAATTATATGTGATTGGTCATGGTACGTGCAGCACATGCAGCCATTCATGTTTATGTTTATAATGATATTTCAGTCACATTTAGTTCGGGTTTCATTTGTTATTTTTTTATTTTGAAGCTCCAGTTTTGTTTTGCTTCTTAGAACTGCACAATTTGGTCAATTTTGTGATGTGTATATCAACATGACTTTGGGAAGACTGTTGTGCAAATTGCCAAATGCACATTACAAGCAACTGAAGCCCAGAGCAGATGCAGAGATGAATTTGTGTTGAGCAGCATTTACGGTGCACTGAACCAGATCATGTGCAAATGAACAAAGTGGAGTGCATATTTATTTAATTAAATTGCAGACCATGCAATATCGTGCAGTACAATCTTCAAATTGCAAATTTTGGTTTTATTTTGATTAATCGTGCTACCCTATCTGCTTTGGTAATAAACAGTTTGTTGTCTTGGATTTCTCCAATGATGTTTCCACTAACGTGTTTATCATTTTGAGGTAGAAAAAGCCCTCAGATGTATTTGCTTGTCTAGAAAGATTCTATCTGTATGAGAAAAGGGCTTGTTTTGTTCAGTGAGTGCTGGAGGGGGTGAAGGGGTAACCTCAAATGAACTGAGAGTGGAGGAAGATTTGTGGATTTATTTAACATAGCATTTTAAAAATTAAAATAACATGATGATAGCATGATTATAATAACAAAGGGGATTTAACAGTATCAAATGCAACATTAATAAAGATTCATGCTGAGATTGAAAATTCAGTCAAAATGAGATGACATTCATGGGTATTTATCTTTAATGAGGTTGAAAAATAAAGAGTGACGTCAGCCAAAAGGCAAGGTGTTTTAGAGTTGGAATAAGTTACTACATTATAACGAATGTAGTAATGCATTGGCAGTAATGGATATGCAACCATGTGTTAAATATTTTTATAAACAGTGCAGTGCTATTCCTAATGTGATCTTTTCCTGTAATGTTCCCAGATTGAACTCCATGTTGATCTCATCTTTCTTTCAGCCGGATAACATCCTCTACCCACCCTCGATGCTCTTCCGCAAGTCCAGCAACCCAGAGGTTTCTCACGGCTGCACTTTAGCACTGAAATTCAAACGACAACTCAGTGAAGATGGCAAACAGCTCCGGAGAGGAAGTCTAGGGGGCGCTCTTACAGGTAACACCCTGACCTTTGTGTACAGCCAGATGTAAAGAGTCGGGGTGTAATGGTTCAGCTTAATCACAGTTCGAATAATCACGTTTCGATACTCGATATGTTTGCTATGTTTAGGGAAAAAACTATACTGTCAAATAAAACTAAAGAAAATAAGAACAAATAATCTGACTACAAGCAGCAGCACAAGTAAATACAATAAGGCAAAGATACAAATAAAAGTGATTTTCAGGTTTTCACTCGACTGGTTTGCTCAAAGGTTTTTTTAGTTTTTTTTTTCTTCCCCATAGCTGTTGTTGTAATGTATTGGGAAGCCAGAATGCGTATCTATCAAAAGAAACATGCATTAGCCGAACTCTGTCTGTTTTACGTGTTATTTATAACAAACGATATTACAGATGCATTGTCAGATTTAAGTTGAGCTGAGGTGCAAATGCGTGCTGAACTGTGTCTGGAGAAAGGCAAAAGGAGCCGTTACACCCCTAGTAAAGCGGTTCATATTGGGCAACTTCATATTTTTATAATCCATGATGATAATGTGATTCATTTGAAATGAACGGCAACCATTTTTATTTTAGATAAA
Source organism: Barbus barbus (assembly GCF_936440315.1). Lineage (NCBI taxonomy): Eukaryota > Metazoa > Chordata > Actinopteri > Cypriniformes > Cyprinidae > Barbus > Barbus barbus. Next base: position 12,944,179 of record NC_136734.1, on the reverse strand, counting down.
CTATAAAAAAAATTCGTTCCTGTTCTTTTCTCAATACACTGTAAATAAATGGCAATCTCCAACTACATTTTTGAGTGACATCTAAATTTGGCCTAATTGATTTTCTGTGAATTGAATTTTATCAATTGTGGCAACAGTTTACTAACATTGGCTTAACAGAAATAATATAATCAGCCAATAGAAAAATGTAGTTTACCAAACAATGTTGTTGGAGCAGTTAAATATTTTAAATTGTAGTAACAGTTGTTTACTTCTCACTGCCCCCACCAAATATTAAAACCAGAAATGCATAATAAAAACAGAACCCAGATAACAGTGTTGACATTTTTAATCACTTCAAAAATCTAATAAAAGAAAATAAATAAATCAAACACATCATCTTATTTTGAACAAGAAAAAACACTGAATACATCCAATAAGTCATCTGCATAACAGGATATCTTGATTAAAATAATAATAAAAATTACAGTGTACTTTTAAATGGCAAGGATTGTTGTAGAGCGAGAGGAACTAAAATACAAACATGCATATAAAACAAATGAACTACTGTATATAGTGCCATTCATTAGAAACATAATTTATTATAAATCTAAACAAATTTATCTAAACAGAAACTAAAAATATCAGCATATGGGAAATACAGTATACAAATAAATGATTTGTTTTGTTTGCTTGACATTATTCACATTATATAAGTCATTCCAAACTGATAGGAAATTATTTAGTTTTTGGAACACAAATTAAGATATTTTTTATCTTATTTTGAACATTTAGATTTTTGTCCATTTTAAAAGTCTGTTCACTCTGAGAAATAATAATTAAAAAAAAAATCTATATGAGCTGAACAGTTTTCACATATAAACAATGATCAGCCATTCAGATTTGCACTGTAAAAAATGAAAAGTTGACTTAACTTCAAATTTCAAGGCAACTTGCTGCACAGCTTTTTTGAGTTTACTCCACTTTGGACCAAGTTGTTCACTCAACCCAAGTCACTGAGTAAAGTCACATGTCTCTTTTTTGTTCAGCTAACACAGTTTTGTTCGTTAAAAAGACTTGTAATGCTTTTCCAATGTGTCTCAAATTATGTTCTGTGAACTTTTTTACTTTTTTACAAATGTCAAACATTAGTGGATAAGTTGGTGTAATAGGTAGACGTTATTGTCTTTGTTTGTAAGACAACTTACAAGACTAAGATATGCAGAAAACGAATAAAAGTGGCTGAACATACTCTAGGCCTCAACTAGACACTAACCTCAAGAACGGTGGCAATCAATAAATATTAAATAGATGAGCCCTTTACATCACAATACAACAAATAACTTACAATAATGATAAAACAACAACAAAAAAAGTTTAAATGAAAACAGCAAAAGAATAATCCTGTAACAGTAACTGCATAATTTATTCATGCTGCAATGCATGCTGGGAACTCACAAAGCCTTAACATTTCAACAATATGAAATTCTTTCAGACAACTGTGTTTGACTAGTTGGAACAACATTTGGGGTAATTTTGTTGGTCTGACAAGGGTTTTTATGTAGTTCCAAGAAAATAGCATTTTTTTAGTATATGAGACTATGAGAAAGTCTGAGAACTGAGACTATGAGAACTGACTATGTGCAGTTGCATTTTTTTACAGTGTGGTAATGGAAGCTCAAGCATGCTTGCTTGACACTTGAGAACCAATGAGCTTCATTCTCGCATGACATAACAGCACCTTTGAGGACCTTTCATCATATAAAGTGATTGTGTCTCTTTAGAAGACTTGGATTAAACCGCTTTGTTCATATGGGTTTATTTACTTGTTTTTTTAGTTTTTGGTGAACAGACTTTCTGTGGAGGGACAGAATTAGATTCTATCAGATTTCAAATGATCCTTTTGTGTTCTCAAGATGAGAGCGAGAAATAGAGTTTTTGAAATAGGGCTGTCAAAGGATTAATCCTGATTAATCACATCCAAAATAAGTTTGTGTCTACAAAATATGTGTGTGTACACACACAAAATACATATAAGAACAAAAAAAGTATGAATATTTTTCAAATATATTCATGGATGTGTTTGCATTTTTATGTACATAATACATGTGCACTGTATATATTTATTATGTAAACAAACTTTTATTTTGGATGCGATTTATTTGCAATGAATCGTTTGAGAGCCCTAGCTTGAAATTAACAAAATGGCCAAATATTTCAGAACATATAGTGCCGTTTTATTTTTAATAATTTTCTTTTTTGGATTTGGCTCTTCAAAGCATCGTGCTGTTTTCATTAGACTGGATATTGCAATCACCGTATTCGACTACTTTCTGTGTCATTCCGTGCCAACTCCATGTCAGCTCCCTTTTAAATGCAATAAGTATCAGCTGTATACAGTGTAACCCACATTTGGTTTCTGACCACTGAAAATGGGTAATATTCAACAACTGCGATTCCACACGGCCACACTGATTCCAATATCTCTGGCAGTGAACTTTAGAGGTCCTTGAAAATGAAGATTCAAAAGCAAAGGTTATTGGGAACCATAATCTAAAAAGATATTAAGACATATTAAGTAACTTTTATACTTGTTGAGTTAAAGGCACACAACTTTGGAAAAAAAATATTTTGATGTAGCGAAACAAGATACATTTGTAGTTTAAACATTACCTGTTCTTCAGACATTCTCTTTGAAAGAAATGCAGCATCATGTGAATGCAAAGTTACCCACATTTGGTTTTTGACCACTGAAAATGTTTACATTATTGAGATTCCAATATTGCTGGAATGGAACCATATAGAGCCTTAAAAATGAATATGCCAAAAGGAAAGTTTAAGACCCAAAATCTAAAAGATCATTACGATATCTTTAAAACTTCTTGAGTTACAGGCATGCAAACTTTGGAGAAAAAACTTGAAAAGTGCTTTTTCCATTTTTTTTTTTTTTTTTTTTTTTTTTTTTTAATGGTCACCACTGGCATATAATGCAACAAAGATTGCTAGTCAACAGATTTTACTAATAGACCTACCAGTCTCCGTGTAAAAATAACACAATGATGCTGCCATCTTTCTAAAGTCATTTTTACCCCGCTGTGGTCTGGCTTCGAATCCCAGGTGAAAATTGTCATTTACAAAACAGTGGATTACTCAGTAAATATACATTTAATGACATTTAATATTTTGGCTTTCAAAATAAAAAATTTGAGCCAGAGAAGATTCTGAAATTTGGTTGATTTGACACAGAATGACCCTTCTGTTCTATTTGGTGTTTGTCTTGCCGTTTCCCGGGGTATGACATGTTGAATCAGGTATATAGGACACAATGTTGAAATGTGCTGAGGGTGTCTAGCTGGCATTTCCTCAGTTCTGTGGATGATGACTATGTGGAAGCTGTTTCGCATTGAGCAGGAACTGCAATTTTCCTCCTACGCGTCCTGTTTTTTTTTTGACCTGGCTCTGTGACCATGTAGAGCCCACAAACACATAAATATGGGTTAGCCATAGGTTGTCCGGGAGACGATGCTATAGCTGAACTAAAAGTCTCTCTCTTTTATTGGTTAAAAGGATCATCTCTCATCTCTCCTACACTGAAAACTGCAAAGTGATCCATTCTCCTCAGTTTTTTGTCTATTTAATTCAATCAAATTCAGTTCAGTTTTCTAGTATATGTACTTCAAAACCCTATTATTTTTCCCATTTTTATTACTCCGTATACCTTTCAGCCGTGAGGTTTTGTTAGTTGCCAGGGAGAAGATTGTTCTGTATTTAGTATGAAAGGACAAACAGCTGCTGCTTCATATGTAAAGGGCATTAGAAATACAGACAAAATTTAATCCTGAAGAATACTTGAAAAATAAAACAAACTGAAGAGCAGGATAGATACGCATGGACAAACACGTAATGCAAATGGTCAGATAAATCCATTTTAATCACATGGAGAAGTTCTGTTTAATACATTTGATTGCATTTTGTATTTGTAATAATCATCTGTTATATTGTCTTGACTCAAATTAATTGAAATGAACACTATGATGATGCTTTTGTCATGGCCTTACAACCCCTGCTGTTCTCTCTCTCTCTCTCTCTCTCTCTCTCTCTCTCTCTCTCTTTTTATCTTTTCAGTTTTATCTTGCTTTGCGTGGACGAGCACCACTCACATTTTGTTCAGAAAATGTTAAATTGTACTCATTTTACCAGTATTTTACCAATCTCTTTGCTACAGTAATGCATTATTTGCTATATAAGCAGTTATTTGGAAATAATTCCTCAAATATGTGCTTCTCTCAGACAGCCTACAAAACCATTTAAAATAACGAGCCGCAGTTGTACGCAGCACCTAATGCACCGTGAAAACAATTCCTGAAATATAAGATCACAAAAGTGTTAATTTATCATATCAAACTGTATATAATTTGGTTTTAACAGATTTAATTTAGTCTGACACGACTTCTCAGCCAACAAATTACATTTGGTATGGCAGCTCAGTGTTATGAAGGTATATTAGATTATCAATCAAAACTCTGAACAGATCGACGGGGGTCTGGAAAAGGATCAGTCAAGGTGAAGAGGCCGTCCACAGTGCTGTGATTTGCTGTGACACAGTGTGAAGGGCTCGAATATGAGCTGAATGTTGGTCTATTGGAGCTTCTTTCTTTTTTAGTGGATGTGTGAAGTCAGTTCTCCTCAAGTTCATGCTAGTGTCCTAGCACAGTTATTGCAGGAGTAGTTCTTCTCATTAATTATGAATATTATGCACTAATATTTGACAAACTGTGTCCCAATACATGTCCTTATTTTGAACAGTAGAGAAAAATAGGATCAGATGCCCCACTGGGCAATACTGGTGGTTTGTGACATTATTATTATTTTTTTTTATTAATTTAAATTTGAATTGTGTGTATACATTTTAGATTATGCCCCCTGAATTAGCATAGAAGTCCTCAAGCGGCATGTTGCTGCTAGTGTTATAATTTTATTAAAACCAATAATTAATTGGCTAATTTGGTGAAATCATTCAGTTCTAATTCACAGCGTTGCTGCAATGACATATTGTACTGTACCTTCAATAGAACATATGGGAAGATAAGTATATTCATATGATTGCATGTAAGTTTGTTTGCACAAAAATTATTCTGCCATGTTGTTCCAAAACTGCATGACTTCCTTTCTGCTGTTGATTTCGAAAGAAGACATTTTGAAGAATGTTTCAACAACTTTGGACCACATTGACCTTTATTGTATAGACTAAGAAAGAAGCACTGAGACATTTTTCAAAATATCTTTTGTGATGCACAAAAGAAAGTCAGTCATACAAGTTTGGAACAACATGAGGATGAGTAATTTGGCCATTTTTTGTGATCTTATTTTAATTTAAGTTCTGCATTTTTAGTACATTGTTTCATGCATGAGATGCTGCAAAAGTTACAACATGAGAGTGTAACAGTGAAACGTATCGGTGTAGTGCATTGTTTACATCGAAAAACAATGGCAAAGCAGCACAGTGGAGTGTATGAACCGTTCCAAATGTTTTTGTGCCTACCAAACATAAAATCAGTGTGTGCATTCACACAAATCATCTGTTATCTCACTGGACAGTATGACTTTTGCTCTTCCCCATTCACATGACTATAGATTTGGGTCATGTTGAATGCCATATGTTTGTTATGGCATGTCCATTATGATGCACCAGTGAGTCATTGGCTGTGAAGTAGTGAGGCACCCCCAGAATCCTCTCTGATCTTGTCTGAACAGATTAGATTAGTAAACACATTAACTTTTACGAACCTGTTTAGTATGCTACCACAGTACTTTTTGCTTACAGATATAATGTAATGTTTAAATGTAAGTAATATAAAATGTTTACTTTTTTTTTTTTTTTTTTTTTTTATTTTTTTTTACTCACAAACATCTTTTATTTCCCCCCCAGGGAAGTACCTGCTGCCATATGCCTCAACCCAGCAGACATGGTCCTCTACAGGCTCAGAGACCACCAACCTGGTGCGCATGCGCTCACAGACCCTTGGCAAATCTGCACCCTCTCTCACAGCCAGCTTGGTCAGTATACCACAAAAAAAAGTCTAACCTGATATCATATGGTGGATTCCCCACTCAGACACTAGGGAGCACTGCTGCATCACTTACACTACGAATAACATATTTTGACCTGTTCTGATGGACTCCACTATGATAAAGAATCCTTTAATTTCTATACACTTGACTATCAGGATATTGCTTTCATAGCATGTTGCAAAAACATAAAGAATCAGGCTTGAAATTAGAACAAAGTCTTATGAACTGATGAGAATGATTGATTAACTTGTTCTGACTAACTGAAAGATTAAGAAGGGAAATGTTAGCCCATTAATTAATTAGAAAAATATATGAAACTCAATCACAGTTAAAACGTCATTTTACAGATTTGGGGTGGGAGGAAGGGTTGTCTCTGGCCTTGTATACCTGCCCCTATCCTGCTTTTTTTCCCTTGCATAAAGTACAAACAAATGCCTCAAAACATATTGAATGACACTTTGCTGTATCAAACATGGTTCCAGTTTTTATGAACTGATGTCACGCCTCTCTTGCCAGGAAAAATCATGTTTTGTTGTCTATGGTTTGCAGCATTGATGCAACCATCATTGTGTGACCAGAGAATTAAATAGGACTGAAAGTGACATTTCACACAAAAACGAAAATGCTGTCAAAATCTACTTAGCTTCGTGTGTTTTAATTATTTCGCCGTTAGTTATTTAGTTATTTCGCAGAATGTCCCAGCTGCTCTATTCCTTATAATGAAAGTGGTGACCTGAGGCTGTCAAACGCCATAAAAGCACTGCATTTGACTCTTGTGAAGAGCAATATTTATAAATTGCTTAATATAAAGAAATTCAGGATTGTAGCAAGTTGGAGAAGCAGTCTGGATCAGTAAAATTGTTAAGTTTCTTTTGTCGCCTTCAGTTTTTTGTTGGCTGCATTGTTCACCTAAAAACACCTAAAAACTAAAATTATGTCATGGTTTGCTCACTCTTGTCATTCCAGTTCCATAAGACTTCAGTTAATTATTGGAACACAAATGAAGATATTTTTTTAAATTCTTTCATTATTTTTGTCCATCCATGATCTCCATGCAAAATGGAACGGTTGGATTTCTATAGATTATTATTATTTTTTTTTTATTATTTTTTTAAGGAATTTTTGTTATTGGTTTCGTGGACTTTCAATGGATGGACAAATCAGTTTAATAATACTTAAAATACATGACAGAACGTGATGTAAAGTGAAGTCTAATGACAGTCAATGAGGATCCGTTTTCTTTTCTTATTTCTTTTGTTTTTTTACATTTTTGAGTGTAGATAGTGTGAAGTAAATAATTATTTAATACCAATGTTTTTGATTTTTCAATTGCATCATTAAATTGTATAATACCTCAGCATTGCTCACTTGAAAAAAAAGTGAGCAAATCTCAAACTTAGTACATATATTAAGACCTGGCAGAGGAGCTATGATGATGTTAACACAGCCATATTCCTATTCCAATTTTTGGACCAAATATCTTCAAGATTAGAGGAGTTTTTGAAACATTATTTTTGTCTGTGTTGAGCTGGAAGCTGTGATGATATTCTGAGAAACTGCCATGTCTTATTTGCCTCTCCTGAGCCGTGGCAAACAGAGGTCCAGGTTCCATGTTGGGCGCCTGATTGAAATTAATGACCGCAGAGAGCAGGGTCAATGCTGCAACAAACAATGTCATTTACTTAGCGGCCGTATCCAATCTGCTTTCATTGTGGCCTCCTGGGTCTCTCTCCCTCTTCCCTCCTGAAATAAACAGCCTTTGACCAGCTTAAATAACCAGTTAAAACCATACTACTGGTTTCCTGTGTTAGGTATGCTGCTGAGGGTTGGAAAACAAGAACTAAATTGTATTCAGAACCAGTTCTGTTAAAATAAAAATAATGCTAAGAAGAAATTAATGAATAATGCTTGAACAAATGCTTATTACATTTGGTCCCATTGTTGGCTCTTGTATGTCTTCAGTGAATGACTCATGATTTTTTTTTTTCTCTCCAGTGTAGATAGAACACCGCTTTCAGACTGGACATAATATAATTCTTGAATGTGATTTATTGAATCCATCAAAAAGACTCTGAAAGAGTCTAATGGATCACAAAGTTACTAAATAGGTCTGATTTTTGACTTGCTAAACTGCATTTACTGTGTTAAATGTAGCACGTGGCTTTGAGTGTCTGCTAAATGAATACACTTGAATGTAAATGTGCAATGCAGAGAGACTGTAGTGTAATTGGAAACTTTTCCCCATACATTAATGCTACTTTTCAAATGTCTCTTTTGAATTTTGTTTTACCCCTTTCCCAGACCCAGATTAAAAACTTCAATTTTAAGAAAGATTGAAATATTCATTAATATTGAACTATTCATGAATATTTTCTAATTACTTTTCAGGAGTCATTTCCATCACAACCAACAATTTTTCTAATATTTTATGCAAAAAAAAAAAAAAAAACCAAACAACAACAAAAAAAAAACTTTTATTGTGCAGCATTTCCAATAAAGCTGTAGTTTTGAGCAAAATATGAAGGAAAAACTCTTTCAGTTTGAAACTGTTGAAAATGCTTCATTATTGTATTTGTTTAGGATACTAAAAACTGCTGATTACTCTTTCCAAGATAAGGGAGTCACTGTTTTATTCCAAAAATGTTACAAATGTAATTTATACCATGTCCATGTCCATTACAAAATGATAGTGAACATAATATATAATGTGAGATTTAAAGGAAATGAGATTTCAGGGGAAAAAAGGCATAATTTCCTTTGTTTATGTGTGTGTTTGCAGTTGCTTTACAAAAAAAAAAAGAAAGAATAGAATCATGTGTCTCTCTCTCTCTGTGTTTGGCATCGTCTCCGCTGCTTTGGCTTTATCAGGCCGTTAACATGACCCTACTTCTAAATCGGCCTCCCTGAAAATCAATGATGGCGGGGCCTTCCCGCTTTGCGTTTACTCCTATTGAATTGCTAATGGCCTTTTCCCCTGCGCCATGCCTACTCTAGCTTTTTGGATTTTCCCCCTCCTGCAAAATACAAAGGGAAGGAGTATGTCTTGGGAATGTTAACGCTGTTTAGTGAAAACGAGTGCCTGTGGACTAGGCTGACGGTTCATATGTGACCTTGGAAAGATATTCCTCACACACAGAGGGAGCTTATCCGTTTTCCCTTTGTAAACCTCATGTGGAGGGTATATGGGTTTTTGCTTTGGTCTGTTTGGATATTCAAGAAATTTGTAAACCGTATGTGTTGTTTGAGTCAGTTGGGATGAGATAAAATGTGGTTTTGTTGTTTTGTTTTTTTCTTCAGTGATCGTGGTAGATATCTCCTTTTATCAAGGGGATTTTGTGTTTACAGTGCTTTCTGCTTTTTATCATCTGTTTATTTTTAGTTCGTCTTCAGAACACATATTAAGGTATTTTTGATGAAATCCGAGAGCTTTCTGACCCTCCATAGAGAGTATGTAACTGATTAACACTTGAGTTGAAAAAAGCCCCAAAAACAGTCATTTTATTTATACAGTATTAATGTGTCTGGATGAACATGCAGTTTAATACTATATTAGTGTGTCAAGTTGCGACATTGCATAGCAACCGTAAACGATCTTTAGTCATGCAGTATTTACACTGGACATGTGAGACATGGCTGGACACGTTGAAATGAAATCACTCCTATTACAGTCAATTTTGCGGTCTACACTGGAAGAGCCCATCTGTTTGCAAAGTAGGCTATAGTTTTCTGTTATGTGTTGGACTTTGTAAATTGTGGTGGATATACAGTGGTGTAATTGGTGTAAAAAATCTTTACTGGTTGACATTTCTGTTATTGGAGTAAATGGAAAACAATCATACCAGATGACATCACAAATAATCTTTTTTTTATATAAACCATGGAAACCATGGATTTTTCTTGTGGAATATACAAAGAAATGTTACGCAATGAACGAATGTTGAACTCTGATCTTTTTTATACATTGAGAGTGGATGGTTACTAGTGACCATCAATATGACTAATGCATTTTCATCCAAGACTTCTAAAGCAAGAAACTTATTTATTTACACATATCGTGCCACCCTAGCTGTGAATATTAATTAATCTGAATATTATTTAGCATGTTATGTATAAATCTGTGTTCAAACCTCTAGGAGAGCTTTTCAGATATGCCCACCACCTTTTTCTCTTCAGTTTCTTTACTTTGAGATTTGTGCTCCATAAATCAAATTGTCCCAGCAGACCTCACACTGTCATATCTGAAACTGATGAATTATGCAATTTATTAGAAAGATTTTGAATCAACTCTGTGCTCTTTTGGCAGGTCCGCTTAGGGCGATTGCAGTTTTTATTAGGTTCCAGCATAGAATGCAAATTATGACTACAAAGGGATTGTTTATTAGTTATGACACTGAGTCACCAGAGTTAAAGGTCCCCTTAGAGAACATTTTCATCAGTTCCCAAATCCTGTCTGCGCTAAAAGATGTTTGGATAAATTATATCATATGTTGTATTATATATGAATATAATATTATATTGTACTTCTTTCCTTATAATAATTTGCAATGTTAACAATAGTTTGAGGCAAAATGTCATAGAGTCTACTATTATTGTTAATACTGTAAAACTAAATTATTCAATTTTCTTAAATGAATAATCATTTATTATCTCCAAATAGAATTTTGGTGGAAATTAGGGATTAACTGGTACTATAATACTGGTTTAAACCTAAAAGATGATTATTATTTCCATGTGGTTGATAACCAGTAAATAGACAATATTCAAGTTCTATGTTTTATTAAGAAATCACAACCCTATAATGTGCTGTATGAAAGAATGGATTTTCATTTATAGATTTCCTAAAGATGACATTTTAAATACTGTAAGATTAATTAAATATACAATATCAAATAGCTGTATATATTATAATGTATACTGAATATATACTGTATTTTCCAGAAAATAAGTTGCACGTGACTGACTAGTCACCAGGTCAAAATTGCCTTTTTTTTTTTTTTTCTTTTTGAAAGCGAGAAAGAAAGAACACTACGTCACATCAATGCATAAATCACATTCAGAATTAATGTAAAATACCAGTAAATAAACCAATGCTTATAAACGACCTTTTTAAAGACAATAGTTTCCTTTTGTCACAGCAAATCCTTTCAGTTTAACTCTGATCAGGGATGAAAGATCAAAAGTCATTTTTCATTATTAACAACATTTAAACACTTTTTTAAAAGCAAAACAGAAACTACTGTAATCCGCTGTTAATTGCATTATTTAAGTTACTTTGAAATAAAAGTCACTGCAAATTTGAGTAAAAAAGTGAAAATATGTTAGTATAATAAGTAACATAAATCAAACCTCTATGTTGTGAATCCCTTGTTGAAATTACCGTTATGGACCAGAGCAGAAATTTCTACAGTTGTCTTAGACTTTACAATTTCACACAAAAGGATGTTTATTAAATATTTAGCTTTGATGTTATATACCTTGAGGTCTTTTATTGCTGGCTTAAATCCAAGAGGAACTTGTCATGTGGATGTTTGCTGTGATACAGCTGGCACTTCACCATCTGTGTAGTTCACCATCTGAGTTTTTTTTTTTTTTGTGTTTGTAATAGTATAGTGCAAAGTCCTGACTTCATGTGGGTTTGTCCTCTCCTCCACCTCAATCTATTTCTCCCTTCAGCGAGAATTACAGCTCGTCATGGTGCACCATGAAGCTCTTGTATTTTCATGCTGATTGTGGACCCGTTGAGCCAAACAAATCTTAGCCAGATCCACTGTAAGAAAGCCAAAAGTCTGACCTTAGAACAGTGTGAAGTTTTAACCTGCTTCTGTCATGGCATCTCATCTGTCCTGAGCATGATTAACTCTGACAGGAAATCAATACAACTCCTCCTGGCCAGATATGGAGATAAGACATCATAATCCTGATGTTGAGGCTTTGTGGCCGTGAGACCCTCTTCATTATTTTGGCCAGAGATGTCCTTTACTGATAAGTGTCTTTTGTTTTAGCCTGTTTTCTGAGCCGGAACCGCAGGGCAGGAAGAATAACGTCACTCAAACCAGCAGCCTTTCAGGTTTTATGTTTGTGCTTTTAATGCTGTTGACGACATACTGGTTGGTATTTTTGGTCATTTTAAAATGATTTACACTTTTTCTGTTTATTTATTAGCTGAGTAGCTTTTATTGAAATTCGGTTATTTACACATCAGCATTACATTGGTCATTTGCCACCTAACTCTCTGGATATATCAGCATTTGCCATTGAAAACTTCATAGCCACTTGCCATTTGTTTTTTAAAGTTCAGTGTTTTAAGTAGGACTTAAAAGAACCTTCTAAGTGATGCTGTCCTTTCTTGTCGCATCTTGCTGTGGTTCATATGTCTGTTTTTCCTTGACATTCAAAATCATCTCAAGAGGGTTATGAGAGGTGAAAGCCTCGTTTAGTAAACCATGAATTGAATTACAGACATGCTGCATGTCAGTGTGTACACAGGGAGACGGCAGTTAAATGGGAACTGTCTTTCTGATGAAGTGGGAGCAGTTGGGATGTTGAACCCTTGACTCACTGGCCCGTTCCATTTTGAAATGGTTTCCTATTGAAATATTACTGCATTAACCATCAGGTGAAAAATTACATTTGTTTGTCATATTTTTGACACATTTTTTCATATATCCAACCTTCAAAGTGTTATAGGATGGTGAGATATATTTGGAACACGAGCAAAGCACGAGTGAAAATTTACGTACTATTATATCTAGGGCTTAAATAATAATAATAATAATAATAATAAATGAGTTCCACACTGTAAAGTTGAGGGTGACACAGGACAATAAGTTTTTTGGAAAATACGTCTCTTATATTTATATCTGCATTTATTTATTATTTATTTATTATAAAATGTGAAAATTTTAAAATGAGTAGTTTTATAGTATTTTTACTAATTATAAATTTTCACTAATTTACAATTTTTTTTTTTTTTTTATCAATGTTACTAAAAGTGCTACTAAACAGTTTGAAATTGATTCTTTGAAATATACCTTTTGAAATGTTTCACAAAAATGAACCAAACCTACAGCACCAACTTGAATGCCATTTTAGCTACTGAAATTTAAATATGCTATTAAAGGTGGGGTACGTGATTTCTGGAAGCCAATGTTGATATTTGAAATCACCAAAACAAACAAGCCCCTATTTTGATAGCTCTCCTCCACACATACGTAGTCTACGCAACCCAGGCAATGATTAGTTCTGTGAAACAAAGCAAAAACAATGTTTCACCGTGTCTACACTGGATGCGAGCGGTGCGAATACTATGGAAGTCATTATAATCAGTGATGCTGTGCGCTGCGACAAATCTCCAACAGAAAACTGCTGTCGCATTCTATTTATGACTTGCTGACACAAATTTCAAATGATTTTGATTCCACTGTAAGCAGACTGATAGGCAGACAGTGTAGGCGTCTGATCGCAGGCCTTCCGCTCCCCGAGTTCTCTCCAGTGCTGGAAAGCTGATCCAATATTTACACAAGTCCTTCTTCTTGCCTTATCGTTCCGCAGACGTTTTGCTCTTGTTTTTTTTATCCGCCATCTCTATCTTTCTGTCACTCGGCCCGGCTGTTCACTGAATGCTCTCTCCTCCACATCATGAGTAGACACGCCCCTTACTGCTGATTGGCTACAAGTTTTTGGTACTCAGCCCTGACTCAGTTTTCTAAAGCGTTTTTGAAAAATTGCATACCCCACCTTTAAAAATCATAATGTTCCCGAAGCTTGAATATAATCTGATGTGATGGGTTTAGAAAACAGTGGCTTTATTAGTGGCAGTGTTGCTTAATTTTTATAATGATTTGATACAATCATGTAATATGATATTTATGAAAGTGATTCTACTGCATGACGTCATTATGTGCTCTGATGTGATACCCATACTGCAGGTGCTCTGTGGTGGCCGTCAGGTTTGCCCTTGGTGTTTGATGTGTCAGTAAAAGTGTGCTGTTATCAGGTCTGGTGGGACGGACTGTGACTGGAATGGTTTCAGGTCTGTGAAGCAGCATTGTGTGTGTGTGTTTGGTCTCTGCAGGCCTCTGGCTCATATCCTTACGCCCCTGACAGACTCGGATGGGCTAGAACGGAGCCCGACCTCACAGGTCACTCAATCAACCTTCACCACAGGCCCCTCTGCCCTCACCTCTGAAGCCCCTTTGCACTTTACGTCTCTTTCTCTATCTCTCCATTTCCTTTAGACTCTTTAGACTTTTATATGGAATCCTCTCAAGTCCCCCACCCACTGAGAACAAAGATGTCTCTCACATCCTGTCATGACCATTGGCCAAAACCTCTGTCTTCACCTGTGATGACCTCAACATGGCCCTGCACTGCCCATCTCCCTTTTTCCCTATCCCCATATTCATCTTCACCAGTATCAGACAGGTTGCACAATGTAATTTATGCACAAAGCATCCTTTGTTGGTCCTGGACCTTTCTATTAAACAGTTATAGGACTAACCTGCTATATCCTCACAAGACCTTATAACAAATCTATAGAGTTTCTAATGAAATTTAATTTACTAGTGCTGTCAAAAGATTAATCGCGATTAATCACAATCCAAAATAAAAGTTTTTGTTTGCATTATATATGTATGTTTACTGTGTATATTTATTATATGTATATATAAATACACACACATATATATTTTGAAAATATTTACATGTTTATGCATTTATAAATTCATATTCTTATATTCTATATAAATATTTAATATATTAAAACATTTCTCTTAAATGTATATGCATGTTTATATTTATATATGCATAATAAATATGAACAGTATACACACATCTATTATGTAAACACAATTTTTTATTTTGGATGCAATTAATCGCAATTAATCATTTGACAGCACTAAAATTTACATCTTGAGAGGGGCTCTCTGTTAGCATTCCCATTCATTTCAAAGGTAGTAGCTCGACTAAGGTATTCATTTAGTCAGAACACATGGCTAATTTTGATTGGCTTTCAGTAGAGAAGGGTGGATTTTACCCACAGAATGGTCATGATTATAGTTATATAGATTTGAGAGTACAAATAATTAATAATAAAAATTTAATAATAGTGTTTAATGTATTGGAAAATATATTTATTTGGGCTGTCAAAGTTGCCTTAAAGAAATATTTCGCATAATTTGAAATTAGTTTGTTGTTCTTTATAAAGACTGGCCAGATGAATACTATAGGATCTAATGATGTTCCATAACCAACAAGGATGTTGTTGTACCTAGGTAAATTACGTCAAGCGAATTGCATGCAGTGGTTGACTCTACTGTATTCCTCATTGAATGCGTTTCCTGCAGTTCTACAGGAAGTAAGGGTGATGTGTGAGTTTCCGCTTTTGTCAATGAAGTGGTTTCCAGCCAATTATGTTTTCAGTTCCTGTATGGCTAAAAAAGCTTTGTTGTCGAAAATCATTTGCTTGAATACACTTGAGGAAGTTCAGCGTTTGCATTCATACCCCGCCACAGGGAGCATACCCAAAACCGAATGATAAACTTTAAAAGGGAATGTTGTAATTGTTCCCTTCTCTTACCATTCACTGTACTTGCTGAATTGGGACTAATTCTCCCAGGATAATCTTCCAAAATTGTTCATCTACAGAGAAGAGACATATTTTAATCCAATTTCTTTGCCTCAGTTTGAAAGAATTTAAAAATGCCAATGTCAGATTATGCTTCTTATCATTCTCTCACCAAATGAGCACTGTTCTCCTGCAGGTAAACTGAGGTAGATGAGATGATGAAGAACAGTTTATTACATTTTTATACGTTTGACCTTCTAAAATAATTTTCGTACATATTCTGCAGGTAACTGTCAATCGCTTTTGTGCTGCTCCGTAACTGGCATCGTTCAAGCTTCGCTGGAGAAACAAGGGGAACTGGGGGGAACCCACTTAATATTCACCCGGCAGTCATGGTGAATTGAAATGAATGAGTGAGAAAGACTGAGGGTTGGAGCAAGAGAGAGTGTGAGTGTGTGGGAAGGTGAGATAATGTGTGAGAGAGGGCGAGCAAGAAAAAAACGCACAGCAGACTGTAAAATTGACAATTGGGATTGGCACGATGGCCGTCGCTTAAAGTTTCATCTCTACATGTTAATAAGACTGCACCGCTGTATAACACTCCAGGAGAAAAAAAGATTGGCGAACAGATGCCTTAAAAATGCTGCCCATGAAATCACACTATATTGACTCCCAATATGTAGCTGTTTCTGGGGATAATTCGTTTTTGGAAGGCATTTTACTGGGAAAAGCCAAGTCATATACCAGCTTACGGTGGTCAAGTTGATAGAAAAGGGTAGCTGGGTTGTTGCTAGTACAAAATGGTATACACAACAGGGCTCCAGACAAAAAAATCGAGTAAGGAGCCATTGGCTCCTATAAAAGAAAAACTTAGGCGCCAAATTATTTTTTTAGGTGCCACAGAATAAAAGTGGTTTATTTTATTATTATCATTTTATTTTTCCCCCCTATTTTAACATTTCAATCATTTTGTCATGTGTTTATGTCTTATCTTTTCTAGGCTTTATCAGCATTTTAATCCATCTTGTAGATGATCAGGTCGACCGGGGGACTAAGGTTCACTTAAAGTGTGAATTAAATGTCTTTTACAACTTGAAATGTACAGTCACAAAGAATTGTTCGTTACACAGAATCTGTACCAATATCATGGACCATAAGCATCACTTGGCAACTGAGTGCAGTGCATCCTATAAATGTTGTCACGTCTTTCACACATTCAGTCTGTTTTTCTTCATTAGTAAAATGCAATTTTATAGGAGGAGTTGAATCATGTACAACAGAATAAGTAAAAATATTAATATGCAACAGCGCATGAATATAGCAAAACGCTCCTCTTTTATAGTTATTTTTCTAGCTGACTGATGAGTTTATGGACACTGAGTGGTTATTCTGAGGTAAATGTATTACAATGCAATGTTTACAAGCTTTATACATTTCCTCAGTTTGAAACACTGAAACACAGCTTTTACATAAAACATTTCAGTAAGTTGTACTATAGGCTTTCTTATTGCCTACCTTTTGATCATGTTCATTTCATACTATAGTAGTAAATCGAAATATATAATGGGTTCACTTGCTGCTTTAACTGAGGTGCTAAAGAGATCGCGCCTGAGCATTAAATACTCTCCGCTCGCACGACCCGGACGCATACACGGACCGTGTGGACGCGGGGTACTGGTGTTTATATTACCGAAAGTGTGCGCTTGTCGTCCGCATTAAAGAGCACCCAAACCGCATCATTTGAATTTCGTAGCATTTTAAAGCTGATACTTTTGTTTATTAAAAAGTAAGACAGCACAAAGCTTTTTGCGATTACTGGATGGCAAGTGCGCTTCAAATAACAGGAAGTCCATGCATTAACAGAACACAGCATATAGACTAAGATCTCGATAAGAAGATCGACCGGACAAGTGTAAATGCATCTGGTTGTTGAAACTACATATGGTAATTTTACTCCTCCCATAATATTAAAATAATAGACGTGTGAGAGCGTTTTATAGGCTATATGGCATGTTATAGTCAGATATGACAGCGCAATGCAACAAGCATCACCGCGGATGAGTAGCGGAGTATTTCTTCAGCAAGCGACGCGCAAACTGAATGAACCTGAAAGTAAGCCGCAGACGCTCAACACACAATCTTCTTCATTAAAAGTAGCGAGACTAGCCTATCTTTCCAGTTCTGATGCCGCGCGCTCTCTTGATATTGAAATTAGCTGATAATTAATAAAATTATCCATTGCTTTCATTGACGTGAACTCCGTTATATTTGCATATGAAGCGGGAATTGAAGAACGGATTTATATCCGTTTTGCGAAGACACATTTATGTGGCCAAGTGTAAATGGGGAAACGTTTTAACAATCATATAGCTATCCGATCAGAGAAAATGCATGAAGTGAGCAGGTGTAAACAGGCCCTTTCAGGTCTCTCTCACTGCGTTCAGCAGACTGTGTGCGGCAGAGACGAGGACTGTTTGAAACTCTTTTCCAGTAAAACTTTGATGCGCATCGTCTTATGTAAGTTTAATACGTGAACATAACAAAAGATGTGAGCGCAAAACAATCGGGGAAAAAAGTCCTTTCATGCAAATTATATATTCGCCAGTGGCGACCTCAGCAAAAACTTCACTCGCAAATTAATATTTTTGGTCGCAAATGCAACCATTTTAGTCGCAGTTTGGAGCCCTGCACAATGGACCTTGGTCTTACCAAATAATATTTTAGCTATGTATAGCTGAACTTTTGACAGTTAGCATTAAGTCTTGTCCACTTGGCAGCTTATTTTGGGCATTGTTTTATTGCTATAGCTATAAAATTACCAAACCATATTGGAATATGATTCTGCTCATCGATATGTCGTCTACTTGCTACTGAGTGCCACAAACAAGAGTACCTCGTTGAGTAAACTTGTGAACTTATCCAGTGATTATTTGCTCTTTAAAAGTGCTCATTGTTAACACACGTGTTGCCACATAAATTGCTACCTGTCCTGACTCCTAGAAATTGTGTAACAGCACTCAAATCAGAACTGGGGCCTCATGTATTAACGCTGTGTGCGCACAGAATTGGCATAGAAATGTGAATACACTGTTTTCCACGCACGTTTCTGGATTTATTAAAAAAAAAAAAAAAAAAAACTTGGCATAAATGTGTACGGATACTTTTGACTCTTTGACTCTTGACTGTGCATGCGCACTCTTTTTCCAGGAGTGAGAGAAATAAGGAAGTAAACAAGGATTATCAGCAAAATTGCATACATTTAATTTGATTTGAATTGTTTAAAACAATTTAAATACTATTTGGCCATTGTAAAACATGAGATCAACTCTATCTGATTTATCTGATAACGGTTGTAAAACCATTTTGTTTTTATGGGTATTTTGATATTTATTCTAAAGCATAAGAATATTGGATGATTTTTAGCAATAAAAAAAAAATTGTATTTATAGTCCGTATCTAATTTTTCCTTAATGTCTTTTATCTTTGACTGTGTTAAACATGGTGTAACGTGGATGGGAATATGCATGGAAATTATATGCGGATGAGGTTATGCATAGTAAAACTAGGCGTTGTAAGCTCCATATATGGTTATTTCAGGGAGGATACAGGGTGGGCTGGAATTTATAAAGGGATCTTCCCCTGGCTGGGATTTATAAAGGCATTTTTAGGCAGGTTATGGCGTACACATGGTTTTATAAATCTGAAAACTTTTGTGCATACGCAAAATCTAGCTTTTGTGCCTACGTACACTTTTAGGATGAAATCTAAGGAGAGTTTTATAAATGAGCTTCTGAGACTAGTAGGATGTACAAAACAACATATTTTCAAAAGCGACTGGTTGGGAAAAATTGCTTTAACAAATAAAGTTCGCCAGTTTTCAACCAGCTTTGTATTGTTAGTGTCAGATGCAGGGAGAAAGCGGGAGAAAAGGTGGGACTGGGCCTAAAATTAACATTCAGTAAGAGCCAAATGCAACCCAAAAAGATCTGCGTTGTGTCCCTTATAACATGCAACCAACTATCTTCCCAAATTTTTAATGAGAATAATTTATATTAAACATTATAAATATTGTATACCATAATATATAGGGTGCATTTTCTCAAGTTACCGACCATTGGCAGTTTTGGCAAATAGTTAATTACCCCTTATGCAACCCGAATTGGAAATGTTGGGACGTTTTTTAAATTTGAATAAAATAAAAACTAAAATTCTTTCAAATCACATGAGCCAATATTTTATTCACAATAGGACATGGATAACATAACATAAATGTTTAAACTGAGAAATTTTACACTTTAATCCACTAAATGAGCTCATTTCAAATTTGATGCCTGCTACAGTTCTCAAAGTTGGCACGGGGGCAACAAAGGGCTGAAAATGCAAGACATTTTGAAAAGATTCAACTGGGAGAACATCTAGCAACTAATTAAGTTAATTGACATCAATTGAAAAGTCTTAGAGAGGCAGAGTCTCTCAGAAGTAAAGATTGGCAGAGGCTCTCCAATCTGTGAAAGAGTGTGTAAAAAGATTGTGGAATATTTTAAAAACAACGTTCCTCAATGTCAATTTGCAAAGGCTTTGCAAATCTCAGCATCTACAGTGCATAACATCATCAAAAGATTCAGAGAAACTGGAGAAATCTCTGTTCCCTAAGGGACAAGGCCGAAGACCTTTGTTGGATGCCCGTGGTCTTCAGGCCCTCAGACGACACTGAAGTTAAGTGAAGTGACATTCAGTCAAGTATGGTGACCCATACTCGGAATTCGTACTCTGCATTTAACCCATCCAACGTGCACACACACAGCAGTGAACACACACACACCGTGAACATACACCCGGAGCAGTGGGCAGCCATTTTATGCTGCAGCGCCCGGGGAGCAGTTGGGGTTCGGTGCCTTGCTCAAGGGCACCTCAGTCGTGGTATTGAGGGTGGAGAGAGCGCTGGACATTCACTCCCCCCACCTACAATTCCTACCGGCCGGAGACTCGAACCCGCAACCTTCGGATTACAAGTCCGACTCTCTAACCATTAGGCCACAACTTCCCCACTGCATCACTCATCTGCATTATTCTGTCATTGACATTACTAAATGGGCCCAGGAATACTTCCAGAAACCACTGTCAGTAAACACAATCCGCCGTGCTATCTGCAGATGCCAACTAAAACTCTATCATGCAAAAAGGAAGCCATATGTGAACATGATCCAGAAGCGCTGTCATGTCCTGTGGGCCAAGGCTCATTTAAAATGGACTGTTTCAAAGTGTTCTTTGAAACCGTGTTCTATGGTCAGACGAGTCCAAATTTGACTTTCTTGTTGGAAATCACGGATGCCGTGCCCTCCGGGCTAAAGAGGAGAGAGACTTTCCAGCGTGTCATCAGCGTTCAGTTCAAAAGCCAGCATCCCTGATGGTATGGGGATGCATAAGTGCATACGGTATGGGCAGTTTGCATGTTTTGACTTTTAATTCTGAATGGTACACTATATTGCCAAAAGTATTGGGTCACCCCCTTCTAATGAACATGTTTGACTACTTTAGTAATTTTTATGAGTACTAATCTTAATGTTAAAGCATATAATGATATTCTAGGGAATTGTGTGCTTCTAATTTTATAGCAACAGTTTGGACAGAACCCTTTTCTATTCTAACATGACAGTGCCTCTGTGTATAAGGCACGTTTCAAAAAGACATGATTGACACTTGACTGGTCTGCAGAAAGCCAAGTCCTAATCCCAGCTTGAACACCTCTGGTGTGACTTTATATGCAGACCTTGAGCCAAAAACTCATTGTAAAATTTCTCAGTTTAAACATTTGTTTTGTTATTTTATCTATGTTCTATTGTGAATCAAATCACATGAGCCAAAATTTTTAAGTCTTTTAGTTTTCATTTTATTAAAATTTAAAAAATGTCCCAACATTTCCGGAATTCGGGTTGTAATTATACCTGTTCCTGGTTTGCCTGACCCTGATGTAATATCTTTCTTGGGGGGCGATCACACATTGATGCATTCTTGTGTTCAAAAACTTTTGCATGCATTTGCCAGTTTGCCAAAAGCCTAGAGCTCATTACGTAAGACACTGAAAAAAACATGTGAAAGGCGACAGAATGACCAAAGACATTGTCTGCATGTTTATGGCAGTAACAAAGCTGGTTTAAAATGAAGAATCTGATAGAAAAGGTTTTATTGTTCAAGCCTGTTTTTGTTGGAAAGGAAGGAAAACTCTTCCTGTCAGCTATGGCTCATCACAATAATGAAGGAAATGCTTGCAAACTGGCTGTTACAGGATGCCCCATCTACCCCTGTGCTCTCATTGTGCGGTCCTTTCTTTCTTCTTATTTCTGCCTAGTTCACCCCGGCAGTGACCGCCAAGCCTTCTGACCTTCACTCCTGACTCCTTATCTACAGCTCCAGTTGAAAGACAAATAGGAACTCAATCCCACTCAATATCAGCTCGCTAAGACCATTGACCGAATGTGGACGCACACACAGGATGCCAGCTACATTGTTTAGTGCGGGCAAAACGATGCACAACAGGATTTCCTGTCTCTTCTTTCCTTGCAAGCGATCACTCCGGATGCCACAGAACGTGCCTATTTGGGAGGGACTGATTTGGCGCCTCATGAGATTTTACACTGATTTTAACCTGTCGGTCTTCACCCTCCTACCTCTCTGCTCCTCTCTCGCCCCTCCTGCATTCCCTATCTCTCTTACTCTTCCATCAAACACGCGTTCACAAGCTCTCTCTCTTTCACATGCTCGCATCCTCTCTTCTCTTCAAACACGTACATGCTCACACATTGTCCTGAAGTTCAAAGAGAGCGAAACGGCGACATGTCAGCTGACAGGCCCCCTCCAATCAGATAAGTTCTGATGTAAGTCTTTAGCAGCTGCTCGGATCAGATGGAGCGTGCCTGTAGGATTGCGGGAGCGCTAGAGGAGGCAGCGCGGTGCAGTATGGCTAAGTAGCAGTGAGACGCGCGCACACACAGCGAGAGAGTGCGAATGAGAGAGTATGCGCTCTCCCTCTCCGGCATGGATGAGTCCAGCATTCTGAGGAGACGCGGGCTACAGGTAGGGAATATAGAGCGATGCGGGGCTTGGGTGTTTGCCGCTTCCTTGTTTTGTAGCTTTTATGTGAACACTTGGATTACAGAATAGAGTCTGTCTCTTCGCATGCTGAAATATCCAAATGCTGCACTGGAAGACAGGAAATGTGAGTTTTGTCACTGAAAAGACTGCAAAGTGCAAATATAGGTACTGGTTTCTGTGTCTCTGCACATAGTTTATACCTTCAGAACTTTGTTTCTTTTTAAACAAGATCAGCAACTTTACAAAACTGATAACACAACAAAATTATCTTTTTAAAGGAAGCTGTCTTTGTTAGACTGTTAAACTCTTGGTAATTATAATAAAACAATGAAGTTTCTGACAGAGCACTTTTGAGATGAGATGTTTGACAGCATTTTAGTTCATTCTATTTTTAGCATTATTTATTATTTTGAATATTGCATTTAAGCTGGAATAATAGCATGTTCTGTTTTTTTTCATGTTTTTAATGAATGAATTTAACATTTATTTGGACTTCTCCATCTTAGTGTGTAATTTGTGTATTATTGGTAATAAAATTACCTGAGGCATTCACCATTTTGAAAAGTTTCTGCTTCTGCATTTTTGTATTCATTGTTGTACGCCATTGCCACTAATGTATTCCAAATCAATATGACTTTCTGCTCCAGAACACAAAAGAAAAAACAAACATTTCTCAAAATATCATGTTTTGTGTTTCACACATGAAATGGTCACATGGGTTTAGAATGACATGAGGGCAAATAAATGAAGGGATAGATCATACAAAGAAGGAAATTCCATCAAGACATTATATTTGGAGTAACTACTGTGTGAGTTTATAAGGACTAATTATTCATCCATCCACTGGCGGTTAATCTCTTTGTAAAATGATGACATTAAAGAGACTCTTATAGTCTTTTCTTTGTTTAGGCATGGGAAAGGACACTTGTTTCTAAACTCTGCGTCCTGTGGACATCACCACATCTGGCGATAAAACAAAATGATCGTTTGCCCTGAGGTCAATATTCAGAGTTCTGCTGTATGATTTCATGTGGGACACAGTGTTTTCATTTGTCAGTCAAATGCATGCCAGTGCACTGTTTCACACTCTGTATTGCTTCAGGCTATGAGCTCATAAATCGGAGACTGGGGGGACTGGGACATTTTTTGATATGGAGTCTTTTATGTTAGCAAACTTCTTGAATTGAGTTAATGCTGTAATTATCAGTACAGCAGAGAAAGCGAGTGTGTTACATGGCTAAATTTAGAGAGGTTGAGACAGGTTCGGTAAGAAGGTTGAGTCAATTAGCTGCTTTGTCAATTACATCAAGGTAGCTGCAGCATGCAGGGCAATTGTTCTGAGACCCACTAAACACACAGCGTCACTTCTAATTGTGTTTTGTGAGAGCTTTCAGTTGAGTATGATTATGTTGGAGTTTATATCTAAAGGCTTCACACTGCGATTCCATGTTTGCCATAAAAGCTTTGAATTGTAACCGTGCATTCCTGTGAACTCAAAGAATCATAAAATGATAATCTGTATTTGTCCAACAATAGAGCAACAGAGCAAGGTTTTTTTGTCCCAGTTAGATAATTCACTCGTTCATTCACTCATTGCATTTTTTTTTTTTATTCATTCACTCATTGCATTTTTTTTTAATTCGCCCATTCTTGGTTTATTAAATTAATTTGCTCATTTTTGTATTTTTTTTACATTCATTCGGTCATTTTTGTATTTTTAATCCATTCACTCGTTCTTGTATTTTTTACATTCATTCATTCATTCGTTCATTCTTGTATTTTTTTGCTATTATTTATTGTTATTCATTATTTTAACTTTTAATTTTACTAATATAATTTTACTTAAATTTTAATTTGTTTATTCATTCATCCATGTGTATTTCTTATGTCTTTTATTCTGTCATCATTTTAGAGATGAAACGGTATAAACATTTCTTACCACGGTATCACGGTATTGTTAAAGTGTGCTGGAAATGTTCAAAAACCTAGATATTCAAATAATGCTTTGAAAAAGCTTCATAAATTGGTAAACCTCACATTTCAGCCTTTAAATAAAGAAAAGGGTTAAATGTATTGGTGTAAATAAAATGTACCTTTCATCAGTAATCTGTTTTGCTATATAATTGTGTTGGTGTAAATTGGTCAGGAAGAATGTTAAATGGAAATGTTACAGTCTCCGGTTAAACAGCATGCCATTATAAAAAAAGATCATTCACTTTCCAAAGCATTGATAGAATTTTCTCACTACCGCCCAAATGTTCTGCCTGTTATCACATTAGATTCAGTAATGCGATTCAAAAAGACTAAAACATATTGTTTAGCAAATAAACATGGATCTTCGGGGCCGTATCCTGTAAGATTGGTTGGTTCCACCGAGGATATTGTTGTCAGCAGAACATATTGACATGTGCGGTAGATACTGGCTGGTAATTAGAATTAATAGACAGTAGTGGTGCTATATTAGCTTTGTAATTACAGTTGCAGTGAATGTGTGTGTTCTCATGGGGTCATCTCCCTTCATTTGTTTAGTTGCATTAAGCTTTGCTTCACATTTAGACTTGATCTAATAAAAAGAAAAAGATGTGCACATGTAAAAAAAAAAGTAATCTGTGTTTAAGGTCTAGGCAATTAAAAGATATTTATGGAAAAATCACTTAATATCCTGTATACTTAATATACACTTAATACGTTTGTAATGTTTGTTTTGTGAATGACTTACTGTCATATTTGATTTATGTGTATAGTGAGCAATCTTAGTCACATTCACAAAGGCTGACAAAGACAAGAGTTCTTTGTTGTGTATGATATATGACGATGTATCAGAATTCAATAAGCGTGATTGATAATGTCTAATGAGAGATTTGTGCCCATATGGACACATCAGTCAATTCTCATTTCCCACACTATTAATGTGCATGATTCACACATTAACTGTCTGGCTTTTTGTATTTATGCACTGGACACTATGCTGTGCATTCATTAAAGGATTAGTTCACTTTTAAAAAAACTTTTGCTGATAATTTACTCACCCCCATGTCATCCAAGATGTCCATGTCTTTCTTTCTTCAGTCGAAAAGAAATTAAGGTTTTTGATGAAAACATTTCTCCATAAAATGAACTTCAATGGGACCCAAACGGTTCAAGGTCAAAATGACAGTTTCAGTGCAGCTTCAAAGGGCTTTAAACGACACCAGACGATGAATAAGGGTCTTATCTAGCGAAACGATCGGTCATTTCAAAAATAAATAAAAAAGTTTAAGTTTTATAAGCACAAATGCTCGCCTTGCTCTGTTCTTTGATGCGTGTTCGTGACGTCACGTAATACGCAATTACGTGGAAAAGGTCACGGTTGACTTAGGCGGAAGTACCGAGTCAGTAGGCTTTTTAATATTAAAACACCCAGGATACGCACACGAAATGTTCATTTTAAACGATAAAATGACACAAAGTCATTTGAATATGTGTATATGGTCCTCCTCCTGCACATTTGTAAACACTGACTCGATACTTCCGCCTAAGTCAACCGTGACCTTTTCAACGTCATTGCGTATTACGTGACGTCACGAACGCGCATCACAGAATAGAGCAAGGCGAGCATTTGTGCTTATAAAACTTAAACTTTTTTTATTTATTTTTGAAATGACCGATCGTTTCGCTAGATAAGACCCTTATTCATCGTCTGGTATCGTTTAAAGCCCTTTGAAGCTGCACTGAAACTGTCATTTGGACCTTGAACCGTTTGGGTCCCATTGAAGTTCATTATATGGAGAAATGTTTTCATTACAAACCTTAATTTCTTTTCGACTGAAGAAAGAAAGACATGGACATCTTGGATGACATGGGGGTGAGTAAATTATCAGCAAAAGTTTTTTTAAAAGTGAACTAATCCTTTAACAATTCTGAAGAACAAACAAGGGCTTTTAAAGTTAAAGGTAATATTTTCTTTGTTTATTTATTTGTAATGTGTGGAC